>NC_142541.1:14582500-14897500 GCF_056151865.1 Erythranthe guttata | reverse complement strand
TATATTGTCATGGAAATCTCAGACATTCCATTGAACATTACTATAGTTGCACTGAAAAACAATGCACCGACAAATACATATCCATCCTCTAAGCTACGGCGGTGCATCGTGGTTCGGAAAAAGATCGTCATAGATACCAAGGCAATTATAAGCATCTGACCAAATAAAAAGATTTGAGTTTTTGTTAAAAAACAAAGTAGGAAAATGGGATATATATATATATATATATAGACACACACACACACACAAACCAACCTGTAAGATCTTGAAGATATACACAAACGAGTTTCTTTTCATGAGCAAGATTTCTCTTATAGAGCAAATTCTTAATAACTCCTTTGTGGTGGTGCCGTATTTTCTGGTTGTTAGAGCAGCAGGGTGACTTTTCGTCTTGTCGAACGGAGATGCAAGATTTTCATTGAGACTCCGTCCAATGTGGAACGATTTAAACGCCTCGACAAATTCACTCACTGTCACGAATCTGTAAGGCTCGTTGATTCTCATCCAATATTGTTGCTGATCTTTCTTCGATGTCACCTGTAAAAGAACTGATTTTCCTCATTGTGATTACTGAGAAAATGACTTGTAATGATGGTTAGTCTTGAATCTGATTTTCTCTGTTCTTTCATTCGTCACCTCTGTACTTATTCTAACTATCAAAAATATTATTTCCTACTACTTATATTAACACCAAACCCCACTTTGATCGGAAGTCAAAGACTCATTTGACCTCAATTCACTCGCTGATTTTGCGACTTCTCTTTTAGTTATTGGAGATATAAAATATTAAACGATTCACCTCTCACCAGATGAGGTGATCATTCAACATTAGCAATTCGAAAAGTCCTAAGGGGTATTTTTGCAATTCACTCATCTTAAAATGTTGGGTGAAGTACACTTTGCACCCTTAACTATGGGCAACGTACCAAACACCCCCTTGAACTTCAAAATGCACCAACATAGCCCCTCCGTTTAAAATCCACCTGCCCTTGCTGTTGTGGCGGTTTGAATTTTTCACTTATAGCCGTTGGAGTGACTGTTGTGCTTTTTTCAGACGATTTTACCCTTCAACTGGTTGTATATATACTGGTGAACGAAAGCCTGTTTTTCCTACATTGTTTTGACTTTTACCTTTACTTTTTCCGATTATCTTTGAACAGCAAAGCCCACGGCATGGAATCTCTGTTGTCAGTTGGTTGAGACATTTCATCAGTCACCTTGTGTGCCTCATTTGGGCACGAAATTCCTAAAGCATTAAAATCGTTTCCACCATCCATACCCAAGTCAGAACAGAATCAACATCAAATTTATTTGCTCCCAACCCCCTTTTTCCGTGACAGCAAAAAACCACGCCATAAAACTTGCGCGGAAGAGCTTTTGCTGTAGGTAGCAAGCCCCTTTCTATTCTTAGCATTTGAATACCTTTCCTTAAACTTCATAAGGGTTAGAAAAAATCTGCTGGAAATATCCCAGCCAAAGAGCCCAAGATCAAAGAAACCCAAACCAAAGAAAAATCGCGCTGAGGAAAAAAAATCGCACAGAAAACTGTTCACTCAGCAATTTTTGAAATTGAACAGAAATTAACAATTAATATTGGAAAATCAATCTCAAAGGTTAACGAAATGGTTGTAGCAGTCAGATTGTTGGGAAATAAGCTCAGAAGATCGATCAGAATTCAGAAAGGAAGCACAAGGAAGAAGATAGAGAATCTTCTTTCAGGTAGAGAGAATCTCTCTATTTAACTACTTTTTAACTGATATATCAATTCAGGGTGCAAATGTAATTAACTGTTACTTTTCCAGAGAAATTGCACTTTACCCCCTTTAAATTTCCAATTTCTGCACTTTCCCCCTCAAAAGAAAAAACAAAGTGAATGTCCACCTTCAAAATGTTATTGTTATTGCACGTTGCCCCGATAGGCAATTGCCGATGGTTTATTCACCGGAATTGGATGTTTTGATTGCACATTGCCACTTTAAACTTTATTTTTACTTCACATTGTCCCTTTAGAATAATATTTTTATTACATGTTGGTCCTTTAAAATGTTAGTTTTTGCCATGTTGCCTACCAGAAATTGACTTCTGGAGCAAAGTGCAATCGAAACAATATTTTAACGGACGTTGTCTCTATATTTTTAATTTCAAGTGGAGAAAGTGCGAAACAAAAAAAAAATATTGCATACACAATTAATTACCTCTTGCAAGAAATCGGCCACTGCTTTCCTCTCGGGACATTTAAACCCCACGGACTCGAAAAATTCTAGAACGTTCTCTCGGGGGCCTTGGTACACAATTTTCCCATCGGACAATAACATGACATCATCGAATAGTTCGTAAGTCTCGGGTGCTGGTTGAAGGAGTGATATTAGTGCAGTTCCATTTAGAATGTGAACGAACTGTCTTAACGACTTCACGATTTGGAACGTTGTGGAACTGTCCAATCCCGTCGATATCTCGTCCATGAAAAGAGCGTTCGTGGGCCCAACCAGCATTTCACCTATCGAATTAATTAATTATTTTTTTTTCTTTAATACAAAATTAATATCCATTTCAAAATATAAATGTACAAAAAACAAATTGATTTGATTTTATTTTACCTGTCGTAACGCGTTTTCGCTGTCCCCCCGAAATTCCCCTTACCAACTCGTCTCCGACCATAGTATCGGCGCAAATCTCGAGGCCTAAAATCTGCAAAGAAAATATTTGTAAATTGTGATTTAATTTTCTTTTTTTTTTTAGCAAATTTGAAAATTTTAAGGATGTTATTTTACCTTGAGAATATAATTTGTCATTACACTTGCTTCTTGTCCTTGTGTCGAAACAGCCTGCATAGTCGAGTTACTTCAGATTTCTCCGAAAATCATAGAAAATATTACATATACCTTCAAATTAATTTAAAAAAAAATAATTAATTAAAAAAATAAATAATAAAAAAAAATTAAGTATTTACCTTCATGAAGATATCAATATCAGGATCAGGTTTAATATTAGCAGTCTTTTCTCTTCTTGCTAATTCAGACAACATTTCTGCAAATGTGTAACACCACAAACTTGATCATATGCTAATAAATTAATTAATTAATTAAAAAAAAAAAAAAAAAAAAAAAAAAAAAGATCTACTATTGACCGACCGTAGCGAGATCCGACACCCTGGCATCGAGCCGAAAATTCGAGGGTTTCTCTGACAGTCATTTCTCCGATATGAACATCGTATTGGCTAATATACGCCGCAGTTGTTTGTGGTACAAACTCATTCATTCCATGCCCATTATAAGTCACCTTTCCAGCAAACTATTATTGTCATAAATTAATTAGTATTAATATATATATATTGGTCTTAAATCGAAATTCGAATAAATAAATAAATTGATTAAATAATTTGGCAAGAATATATAATTAAAAACCTTCAAAGAAGAATTCAATTTTCCAGCCAAGGCCAACAAAAGTGTTGTCTTTCCTGAGCTTGGAGGGCCTAGCAGCAACGTCATTCTTGAAAAACGGCGCATCGAAAAAGTTGCAAATCCGACGATTTTTATTTTTTTTTTGTCGACAAAAAAATTAATTTAATAGTGATGATAATCAAATTAATCTTAAATGTAAATGAAATTCATCAAAATTGCATCTATATATATCCACCTGCATGGCTTGATGATTCCACTAACATTTTGCAAAATAGAAATATTCTTCTTCTTGCTTGGAATTACATGCAAATAGTTCAAAAGTCCCTATTAAAAGAAAATCATGTACAAGTTAGATTAAAATTGAATAAATTAGTATTTTTTATTAGTAAATAAATTGATAAACTATATATATAAACCTGCAATGTGTTAATAAAGGAGTTAAAAAACGTCGGCAACGATCGGCTCCCTACGTAAGCTTCCGCACCGACAGTTAGATTCTCGAATCTCACTTCAATTGTGGGCAGTTCAATTCCAACTCTAACCAAAAAAAAAATACGACAAAATATAATATAAAAACGTCGAAAAAATGAAAAAAAAAATTATTTTTTTTTGAGGTTATTATATTAGTACCTGTCAATCCGGTCTCTAAGCTTCGAGAGAAACTTTTCGTTATCTTCATCGACGTCTTTGATCAGCCTATCGAGAAGATCTTTTCGTTCTTCAAATCCGAGCTTTCTTGCATCAACTTCACTAGTGGCCCCACTTCTTGATGCTCCTACTAATAGAAGTCCTTTTTTCAAGCGACCGTAAGTCGAGAGTTTTTCGAGCGCGGCCAATTTTAGTGCTTCTTCGTCTTCTTCTTCGTCTTGTTGTCGTGCTGAGTTCGAGAATAGTTCCAAGCCGTTGTTCCTCCAAAAGGACGAACTGCTGGCTCTAAAGCTACTACTCGGTTTGTAAATTTCGCTCTCTTGATCCATTTTTTTTTTATGATCAATAGAAAGAAGAAAAAAAAATGAATTTGCAAAACTACTTGAATAAGGTGTATATATATATATATATAAATAAATCTTGGATATTTGGCTAATTAGACAACATGTGACAGATTTGCATGCAACGATCTATGACAGCATTTATTTTTATTTTAAAAGGATTTTGAGTTCTTGAAGTGAAATTGATGAGGGAAAGAAAATTGTCATATTAATTAATTGTGGTTGACCTGTATTGAAGGGTAATCTTTGTGTCCTTTCCATCTACAAGTTGTTTTGTACATCTATTAAAGGGGAATTGAATGGCTAATTAATCAATATTTACTCCAGTTGTGCCAAACTTAAAAAAAAATAAAAATAAAAAAAAATAAAAATAAAATAAAATAAAAATTAATGTGCTTTTCTTTAAGTTAATTGTCACTTTGTGTTACAATGATGCATTAGTTTGCATTTTTCTCGGTTCTAGACTCTCTTCGTTTCAAATAAGAAATTTTAGGAAAAATTTTGTGTGACTAAAGTACCCTTCTCATTAAAAGAAAAAATCCCCTAATTTTCTTTCCTCTAACTAAAAGTAATTAGGGTATCATTGGAATTCTAAAATGACAAGTAATATAGAATAAGAAAAATTTCAACAAATTGATAGATAATTTGGTGGATAAATTGATCATAGATTTGCCTTTAAGTCGTTGCATATTAAATATCTTGACACTTAATTAAAGAATACTCCCTTCTAGAAAAATATAAATTTAACATAGATAAAGTGACAGATAATATGTATAAAAATATTTTACAAAAAGTGACAGTTAATATAAAACAGATGGACGAACGTTTGGCTCCGAAAATCTAGGATTTAATAGAGGTAGTTAGGAAATTAATTAGTGTTAATTTTATTCATGATTATAGCATGGGCAAAAAGAAACGTAAAGCAAGTATTATTGCAGCCCCCTCTTAGTGAATGAAAGAACGACTTTGAAGTTGACTTTTTCCAAATTGTGAAATTAAATCTTTCAATTTGAGGGGGGCGGCGGTAGGGATTGGGGGTAGTGGAGGCTGAGTTTAATTATAAATTATTTACGAAATTACCTTCCATGTTATACGAAATTCGCCTCCAAATTCGACAAATTCGTTCTTTGTTATTCATAATAATCGTAAGATGGGGTAGAAAAAAGTTAAAATGACATTTAAAGTCTTAAAAGACGAAATTACCCTTCTAATTTACTCAAATCTGACAAGAATTAGACCGCAAATATACATTTGGGTCGAAGTGCATCGAGTTGTATATTTTTGAATGAGGATAGTCTCGTTTTTTTATATTTTGAGGAGTGAAAATGCAAAAAAGAAGATTCTTTTGAGGGAGCGAAATGCAATTTGCCCTATTTCATATGTAAAATAAAAGTTTTAACTTTTTGGATTATATAAAACTAAGCTGTTGCAAGTTCAAACATAATTCAAAAGACGGATTAAAAAAAAAATAATAAAAAAATTAAAAAATAATAATAAATAAATAAAGAAAAATCAAACATGCATTCTGCTCGATTCAATTCGTTTACACTCCCAATATTTAATCTTATGAGACGGGGGTTTAAAAATAAAATATAACTGAAATTTATTAATACAATAAAAACATAGGATTTTTTAATATGAATAGTAGACAGAATTGAAACCATAGCAAATGAAAAAAATGTGCAGATAATTAATTAAACATTAATATTTGCTTTGTCAGCAGAAAAAAATGTAGATAGAAAGGACATAATTAAATAGAATGTGTAATTTCAAGAATGCCGACTAACCTAAACAAATGTTTATAGCATATGCATAGATTAGGATATTAGATCTGCCAACTTAAAAGATGTCACACCACTATATATCTAGAATCATATATCTCATTAAATTCGACGGCACTTCCTTCAACTCAAGCTTTTAGAGAGAGAAAAACCGAACCGAAATTTTGTGTATGTGGGGCCCACCTAAAAAAATTAATGAAGGTGGACCGATTATACTGTACTATAGATGAACAGTATTAAAAGAAGAGAAAAGTAGTCTTGATAAGATGTATACGTAATATGTTATTGCGAGGGATTATCGAATTTAACTGGTGCTTGTAGTCAAAATATAATGTTTTAGCATGATTTCTAATTTTTATTATTACAATATTTTATTTTTTTCTTCTGAAAATTGTGTGAATTGGACGAACAGAATTGTAAACCGTACGATTTTTTAAAGTTTACGAATTATTTAACTGTAGGGTATCAAACTGCCAAGCTCCATAAAGCCTAGATAAATATAAGTTCCCCTTGTGCAGTATTGATTACTGCCAAGGAGAATATATATATATATATATATATATATATATATATATGTATAACAGAAAGATAGAAATAAAAGGTGAATAAATTGAAAATAAATAGATTAAGGATATTAGCTCAGTCTTCCAATTTTCACACCAGAAATTCACACTTTCAGTATACACCACCAGAGTACCTCAAGAAGAACAAATCTTCTTTCTCTCTCAACACACAAACCCTAGTTTACCCAGAAACCACGAAGGAAGAACAGATCAAGCACTCAAGCTTACCCACTCACCAAAACCTCAATTTCAAAACTCACAAATAGAAAAACTGAGGGATTTAGGTCGGATTTAGGGTTTTATCTGTGTCTTACCCTCTTCCAACCTCCATGCCAGTATTTATAGGGACTGAAGTCAAATAGAGCCGGTGAAGGCTGTACTGGAGGGTCAAAGTCAGCTATGTACCATGTTTTTTGACCTCCAGCCATTAACAGTCAAGGCAGTACAAGGGAGGAAGAAGACAGAAGCAGGAGCGGCGGAGAAGAAGAGGTAAGGCTAGGGTTTCAGAATGAGAGAAAATAGGAGAGAGAATAGAGTATTTAAGTGAGAGAATAAACGGTCCAGATTCAGCCAGAAATCCAACGGATGGATTTAGCTCACATGTGGACTTGGGCTCACTTACTCATTCTTGGGCCTAACTCAAAATGGTGGTGTATAACATAGTAGAGTAATTGGGCTTTCTGGCCCAAAACAAATTAGGGCCAAAAACCAACAATTCTCTACCTTTGACCAAATGTGAATCATTAGTGAAATTTTCTTACATTTTGGAAGTCATCATTGCTGATTTTTGACACACAAGTAAGAACACACAGTTCCTACAAGTATATCATGTTGTGTTCACTAAGAATACAACTCACATGCATTTAAAGTACAATGCAGTAATACAATCACACAGAAAGCACAATCTTATTCACACAGAAATAGATTAAACAAGCAATCACACAGAAAGCACAAGTATAAAGTCACACAGACTATAAACAAGCACACAACAAGTCAAGGTTTTGAAAGAATGTTCAAGTTTTTCAAACAAGAACAAAACTTTTCAGAAGGCAGACATTTTGTTCCCATGTCAGTTGGATTGAAAACAGATGGAATTTTCTCAAGGTCAATAACCCCTTTTTCAACTACATCACGAATGAAATGGAACTTCACATCAATGTGTTTAGTTCTATCATGAAAAACAGGGTTTTTGCACAGTTGAATGCCAGATTGACTATCAGAAAATACTACCACTTTAGAATTAAGAATATCAACTTCCAACAACAGTCTCTTAAGCCAGATGGCTTCTTTTATAGCTTCAGTAGCAGCTATATATTCAGATTCAGTGGTTAAGAGAGAAACAATGTTTTGGAGTTGAGATTTCCAACTAACACAAGCACCATTTAAGGTGAACACATAAGAGGTAGAGGATTTTCTATTGTCCCTATCATTGGCAAAGTTTGAGTCCACATAGCCACATAGTTCAATTTCAGTTTTGCCTTTAGAAAACATTAAACCAGTATTAACAGTACCTTTCAAATATCTAAGCAGCCATTTTAATGCCTCCCAATGGGGCAAACCTGGATTAGACATATATCTACTCAAGCAACTCACAGAATATGCAATGTCAGGTCTAGTACTAACCATCAAATACATAACAGACCCAATGGCATTGGCATATGGCACTTTTTTCATTTCAGTGATTTCAGGTTCAGTCTTGGGAGACTGATCCTTACTTAGCAAAAAATGAGAAGCAAGAGGAACAGATACAGGTTTGGCAGACAGCATAGAAAATTTATCAAGGATTTTCTCAATATATGAGGATTGATTCAGAAATAAAGAACAGCCAGGTCTATCTCTGATTATGTCCATACCAATAATTCTTTTTGCATCACCAAGAAGTTTCATATCAAACTCATCACTAAGGCATTTAATCACATGATTAACTGTTTGAATGCAAGGACTAGCAAGAAGCATGTCATCCACATAGATAAGCAAGAACACATGTATTTTTGCAGATTCTTTAAAATATAAGCATGGATCAAATGAACTTCTTTTGAATTTTAAAGACATCATGCATGCATCAAATTTCTTGTTCCATTGCCTAGGTGACTGTTTCAGTCCATACAAAGATTTCTTTAACAGACATACATAATATGGATATTTTTTATCAATAAAACCCTCAGACTGGCACATATATATATTTGCTCATCTAATTCACCATGCAGAAAAGCAGTTTTACATCCATTTGTTTTAATTCCCAGTCAAAATGAGCAATTAAAGCAAGCATGATTCTAACAGTAGTGAATTTCACAACATGAGCAAATATGTCAGTGTAATCAATACCTTCATTTTCGGTAAACCCCTTAGCCACTAGCCTAGCTTTGTATCTAACAGAGTCAGACTCATGTTTAACCTTAAACAGCCACTTACAGTCAACTAAAGAGCATGTAGGAGGTTTAGGTACAAGAATCCAAGTATGGTTAACATGTAAAGACTTCATTTCATCATTCATAGCATTTAACCAATCAACAGACTCATTAGAATTCAAAGCTTCCCTATAAGACTTAGGTTCATTACCATCTAGAGAATCAAACACATGAAACACATGAGAAGCAAGTTAGTAATCATTCAAATGATGAGGCCTAACAATGTTTCTTCTATCTCTGTCCCTAGCAAGTTGGTAATCACCAAGATCATTCACATAGGGCACATCAAGATTAACATTTTGATCAAAAACAGTGTTTTCAGGCATCTCATTATTAACAACTTCATCACAAGAGTTTTCATTTTCAGTTTGAACAGAATTAACAGGTGGAATCTCCACCTCAGTGGAAGTGGTATCAGGTGAAACAATATTAGAAACAAATAAGCATGGAAATTCATTTTCATTAAACACAACATTCCTGCTAATCACAATTTTGAAACCTGATCACCATAACCCTTAACCCCTTCAGGGTATCCTAGGAAAACACATTTCACAGATCTGGAGTCAAGTTTATCAAGCTTTTGATGAACAAACACAGTACAGCCAAAAACTCTCAAATTTGATAAATTAACAGGTTTACCACACCATTTAGATTCAGACAATTCCCCATTCAAGGGCACAGAATGAGACATATTTATCAAATAAGCAGCTGTAAGAACAGCTTCACCCCAAAAAGGTTTTTTCAAGCCAGAAGAATTTAGCATAGATCTAACTCTATCAAGCAAAGTTCTATTCATTCTTTCTGCAATACCATTTTGTTGGGGTGTGTACACAACAGTTTTATATCTCTTAATGCCAGATTCAGAAGACAGAGTATCAAATTTAGCATTACACAATTCAGTTCCATTATCAGTTCTCAGAGTTTTGATTTTCTTTCCATTTTGGTTCTCAATCAAGATTTTCCAATTTTTAGATCTTTCACACACATTAGATTTATTCTTGAGTAAAAACACAAAAACCTTCCTAGAGAAATCATCAACAATAGACAGAAAATATCTATTACCACCATGAGAAGGAACTGGGGCAGGGCCCCACACATCAGCATGCACATATTCAAGTATGTCTGAACATTTAGAAGAATTGGGGAATGGGGAAACAGGAAATTTAACTTTAGTTTGTTTCCCAATGATACATGAATCACATATAGGCAAATTAGTCACACAATCATCACTCAGATAATTATTCTTTTGCAGAATTTCAAGACCTTTACCACTTATATGACCTAGCCTCTTATGCCACAGAATAGACATGTCATGATTAACAGTGTTGGCATGCAAAACAGGTTCAGCAGAACACACATAGAGATTTTGCATTCTAACAGCTTTGAAAACAAATTTATCATGATTCTCTGACAACCATCTCCCCAATTACCATGCAAACCACTATCTTCAAGAATAGTAACAGATAACAGATTACTGCTTAGTTTAGGAACATGCCTAACATTTTTAAGAATTAATTCAAACCCAGATTCAAATTTTAGGCAGATTGTTCCAATTCCAACTACAGTTCTTTCACTATTATCAGCCATAGACACATTACCATTTTCAAGTTTCACATAAGAAGAAAACAGATGTCTATGATGTGTCGTATGATGGGTGCATGCAGAGTCAAAAATCCAATCATTATCACACAGAGAAGAGATCACAGAGTTCACATAATCATGCATCACATCACCAACCATAAACACATCACTAAGATTATCAGTCACAACATTAGCATGTTCATTAGTTCTTTCCTTTTTAGGCTCAGAACATTCATTAGCATAATGACCACTTTTACCACAGTTATAACACTTTCTGCCTTTGGCTTTAAACTTATTCCACCCCTTGCCCCTTTTAGGTTTTTGTAAAGACTGGTTTTGGTTACTAGAAGAAGCCTTGTTTTGAAATTTATTTTGAAAATTGTTTTGAAACTGATTTTTAGGCTTCCCTTTCACAAAATTGATTTCACCAAAAAATTTACTACTCTTGGTAGTTTTTAAATCCAGTTCTTTGCTTTTTAAACCATTTATCACAGTGTCCAAAGAAACCTTATATCTGCCATACTTAATGGCAGACTTTACATCACTGTAAGTATCAGGGATAGCATTTAACAAAACAATAGGAGAGTAACCATCAATATTTTTGTCTCTAGTTAGCTTAATATCGTGAACCAGTTTTGTAAAAATGTCAAGGTTTCATCAATGTCTTTGTTTAAATCCAGTTTGAATCTAAAGAATTTTTCTAACAAAAACATTTTGGAGGGCAAGGAGGTTTCAGTATAAAGTTCTTCCAATTTATCCCATAAGGCTTTAGCATTATCTTGTTTTCCTAGTTTTCTAATCACAGAGTCACTTAAATTCAAGATAATCAAGGAATAGGCAAGTTCATCAAATTCTGCCTTTTTAGCAGCAGTAGTTATGTCATCTTATGCTAAAGTAACAGTTTTAAAACATTTTTGTTGCACTAATACACCTTTTATTTTCTGTTGCCAAATAGGAAAATCCCATTTTCCATCAAAAGGAGCTAAGGGATAAGCATTCATAATTTCACACAGATAGAGACACAGAAGGAATACACAAAATCACAAAGACTCACTCAGAATCACACAGCAACACAAAAGACAATTATTCCCCCCCCCCCCCCCCCCCCCCCCCAGATTCCTGCGACACTTAGGTGGTCCGGACAAGAAAAGGGTTGCTGAGAGCAATCCAAACTAAACTAATTGCGGAAATAAAAGATAGAAGAGAAGAAGAGATCAAGTAAGGCCAGATAATGCCACACAGGGCCAACTCAATAGCCACACAGGGCTCCCAATCTCCACAGGTCAACGTACAGGAAAATAAAACTAGGGTTTTGAGGTGTTACCTTGACAAAACCAAGTTAGGTTTTGATACTCCGCTTTGAGTAGAGCTAAGCTATAGCCATAGCTCTGATACAACTGTAGGGTATCAAACTGCCAAGCTCCATAAAGCCTAGATAAATATAAGTTCCCCTTGTGCAGTATTGATTACTGCCAAGGAGAATATATATATATATATATATATATATATATATATATATATATATATATATATATAACATAAAGATAGAAATAAAAGGTGAATAAATTGAAAATAAATAGATTAAGGATATCAGCTCAGTCTTCCAATTTTCACACCAGAAATTCACACTTTCAGTATACACCACCAGAGTACCTCAAGAAGAACAAATCTTCTTTCTCTCTCAACACACAAACCCTAGTTTACCCAGAAACCACGAAGGAAGAACAGATCAAGCACTCAAGTTTACCCACTTACCAAAACCTCAATTTCAAAACTCACAAATAGAAAAACTGAGGGATTTAGGTCGGATTTAGGGTTTTATCTGTGTCTTACCCTCTTCCAACCTCCATGCCAGTATTTATAGGGACTGAAGTCAAATAGAGCCGGTGAAGGCTGTACTGGAGGGTCAAAGTCAGCTATGTACCATGCTTTTTGACCTCCAGCCATTAACAGTCAAGGCAGTACAAGGGAGGAAGAAGACAGAAGCAGGAGCGGCGGAGAAGAAGAGGTAAGGCTAGGGTTTCAGAATGAGAGAAAATAGGAGAGAGAATAGAGTATTTAAGTGAGAGAATAAACGGTCCAGATTCAGCCAGAAATCCAACGGATGGATTTAGCTCAGATGTGGACTTGGACTCACTTACTCATTCTTGGGCCTAACTCAAAATGGTGGTGTATAACATAGTAGAGTAATTGGGCTTTCTGGCCCAAAATACATTAGGGCCAAAAACCAACATTAACAATTTGAATCGATAAGGGTTCAGATCGTACGATTTGAATCGTAAATTGTATGATTTCAATAACCATGGGTCTATTTAAAATCTTACGATTTCGTATATCGTACGATTTTAATAGCTGTGGAACTATTTAAAATAATAGAATTGCAGTAATATTTTGATAGTAGGTTCTTGAGAAGTGATTGAGTCATGAAATTGGACGGAGTGGAAATCGGACGGATTGGATTGAATTAGCACATTCAAGAAAAAAGTCAAGTTTTTCGAGAGCTGAAAAACTAATTCCGATTATGCTGGAAAAAAGAAAAGGAAAAGTGAAAATTGTAACGGAAAAACTAGTTCCATAATAAAAAAATATATTACATTGGAGTCGGTGGAATTCGAAAAAGTCCAATTTGTAATAACCTAAAATGTGAAGTACATAATAATTTTGATATGATAAGTGCATTTTTTGGGATTTTGACATCGAAAATTCGGAATGAAAAATATTGTTCCGAAATTGAAAATTTTCTGATCGGAATCGGCGGAAATCAGAAATGCCATTCCAATTTCCTCGCCTAACTGCATTTTATTCACTGACTGAGAAATTATAAATCACACGACTACAAATAGAATCCAACGCAATTATAATCAAGAACCAGCCAATAATTAATTAACAAAAAGATTTAAAAAAAAAAAAGCAAAGTAATTAAAGACACTAATCCATAACATTGATAACTCACACTCGTTGGAGGATTAAGATAATTAATCTCAATTAATCACTGTCTCTCCGTAATGTAGAATCTCCGTTTACGCCAGATGCCAGCTCAGCTTCGAACGAGAGGGACGACGGCAGTCTCTCGTAAACTCTCGAGCCCAAAGGCAGAAGCTTCGCCTGCCTCGCAACGAGCTTCCCTCGAAGCTTCTCGTAATTCCACCTCTGCTGAACATAAACAATTACCGCCAAAATAACCGAAACAATCGGAATAGCAATGTCGCCGAATTTGGAATAAAAATCCGTTCGAGGGTTCAAAAACTCGTAGTCGTTGGAGTAGTTATAAGGATTACTCGGGAAAGGCGATTTTACGAAATCGTACACATGTGGAAAAATCCGAACCAAAGTTAGTCCAATGTAGTACATTTTCCTCAGAGGCTTAACTTGGACCATCCATAGCAAGTTCCCGATTACTTGCGGAAGAAGGAAGAAATCTTGCATCAAACCGACGTACTCCACCAGTTCAGCCTCCCATGCGCTGACGGGGCGAGAGTACTCGTTAGAATCTACGAAAGATTCTCTTTGACGAGGGTCGTACCTCGTGGTTTTTAAGTGTACGATAAGAGCGAGTATATATCCAAGAATGTGCACAATTGAAGTAGCGAAAAGGACTTTTTTGTCATTTGGGACTCGGTGTGGCTCTAACGGGGATCTAGTCAGCATTCTTACACGGGATTTCCATACTTTCTGACAAAGCCTCATAGTCGACAAAAACGCAATCAGCACTAAGAATTTCACCATATAGTCGATGACGTGAAACGGTTGACCTTTCTGCAAATTTTCGAATCCCATTTTTGCTATTTTTCCGAAAAGGGCTTCGGCCCCCGTAATCAGCGGTAGGCCGTAGCTAATCGCTTGTACTCCAAGCATCACGAGCGATACATACGGGACATTTACGATATTACCCCTCACGTAGAACAGCTGGCTCGATATACATCCGATAGCCAGAGACAGCGTCGCAATGCGGAGGATCCCTTCCACGCCCCGTCTCGAAAGAATATCCTCCCGTTGATTCCTGTACAAAACAGGGGCCGTGTGGATTTTAATCGGATTAAAATAAAGAGGGTCCTCTTTTTCCCGTTGGCTGATCATGGAAATTTTAGCGGTGGGGTCCACCAGCCAACGGTCAGTGGTCGGGGGGTAGGAAATTACGACTTCGACCTTACAATCGAGCCCCTTTTCCGCAAGGGCCGCGCAACCAATAAGATACATTTTCCCGAAAAGTGGATTGTAGATTCCCTCTACGGATACCGAAGAGTAGTTGTATGCATCGATTCCAACAAGATTTATCTGAGCCGACACATTAAGAAGCGGTGTCGGATTAAAAGAAATACTATCTTTCTGATTAGAATAACGCCCGAAAAAGGGGCCGATTGTTAGTATCTCGATTTGCAATTGGATATATATCAAAGAGCTCGGAAGTGGGTCCGGTACGGCTGTCATGAGAAGTGTCAAATCTTCGGACAGAACCGAAATGCTGTAAGGAAGATTCTCTTCGGTGTTCTCTAATTTCGGGAATTTTAAGAAAGACTTTTTCACTGCAGATCGGATTTTAGAAGGCTCGTATTTCTCGAGTAGTGACGTGGCGGCTTCGATCTTCGAGTACTCGTAGTGGGCCCCGGAGCTCCACTGCTCGTTGGGCCCCACGGGCTTCTCGAACGCTAACGGGAAGTACGATCTGACAGTCAGATCGATGCTCGATAGAGTGCCCGAGAATACGCTCCTCTGTTTTATCGAAAACAAGAGAGGAACATACATAGATATACGAGTGTGACATATATTATCATACGGTGAGCAGGCGACCATGCAGAGGCGCCCCGTCGAAGGATACCACGCACCCTCGGCGGAGAGGGTCATACCGTTTAGCCCCGTACGCGGCGTCGGGGAGAATTGCTCCTCCGAGGGGGGTACCGCTCGGAAAACCGAGGATACCCTCGTCTTCGACGTAGTTATGTTTTCGCACCGTACGTCTTGAAAAACGAGCTTCACGTTTTTGAATCCCCCATTAGTGGACTCGATCTCCTTGCCGGATAGAAACGGACCCAATTTACGACAAAACTCGTCCGTCCCATTGCAGTTAAAGTTCGGTAAAACGGTGAATTGTTCCCGACGTGAGAATCTCTCGAGCACCTCACAAAAGTCAACCCCTCTGTACACATCGTCAACAGTTTCGATTCCGCCGTTCATCGAATCGCAAGCTCTCGACACGAGATCATCGGAAGCGAACTTATAGTTCGCGGACCCCAACGAGGAGGAAAAAAAAACTTCGTCGAAGTACTTGAGGTCCGATTCTCCGTTCAAACTCTTCAAGCTTCCGTATATTTCTCTAGTCCTCAAAGTCAACGCTTTAGGGTAACGGAGCTCGAGTAGAATCCGGTCATCCGGCGCGAGAACCGGATGATTGTTATCGCCGTTTTCCTGCACCCACGGCCACGGATCATTAGAGTGGGGCCCACGCGAAGGCAGCACCGCACTCCCCAACAAACACATTACTCTCTCTCCCGCCAATTCAGTGTAGACTCCTTGGAATCTAATCGAGAGCTGCGAGTTTCCGGGCCATATATCGAATCTCGGGGTTTCGTCGTCGGGTTTCTGGGGGAGCAAGTTCGCTATGGTTGTGGTGATTTGCAAGAACCCGCTAACGGGTATGGTTTTCTTCAAGTAACGGTGATTCGGGTCGACGTCGGTGACCCAGAAAGAGACCAGGTTTAACGGGTTAACGGCGTTATTGTAACCCGAAAGGTCTCTGTCGTTGAACGGCATCAATGGAGCAGCAGCTCGACCCGACCCGTTTGAGGGCGGCTGCCGCCAATCGCCGTTCGAGAAGGAGAGTTCTTCTTTGATGGTGTACAGTCTGCTGTCGTCGGGTTTGAGTTCCTCGGCGGATTGTAAGAGATAGGCGCACTCTTTGTTAACCTCACCCATGCGGTCATAGTTGTAGGTCACGATACGCTGCTTGTTTCCGTTACCCTCGAATCCGCCGTTGTTTGCATAGTTGTACGAGCTCGCGAAACCGACGCATAGCAGCAACACAAACAGAGTACACGATGTTGCAGAAATAGAACACGTCATAATAAAACAGTTAAAATTCCTGTCGGAATTTCTCCGGCAATAAAAAAAACGAAGTAATTTCTCAGACTGATCCGAAGAATTGTAATAAAAATGCAATCTTTAGAACAACCCAGATAAAGATTTTTGACGAGATTAAACTTACCGAGAGATTAGTGGGAGTAATTGAAGGGATCAAGATTCAAGATTTTTGGAAGAGAAGTGTTGATGCTCGAAGTCAAACGATTCAATTTTAGGACAAGTATGGTGATTTATTAGTCAACGTACCGGTTCTAATTTTCTTTATTTGGGAAAATTACACCTGTGCACCCCTGAGGTATTGGTAATTATAGTCGCACCCCTGAAACAATTATCGGAGCCAATATTTCAAGTATTGGGGTCTGATATGAACTATATTTGTTTTATGAAAATTTATAAATCTTATATAAAGTAATAAGGATTTAAAAAAATGTTGGGGCAACGGCTCTGAAACTAATAGTACGTTAGAACCATAATATAAGGTTTCTAACAATGTTTTAGGGATAATTGTAGCTACGAATACTACATGTATCTTAAAGTTATTTTATCATACACGGGAGTATAGGTGCAATTTACCCTTTTTCTTTATTATTTTTTTTTTCTCTCATTTTTTTTAATCATTTTCCTCACTCATTCATATACACTTAACTTGAGAGTTGACTAGTTGAGGAATATTTTATGTTTGATAGGATATAGGGTACTTGTACTTAATGAGAGGTTACACTTACGCACATGAAATTATATAATTAATCTGCCATCAAGCAAATTGCAAATTAATTTAGTTCTGGATCCAATCTAATTTTATTTAATCAAAGTCAACTATCGGGAAAAATACAAATTTCATCCCTCGAGTTTCTACCAATTTTACATTTGGTCCCTTACGTTCGCAAAAAACACATTTTGGTCCCTCGCATTTCAAAAATTCAACACTTTTAGTCAATTTCGTCAATTTTATGTTAGTAATAACATAATCAAGCATGAGTCCAAAAGTGTCTTAACCGACAAACTAACGGTAAATTGACGAAAAATGACCAAAATTGTTAAATTATTGAAACATGAGGGACTAAATGTATTTTTTGTGAACCAAATATGAAATTAGTGCAAACTTCACGGATGGGAATGTAATTTTCCCTCAATTATCATACAACATACTTATTTCAAACTTCAGGGATGGGAATGTATGTGCTCAAGCATATACAAGTTCAGAAAAGATTCCTATTTTAAACTGAAACGACAAAGTAATTTGTTTCTACACAACTAAAACATCTTTGATTTATTAATTTATTTATCAAATACTTTTAGCTCCATAGATAGATAAATAGACATCTTCATTCTTCACTTGTACTTATTATATCACCCGTAAACAAAGCTCGATAATAGATAATCGCGTTTCCGTAACGCGATTAACTTATCTCCTCTGGAAATTCAATTTCTTGACAGCAAATGCGAAAATAAAGGCAAACAAAACTCCAAATCCAGCAACCATAAGTGCAACCACACCGATAAAATCGTGTCTGAAACCAAAGTAACTTGCCAAGAACTCTTGAACAGGTTGCTTTGTAATTTCCAGCTCATCTCTTACGTCTCCAAACTGTGACGTAAGTAAACCGTAAAGTGTCCAGGACACGGGATTCGCCCAATGGTACCATCTCCACCACACAGGTGTCCTCTGTCGTGAAACAAATTACGAAAAGAAATAATTAAAAAGGAAAAAAAGAAATCCGATTAGTCTTTCTTTCACTATACATATGTTCCTATGGATAGTAGTAGGATAGTAGTAAGTACAGAAATCGGACTGATCGGATCAAAATTAGCACTTTTGAGAAAAAAATCATTTTTTTCTAAGTGAATAACTAATTCCAATTCTGTTTCCAAAAAATCGAAAAAAACAGAGTTTCGGAAATTGGAATGGAAAAGCTTGTTCAACAGTCGGAGATTTTCGGATCAAAATCTGCGAAATTCGTCTAATTTGGATAAAATTATAAGTGTATTTTTGTGAAATGTTTTTTTGGAATTTTCGAAATTAAAATCGAATCAGAAATCGGAATCTCATATATCTTCCAGTTCATTTCGAAAAAAAATCGGAAATCATATTTTTTGGTATTTGAAATGAAAAATATTCTTCCAGAAAGAATCCAAAATCGGAAAAATTTCGGATGGGAATCGGAGAAAATCGGAAATTTTATTCAAATTTTCAGCCCTATAGTGAACCTAGAAGTTTCTAGAACTTACCGGTCTCGGAATTAAGAATCCCGAGAAAAGATTCCACAGCGAATAAAAGAAGAAGGATATGATGTTGGAAATATGAAGATTAGGAGTCAAAGCCACAGCCATCATGCCGTAGAAGGTGAAGTACAACAGGCTGAAGAACATGAAATATATATACCACCAATATTTAGCAGCTGTCCACTCGAAACCAATCATTGCATACACAATCGTCCCGTATATGATCGCCTGAGCGAAACCATACGGAATTTCAATCACAGCCTGCCGAAAAAAAAAATAAAAAAATCAATAGTCTATATTTCCATCACATACTGTCATAACAGATTTATAATCACCTGTCCGAAGGCGTACGGTAAGGCCGAGTACAACCCTGCGGCCCTTTCTCGATAGAAAACCGCTCGTTCAACAGACACCACAGGCTGTACCGACGACGCGATTTGGATACCTAGGAAGAAGACTGATGCATGCATGGACCCCATAGCATTGAAAATTTCTTGCTGAGTGCGCCTGATATACATACATACACACGCATATATATATATATACATATAATACGACGTGTCATTAAGTATAAGATCGTGAGAAACGATTCCGAAAAAAATGATATGATATGATTTTTTACGCGTACCTTTTGGAACCGAGATCCCAGAACATAGATCCAAATAGGATAGCTAAGAATGCGGTATACAGAATTC
This sequence comes from Erythranthe guttata, assembly GCF_056151865.1. Taxonomy (NCBI): domain Eukaryota; kingdom Viridiplantae; phylum Streptophyta; class Magnoliopsida; order Lamiales; family Phrymaceae; genus Erythranthe; species Erythranthe guttata. The sequence continues at coordinate 14,877,784 of NC_142541.1, read as the reverse complement.
TAACAGCAGAGTAAAGAGGATTATGCCAGTATGACCAGTGTTGCTTCCATAGGCAAGCAATGAATTGAGTGAGAAAAGGCTGAGAATACTTTGTTTGGAAATGAAGGTCTCTTGCACCAGGTGGTGGTGTACTTAGCTCGTTAATCAGAGCTTTATTTCTCCTAATTAAAAGGAAACGAAAAACAAAAAAAAAAAAACCATTTTTAATCCTGTGTCGCTTATTGAAAGTTTCATTACCTATTCCAACAGGGGTGCAAGTTGGAACAGAAATTTCAATTTCCGCTGGTTCCAATTCGAAAAGTTCCGATTTTGGAACAACTTTTTTCATTCTGATTTTCGAAGTTTTGGATTTTTTTGGATTGAAATTGGAATTATATAAAAAAATTGGAATTTCCGATTTCCGATCCAATTTAATTTGCGAAAAAAATCTGATATTTTTTCTGAAAAATACACCTATAAATAATATATATTATATAATACTTATTTTAAGTTTTTTTTTTTTTTCCTGAAACAGTAATTTGATTAATTTTTTTTTTTAGGATTTTGACATGCTGAATTGTTGGTGGAAGTTTTATTGGATATTATAATGTGGTTTATATATATATTTATTTTAAACTGAAATTTAGTAGTTATTAGTTTTTTTTATCGACGTGGATGTTCTTATTTTTGAAAAATTATGAAATTTTCGCTAACTTTCGAAATTTTAAAACTTATGTGATTCCCGATTTTTTTTCCGAAATTTCCGGGCCTTTTGGAATTGGAATGAAATTTTAAATTCCGAAAATTTTGGAATTAGAATCGGAATTGATTTTGTACTTCCGAATCTTTTTGGAAATTTTGCGAAAAGGCTAATTCCGATCCGATCCGATCCATCCGACTTTCACCCCTACCTACCAAGATTAATTTGTAAAATTGAACTGACCTATAAAGCTCGGAGTTTTTGTAAAGTTCGGCAAAATCGACCCCCGAACTCATTTCCTGGGCCGAAGATGTTACTTCAAGCATCCATGTTGCTGGATTATAGCCATCCCTGATTCTAGCAACTCCTTGGATTCCCTAACATAATATCAAATAAAAATATTCGACTGATCATTATATTCGTCAATTAAAAAAAAAAAAACTCGACAATCGTATAATTATGTCGTTCACCTCAAAATACTGGATTAAATTGCACGAATGCCGACCCAATGGTCCCACGTATATCTCTTGTCCCCCTCGCTTCATCAATAACAGCTGTGCACATGCATATATTCCCATTAAACTAACAGTCTCACGAAAGATCAAAATGTATTTATTTATCCATAAATGAATAATTCTTACCTCGTCGAAAGATTCAAAAATGTCGATGCTAGGCTGATGGATGGTGCAGACAACTGTCCTTCCAGTGTCGACAGTGTTTCTAACAGTTCTCATCACAATAGCAGCAGCTCTTGCATCTAAGCCTGAAGTTGGCTCATCCATGAATATGATCGACGGATTCGCCACGAGCTCGACTGCAATAGTCAACCTCTTTCTCTGCTCGGTCGATAGACCGTTGACCCCAGGTAACCCTACTAGACCGCCTCTTAACGGAGTTAGTTCCACAAGATCCATCACACTTTCCACAAATGCCTGGAAAAAAAAAATATAAGATCAATTGATTCATATACTACTAGGGGTGGAAATTGAACGGATTCGATCAAATTAGAATTCCAATTTTTTTCGGAAGTTAAAAAAGTAAAAAAACAATCACAATTCCGTTCCCAAAAAAAAAATCTGAAAACCCAGAAACTGGAATGAAAAAACTTGTTCTAAAATCGGAATTTTTATGGCGGATTTTGCAAAATTCCGATTTAGTTAAAGAAAATACAAAATACATAATAATATTTATATTATAAGAGTAAATTTCGGGGAAAAGCGCCGGAAATTAAAATCGGATGGGAAATCGGAATATCATATATATTCCAATTCATATCCAAAATAAAATCAGAAATCAGATTTTAGGGGTTTAGAATTAAAAAACATTGTTCCAAAATCGGAAAATTTCAGATCGGAAATTCCATTCCAATTTCCACCCCTAGATACCACTAATTAATTCATAAAGAAACAGACCTTTCTGGTTTCGGAATCTATCTCCGGTGGCAAACGTAGCCAAGCCGAGAAAATCAGGGCCTCGTAAACTGTAACACAAGGAGAGTGGATGTCGTTCTGTTCGCAGTATCCAGAAATACGAGCAAATGTCTCTTGCTTCTTTGGATAGCCAGAAATAGTAATATTTCCCTCAATATACCCTCCCGTTTTTCGACCGGCCAGCACATCCATAAGTGTGGTTTTGCCGGCCCCACTAACACCCATTAGAGCAGTGAGTACACCGGGCCTGAAAGCTCCACTCACTCCCTTGAGCAGTACCAACCTATCTTCGGTAGCCCCCTGGTTTTTCATTTCCTGCATAATTCCTCTAGTTAGTTAGAGGGAAGTTATCAAATGTGGTGGAGTATTCAATCTCTATCGTGCACCTTCGCAAAGATTATTACCACCGTATAAAGATTCTCGGTTTACCTGCGGCATGTCAACAGAGTATTTGACCTCGTCAAACGTGATGGAGTGTGGTTCCAAGGGAAGAACAACTTTCCTCTTATTTTCTTCATAAGTTCAAGAGTTCAATTAACAGAATCAGAATCTTATCACCAGAACTCAAATTGAAAAAATATTTAAATTTTCTTGATAAACTCACCATTGTTTTCAGTTGAAATCCCGTTCTCGTTTTCCGGCAGCACGGCTTGAGGTTTTCCCAAAGCTGATCAAAAAATGCGGGACGTGATTATATTACCGCATCGACTTTTTGTAAAGATGTTCGTTCATTAAAAGCTGGAAACAATTCAGCTTTAATATACTCACGGTTAAGATAAGTCAGAGCGAGAACGCAACACGAGTTCAACAGAACCACCGTGCCTAGTAATGCTCCAACTCCTATCCAGTACCAGTACGACCCTGAGAAATACCCGAGAGACTCTATAACCTCGACTCCCAGTGACATGTTCGCATTTCTCGAAACCTTGTCGAAACAAAACCAAAAAAAATCAACTTTGAATGTCTCATGACACATGATGGAGACGATAATATATAACGAACATATATCACCGAATACTTACGTGTTTCCAACTGTGACCTCTGAACTCATTCACCATAATTGCATTTTGTGCGTACATCATCGGAGAGATGTAGTAACCCCATATCCACCATTTCTTCACATTCTCTAGAAAAAAAACATTTACAGTAGAAAAAAAACATTAAATAATAGTTTCTCCCGGTCCCGACTCCTTGAAAACGTGTTAAATTATTAACTCGATAATTGAATAATTCGCTAAATTAATAGAATTTCCCTGATCCCGACTGTATTAATTTATAGAGGTTTAACTGTATTTAAAGAATTGAGTTCTAAATTGGGAAGTGTGAATAATACGAAACAAAAATTGCTTATTATTCGTACCTCGTGACAGGAGAAATCCGCTCAATGCAAAAATTAGAAGCAACACAAAGAAGCCAAATGTGTTGGCTATGATCATGTTCCTACCCGTCGCCCCAATCAATCGGAACATTGAAGACGCCGTTTGAATTTGAAGTAAAAGCACCAAGTAGTATTTAACAAATCTGTATCATGTATTAAATATGTTATATCAAATTGCTAAAAAAAAAATTGCGTAATACAATAAACCTGTTTTTTCTTTTTACCTTCCGAAATTTGGATCGTATCCGATTTCGTAGTAAGTGAGTACCGTAAACACGCCTATTTCAACAACACTGACAGGGATACTGAGTATCCATACAGGGAGAGCGTACGCCCACGCGGGAAAAAAGAAAAAGTTCCGTTGCTTAAAAAAGACCGGAAGCTTCTGGATAGTCATCGCTATCTCCGCCGATCCGTTGAATGTGACGGTTGTGATGGCGTAAAATAGAGCACCGGCAAATATTCTTCCGTCTGTTAAGTTGTTTCGGTGCATTTTAGGTCGGAGGAAGATTGTCATTGCTACGATAGCCATTATACTAAGCTGAACGCAGATCCGATATAACATCGTTAATAACAAAAGAAAAAAAAAAAACACGAACAGACGACATGCCAACGGAAAAATGCTGACCTGGAAGAGCTTGAAGATAAAGATAAAAGAATTTCTCCTCATCAATAACAGTTCTCTCGAGACACAAGCTTTCAGAAGCTCCTTTTTGCTGACGCCGTATTCTTGAGTCGTCAAGGCAGCGGGGTGGCTTTTAGTCTTGTCGAACGGGGTTGCCAGCTCAGCCTTCAGCCTATTCCCAATGTGAAATAACTCGAACGACTCAGCAAATTCCTTTACTGATATAAACCTGTAAGACTCGTTATTATCATCTGCCCAATACTGCTGCTGATCTTTCTTTGATGTCACCTGCATTTGTTTAACAAGTTTGAGTAATTATAATGGAAAATCTTCACATTAATTAGTATAATCAGCTTTATATATATATATATATATATATATATATATATATATATATATATATATATATATATATATTTCCAATGCCTACTTCTTGCAAGAAATCGGCCACCCCTTTTCGCTCGGGGCATTTGAAGCCCATGGATTGGAAGAACTCGAGCACGTTCTCACGTGGGCCCTGGTAAACGATCCGACCTTCGGATATGAGGATGATGTCATCGAATAGATCGTACGTCTCAGGTTCCGGCTGAAGTAGGGAAACAAGAACGGTCCCATTTAGAGTGTGGATGGATTGTCTAATGGAATTCACGATTTGAAAGGTTGTAGAACTGTCTAAGCCGGTGGATATCTCGTCCATGAAAAGCGCTTTCGCGGGCCCCACCAAGATTTCGCCTGTTGTAACGCGTTTCTTCTGTCCTCCGGAGATTCCCCGAGTCATTTCGTCTCCTACCAAAGTATCGGCACAAACGTCTAAACCGAGTATCTGCAAAGAGACCATTTTTAAGTTCGTTTTTTGGATATACATACTGCGAAACAAATTTACCGATGATGAGTACTTTAAAATACCTTGAGAATATAATCTGCGACGATACTTGCTTCTTGACCTTCTGTAGCTGCTGCCTGCATGATTAATAAATTTAAAACAGGTAATATATATTCGGCACTCGTTTGAAATTTTTAAATTGCTTCCTGCTTGGGTGAAACGGAACTTACTTTCATGTATACATCCACATCAGCATCAGGCTTTATATTTGCCTCTTTTTCTCTTCTTGACAACTCTGCCAACATTTCTGCACAAAATTACTGTCAACAGCGATTCTTCGTTTCGTTTTTAGTTAGCGAAAGATTGGTAGTTTTTGCTGACTCACCATGATTGCTTCCAACTCCTTGACATCTTGCAGAAAATGCCAAGGTTTCTCTTACAGTCATTTCTCCTATGTGGACATCATTTTGGCTTATATATGCAGCAGTTCGTTGCGGTATAAATTCTTTCATAGTATGTCCATTATACGTCACATTTCCTGAAAACTGAATCATTCAGGATGTTAAATTTTAGCCCCTGCTTTGTTTGTATTTTTTTTTTTTACTAATTTTAAAAGAGATATTCGATTTTTACTTTCAATTCAGGATCAAGCATCCCGGCCAAAGCCAACAAAAGTGTCGTCTTTCCGGAACTTGGAGGGCCTAAAAGAAGTGTCATGCTAACAGGGAAAAACAAAACAGATCAAACACAAACACACACACACCATACATATATATATATATATATATATATATATATATATATATATATATATATATAGCCAGAATGAAGTAAAGTACGAATTTGTTTGTGGATATTTTTACCGACTAGGCTTCAAGATTCCAGTGACATTGTTCAGGATCAATAATGGCTTCTTTCTGCTAGGAATTATTCGAAGATTGTTCGCGAATCCCTTACAGAGAACAAGAGTTAATTAGATTAAAAGTCTCGTTGACGACAAAGAATGTACAGATGATTTAATTGATGACAACTTTCGATTACCTCCAAGAAATTGGCAAAGAAATTGAGGAAAGAAGGCAAAGCTCTACTTCCCGCATAAGCTTCTGTTCCAACATTCAGCTGCTCAAATCTCACTTCGATTGTCGGTAATTCTATTCCAACTCTGCAACAAAAGATTAAAAAACACAACCAGAAATATTACAAGAGAATGCCAAAAAAAAAAAAAAAATCGAACGTCAATATCACCTATCGATTCGATTCTTGAGCTTCAACAAGAACTTCTCATTGTCTTCTTCTGCAACCTTAACCAGCCTCTCCAGCAAGTCTGCCCTTTCTTGAGATCCGAGATCCTTTACATCAACCTCACTCGAAACGCCTCCCGAACCGAGCAAAAGACCTTTTCTCAAACGGTCAAAAGTCGGAAGCTTTTCCAAAGAAGCCCATTTTAGAGCTTCTTCGTCACCTTCTTCCTCTCGTGATGAATTCGAAAACATTTCCAAATTATTGCTCCTCCAAGCCGAGCTATTCATCCTCAAGCTATTATTGGCTCTATATGCATTAGTAATATCCATTTCTTTTTTTTTCGTGTTTTTACGTCAAATAGGAAGAGAACCTTAAATTTGCTAAAGCCGATAATCAAAAGAAACAGCACAACAAAATACTCATCCAGCTTCAGCTTCAGCTTCCGCTTCCTCTCATGAACAAATAACAGGATTAAGTGTACATTTAATGTGCATGCATGCATATACTTTTCATTCTTTCTTCGGTTGAGAAAACGAAGAAAGTAATACAAGTGAAAGCACACAATCTTTGATTTTTTTTTTGCGTAGTTAGAGCTGAATGTAGCACTTTAAATAAGAGTGACCAAAGAAAATTCTGAATTCTAGAGATTTACCATTCATCAATGCCTAAAAAGATGAAAGTAAATAAACTTAGTTACAAACATTTGAGGGGATTTCGAATACAAATATATTTGGGGAAAAACATTTACTCCAAATGGTCAGTGAAGAAAATATCCATACAGGGGGCAATAAGCATTGCACAACAAAAATGAATTTGCAGGGATTTAGTGCTGTGCATTTAGCTACCTGACTAATTTGGTTATTTTTTTTTATTATTTTACAATATTAAATCGAGAAATAATAGTTCTGAATAATTAGTTTGTAAATTGGGGATAATCGAATAATAATAAGACGAAGAAAGGTAACAACAAAATGATCGTGTATCGTAAAAATAAATGGTACATCGAATTCGACTAGCAGTTGAAGAATGGGAGGAGCAGCCGCCGGCGATAGGCGGTCCGTGATAACCGTCGGTGGGGCTTGGGTGGTCGGCGCGTGTGCAGCAGAGGCGGCTGTTGTTGCTGATGCGCAGCTTCTTCTTCTTCGGTATAGCGCCACTGCTTGTCATTGTGTGGAGACGAGTAAGTAAGTGATCGGCGGCGGAGGCGGAGGGTGGAGGGTGGTGGAGTGGTGATATCCGCGGCGGAATCAAAATTGAACCAATTCAATCGGAATCAATTGATTTTTTTAATTTTTATTTTTATTTTTTTTAAATAATTTAAAAGTGATTGTCTTGTAATTTCAAATGTAATTTTATCTAATTTTTAGTTTAAATCTGACAAAATCCAAAGCATCAAAATTGTAGCCATTTGAGTGAATTTTTTAAATCAAAACTCGAATCAACTAGAATGGATACGCGGGAATGAATAAAATATTGGTTACAATTTTAGTGTTTTGAGTTTTATTTTCCGACTGTAACTCATTCACGCATGATATTCTCACGTGTTCAATTTTTCATCAAAATAGAGTACTAAATGCCTGGAATTTTGTTCTTTATTTTTTTTTATTGTAACGAAAGTAGATATTTCAAAAGAACAATATATGTAACTCATACACTACTAACCTATCAATTTTTAGATATTCAATATTTACGACAAAAATGTAGATGTATTTATGATATGTACGTCAATTATTGAAAGAGCATTCTTCTTCAATGAATTAACCCTATAGCTAGCGTGCAACAACTCATCACATTCATGTCAATCTCTAGCTCGATCGAGGGTCTTCTGAACTATCCAGCTATCTCAAGTAATTTGCATCAAATTCGATTTTTAAATTGTTCATAAATTACTTACCTTTGATTTTGGCATACAATCAAATATTGTCTCTCAATCTTGTTTCATATTTGAAAGTGGTTGAGAAAATTATACTTAGATAGAAATAATAAAACTATGGTAATTTCCTAGTTCACAATAGTCTGATAATACTCTACGTTGATAATAGAAATTTGTTACACGTCGTACTCTACTTATTGTACTAATTGGAAGCTTAATTAAAGACTATATTTGTGTTATTATAATTGGTGGTAAAGTAGACCTACCCATTTGATATATCTAACAAAGATAAAATTAAACTATGATATATAGTTATATACAAATATGCCTTCCCCTCCAAAAGTTTTTACCCCAAATATCTATAAATAGAGGAAATTAAAGTTGTTTAATTTCTTCACATTTTTTTATTGCAACCATTTAAGCGGTGCTTCCATAATTCAAACTTAATTTAAGGCCAAACTATTTGTCGTTTGTGTGAGGGCTTTTACTCATTTAAATAGAATAGTTTGCTAAATTACGGTCACCGCTAATTTAAGGATAAATTATGAAAGCTCCCTTCATGTTTGAATAATTACAATCAACATCTTTAACTATAGATCTTCTTAAACTTAACTATGGATCTTCTTAAACGTCCATCATTGTGATGTCAAATTTAGTGGAATCTTCTAGATTATGTAGAATATTCTCCAGTTTGTACTCGTTTCACTTCATTCGAGCTCCACATTTTGAACTGAGATGATCATAAGATGTGTCTCTTTAGCTTGTAAATATCAGACTGTGTGCATCAAAAACTGCATTTTTGCACAAAAGGAGGATAAACTAGAAAACATTTCACGGAATCTAGAAGATATTGTTGAATTTCACACAATAAGGGTGAACGTGTATGAAGATTCATAGTTAAGGGGGGTTGGTTGTAATTATCCAAACATATTGAAGGTTTTTTTCATAATTTAACTTTACCTCGGGTGGTCGTAATTTACCATATATATATATATATATATATATATATATATATATATATATATATATATATATATATATATATATATATATATATATATATAAAATATGTCACTATAACGCATTTTTCGAAACATCAAAATCGTAACGAAATATATAAAAACCGTAAACTATTCATCGATACAAAATTCACTTAACTAAACTTTGGCGCACTATAAATTACAAAACTTAGCCAAACAATTTTTCAGAATTTTCATTTCATTCTCTACATAAGTTCAAAAAAAAAATAAAAAATGGACATGAATAATGTCTACAACAGCTTAAGGAGAAATGCTTCGTCGGCTCTAAGAAACGACGACTTGGAAATATTCTCGAGCTCGTCTCAATTTCACGAAGAAGAAGATGAAGAGGAAGCTTTAAAATGGGCTGCACTTGAAAAGCTTCCAACTTTCGATCGTTTGAGGAAAGGCCTTTTGCTCGGGTCCGAGGGTAGTTTCGTCACTGAGGTTGTCGATATTGCACGTGATGTCGGTTCTCAAGAAAGGAAAAATCTGCTACAAAGGCTTGTCAACGTTGTTGAAGAAGATAACCACAAGTTTCTTTCCAAGCTCAAGAATCGACTCGATAGGTATACGTGTTTATATATATATTGATCACTCGTTCAATCGTATATATAATATATATATACATGGATTAATGTTTAATTGACGACAGAGTTGGAATAGAATTGCCGACAATAGAAGTTCGATTCGAGCAACTGAATGTCGAGACGAAAGTTCATGCAGATAGCAGAAGAGCTTTGCCAAGTTTCAAAAACTTTTTTATCAACATCTTGGAGGTAAATCAAAATAATATATATATATATATATATATATATATATATATATATATATATATATATATATATATATATAATTTATATTTATTATTTAATTTGTAGTCTAAGGTATATATGCATGTGTGTACATATATATATACACGTTGAAGGGATTGGGAAGCTATTTCCACATAATCACAAGCAGTAAGAAGCATCTCTCTATTCTTCAAGATGTTACTGGTATCTTGAAGCCTGCCAGGTATACACACACATATGTGTATGGGTAAATTACGGCCACCCCTGAGGTAATGTCAAATTACGAAAAACCCCCTCATGTTTGGGTAATTACAACCACCATCAACTATGAATTCTTACACGTTCACTCTTATGGTGTCAAAATCAACGTAATTTTCTAGATTCCGTGGACTGCTCTCTGGTTTGTACTCATTTTGTGCAAAAAAACAGTTTCACATGCACCACAATATGATATTTTTCAAGGCAAAAGACGCATCTTATGATCATCTTATTTCAAAATGTGGAGTTGGAATAGGATAAAACGAGTACGAACTGGAGAATATTCCACTAAATTTACACTGCAGAGGTGTACATGTAAGAAAGATTCATAGTTGAAGGAGGTGGTTGTAATTACACGAACAAAAGAGATTTTTTTGTAATTTAACTCAGGGATTGGCCTTAATTTACCCAATATATATATAATTACTAGTACTGCTTACATTTAATTTGTATTTTCTTTTCATTTAAAAAAATATGGTATTTTAATTAAAACCGATCATAATTCATAACCAAACTGAATAAAAAAGTTTAATTCCCTAATTTATTTTGTATATCCTCATTTAGGCAAACAAGTAAATTTAAGAAGAAAAAGTAAACCCTAGCCTTCACTTGGAATCGCACAAGAATTAATAGCGTTTTTAATTTGAGAACGTTTTAATTAAAACGTTTTTAGTTAGGATTTTGAAACCAATTACCGCGATTTTCCCTCCAGATTTTGAAATAGTGAAAGCATAAGCCTACTTTCTTCTTCTAATTTGAGAGGGATTCGATTCTAATTCATCTCCCCGCAGTTTGATCTTTACATCTCACCACCGGATCACCGTCGCCGCCACCACCATCACCACCGCCACCGCCACCGCCGCCGCTTTTTTTTTCTTCCTTTTCGCTCCATCATTTTCTCCATTTCCCCCTTCCCGTCAGCAGCTTTGTATGGCGGCGAACTGCAAGGTTTTTGTGCCACCACCCTGGCGGAGACAATGGCGGCAGTGGCTAAGCGGGCCGTCGAACGTGGTGTTGGGGCCTGGGGGTGGGTGGTGTTTAGGGTTTAGGGTTTAGGGTTTTGTCTTTGTTTTTTGATTTTGATTTTGATTTTGACTTTTGGTTTAGGGGATTGCCGTTGACCCTTCACATTTTTTCCAACTGTAGAAATTTTAGTTTTGTTTATTTTAGCAAATTCAGGAGAATATGATATTCTCAGTTTTTTTTTTGTTAATTTTAACGAGCTTAATGGTGTTTTACTCTGGTTAAGGTTAGTTGATTTTCTATAATTAAATTAAACTCCAAGGATGATTTTTTAAACTAATTTTATTATTCATGCACACGACATGATTATTGTGTCGTTTATTTACTCTCTTTTTTTTTTCTTGGCAGATTGACTCTTCTTTTAGGCCCTCCTTGTTCTGGAAAGACAACACTTCTGTTAGCTTTGGCTGGAAAGCTTGATCCTGCTTTGAAGGTTTAGTTGCCAACAGATTTTTGTTAATCTAATATTTTGTTTCCATTCTCTACTTCAATTTACGAGGTCTCGATTCTGGACGAGCAGTTTTCAGGGACTGTGACATATAACGGACATAGCATGAAAGAATTTGTACCGCAAAGAACTGCTGCATACATAAGCCAGCATGATGTCCATATAGGAGAGATGACTGTAAGAGAAACATTGGCATTCTCCGCAAGATGCCAAGGAGTCGGAAGTAGTCATGGTTTGTTGCCGACTCTTGATCTTTTGGATAAATAATTTTTAAAGAAAGGAATATCCTTATCCTGGTTGTCTTTTACGTTGAATTTTTTTGCAGAAGTTCTGGCAGAGTTGTCGAGAAGAGAAAAGGGAGCAAACATAAAGCCTGATCCTGATGTGGATATGTACATGAAAGTAAGAATAGTTTCTATGATATTTAATGCAGTTTTGATGCTTACTTGTGATGCTCGGAAACTTTTGCATTTCAGTCGTGAAAAATTGAAAGAAAGTTTAGCTTGAGCTAAGTCTGTTCCTTATCATACATATATAGATAGCAGGTATGGAAGGACAAGAAGCAAATGTTGTCACGGATTATATTATTAAGGTAGTATAAGAAATTTAAATAAAATATTGAGAATTTAGGACATATTTCATACTGAACGTATATGTATCTTGCAGGTTCTGGGATTGGATATTTGTGCCGATACTATGGTAGGAGATCAGGCAATTAGGGGAATCTCTGGAGGTCAGAGAAAACGTGTTACTACAGGTTAAGATATCGCCTTTCTGCAAAAAAAAGATTTAATTGTCGGGCTCAAGCTATTTCTTAAAATTCTCGCTTTGTCTATTTCACAGGGGAGATGTTGGTTGGACCAGCCAAGGCACTTTTCATGGATGAGATATCCACTGGCTTAGACAGTTCCACCACTTTCCAAGTCGTGAACTCGATCGGACAATTTGTCCATATCCTCAACGGCACCGCTCTTATTTCGTTGCTCCAGCCAGAACCCGAGACTTACGATCTTTTCGATGATGTCATTCTGATTTCCGAAGGGCGGATTGTTTATCAGGGACCACGAGAGAACGTGCTCGAGTTCTTCCAATCAATGGGCTTCAAATGCCCCGAGAGAAAAGGGGTGGCTGACTTCTTGCAAGAAGTACGAATACGGGACAACAAAGAATTCATGAGCCTTTTTTTTAGTATCTTCTTACTGTAAGTTGTAATAACCACTTTCACTGATACAGGTAACGTCAGAGAAAGACCAGCAGCAGTACTGGAGCGACCGTTACAAGCCTTACAGATATATCACAGCAGGAGATTTCGCTGAAGCGTTTAAGTCATTTGAAATCGCACAGAAACTAATTACGGAGTTAGCAGAACCTTTTGACAAGAGTAAAAGCCATCCAGCTGCTCTGGTATCTGGAAAATACGGTGTTAGCAAAATGGAGCTACTAAAGGCTTGTGCCTCAAGAGAAATCTTGCTTATGAAGAGAAACATATTTATCTACATCTCGAGAATCATAAGGGTCAACATTTTTTTTATTATTTTATTATTTTGGATTTAGGATGTGTTTAGAATTATAATGATTTCTTGAGTATTTCTGTAGCTTGCTATAATGGGTTTCATTGTCATGTCTCTCCTCTTCCGTACAAGAATCCACCACGACTTTAACGGTGGGCGCTTGCTTGCTGCCGGTCTTTATTACACTCTCAGCACTATCATGTTCGGCGGAATCGCCGATATATCCATGACCATCCAGAAGCTTCCGGTATTCTACAAGCAAAGGGATCTTTTCTTTTACCCTGCTTGGGCTTATGGTCTTCCGTCATCGATAATCAAAATCCCTGCTCAAGCTGTTGAAATAGCTGCCTTTGTGGTAATCACATACTATGAAATTGGATATGACTCAAACGTTCGAAGGCAAGCAGCCCATTTTTTAATAAATGCCCGTTTTAAAGATTTAGCTATTTCTTGTGAATATTAATATTAGTCCAGAATGCATCTTGCAGATTGTTCAAGCAGTATTTGCTGCTCTTACTTGTACTTCAAACAGCATCTGCACTGTTCCGATGGATTGGAGCGGTTGGTAGGAATATGGTTATTGCAAACACGTACGGCTTTTTTCTGATGCTCCTAAATCTTTCAATGAGTGGTTTTGTCCTTTCAAGAGGTATTATTAGATGTTTATTATGGATTCATATTATGCTTCTCATACTTAGACAGATTTAGTTCCTCGTTTTTTTGTTCATTTTTTATCAACGCTTTCCAGAAAATGTAAAAAAGTGGTGGTTATGGGGTTACTGGTCCTCAGCAGTGATGTATGCAGAAAATGCGCTTATTGTGAACGAATTCACGGGGTATAGTTGGAGAAATGTATGTTTAAACGTATTTGAATATGCTTTTTGCATCCAAATATTGCTTTTCTTTTGCAATCTTATAAAGCTGATATTCCGCTTTACTTCTCAAAGATTTCCTCAAAAACCAATGTGCCGTTGGGAGTTGAGGTTGCGAAGTCTCTAGGATATTTTCCCCAAGCATACTGGTACTGGATAGGATTTGGGGCATTGTTTGGCATGGTGCTTTTATTCAACTCGTGTTACATTCTCGCTCTCACGTATTTAAGCCGTGAGTATATAAAATTTCTCCATCTTAATAAAAATCTTTGATTGTTGGAAGTTCGTGATTTAATGTATTCCCTGATATATTCAAGCACTGGGAAAGCCTCAAGCTATTCTGCCACAAGTACTCACAAAGAATGAGAATGATAATGATAATGATAATGATGTTGTAACTGAAGAGAACGGTAAGTTGTTTTTAGTAAGAACTTTGCTACTTATTTTCATCCCAGAAGAAAATAAACTTGTACGTTTGAAATTTTTTATTTTTGTGCGTTACTTTATTATGTCTGAATATTGAATAAAACCCAGGGAGGAATGATCGAAACAGAAAGAGGGGTGGAGTCGTTCTTCAGTTCGAACCACACTCGATCACATTTGATGAGGTCAAGTACTCTGTAGAGATGCCGCAGGTAACTTGGAAAGAAAAAAAGTAAAAAAAATTAAACATTCAAGGAAATAACTTTTCAAAAATGACTTGCAGGAAATGAGAAACAGTGGTGCCGGTGAAGATAGAGTGGTTCTTCTGAAGGGTGTTAGTGGGGCTTTTAGGCCAGGTGTTCTCACTGCTCTCATGGGAGTTAGTGGGGCCGGTAAAACCACACTTATGGATGTTTTAGCCGGTCGAAAAACAAGTGGATTCATTGACGGTAATATTACAATATCTGGTTATCCGAAAAAGCAAGAGACATTCGCTCGGATTTCTGGATACTGCGAACAAAACGACATCCATTCTCCCTGTGTCACAGTTTACGAGTCGCTTCTTTTCTCAGCTTGGCTGCGTTTGCCCCCAGATGTTGATTATGAAACCAGAAGGGTTAGTTTTATATTTACTGAAATCTAATACTTCATTGGAGGATTAATCAATTAGAAATCAAGACATCTTATTATTATTTCTGACCGGATCACAGATGTTAGTGGAGAAGGTCATGGAACTTGTAGAACTAACTCCATTAAGTGGAGGTTTAGTTGGTCTACCTGGAGACAGTGGTCTATCGGCAGAGCAGCGTAAGAGGTTGACCATTGCAGTTGAGCTTGTGGCAAATCCATCAATCATATTCATGGACGAGCCGACTTCAGGCTTAGATGCAAGAGCTGCTGCAATTGTGATGAGAACTGTCAGAAACACTGTTGACACTGGAAGGACAGTTGTCTGCACTATTCATCAGCCTAGTATCGACATTTTTGAATCTTTCGACGAGGCAAACAAAACTGAGAACTAGAATTACCTTTTTTTCTAATATAGTGTTTGATTTAAAAAAAATAAAAAAAATAAAAATCATGAAATTGGTAGTGTTTGGAATATGCAGCTATTCTTGATGAAGCTAGGAGGGCAAGAGATATACGTAGGGCCATTGGGCCGACATTCTTGCCATTTGATCCACTATTTTGAGGTAAGAACTCAAGAACTAACTACTTGTGTATCGTATTTTTTTTTTATAAAACATAGTACTATGTTACATTCTGGTCTTAATCTCTTATACAGGGAGTTGAGGGAGTAACGAAAATCAGGGATGGTTACAATCCAGCAACGTGGATGCTCGAGGTTACTTCTTCAAAGCAAGAAATGATTTCGGGTATTGATTTTGCACAAGTGTACAGAAACTCAGAACTGTACAGGTCAGTTCGTTTTTCGATGAATACTCTAGTTCGTGCATATTTTGAGCATTATTGCTAATGACAGATTTGTGCATGATTGTTCAGGAGGAATAAAGATCTGATCAATGAGTTAAGTAGGCCTAAACCCGGTGCAATAGACCTGTATTTCCCAACTCAGTATTCACAGCCTCTGTTCACTCAATGCATCGCTTGCCTATGGAAACAACATTCGTCATACTGGAGAAATCCTTTATATTCTGCAGTAAAAATCTTGTACACAACTTTCATAGCATTGATTGTCGGTTCGATGTTCTGGGATCTTGGTTCTAGAAAGTAAGCAGAGCAAAATTTTATTTGTTATTGACCTCGGTAAAAAAATAAAACCGACTGTTTTTGCTAATTCTTTGCAGGGGTACTAAACAAGACATTTTCAATGCTATGGGCTCTATGTATGTTTCTGTTTTTCTTCTCGGGATGCAAAGTGCCTCGTCTGTGCAGCCAATTGTAGCTATCGAACGAACGGTATCTTGTCGGGAAAGGGCAGCTGGCATGTATTCTGTCTTGTCGTTTGCCTTCGGACAGGTGACTACAATTTAGGATACTAAGAAATACAACCACCTTAACCAACATATGTTGTTTCTAAGTTTTGCTACATTTGTACAGGTTGTTGTTGAAATCCCGTATATTTTTGCTCAGACGGCTATATTCGGGACCATCGTATACGCTATGATGGGATTCGAGTGGACAGCTCAAAAATTCATGTGGTATATTTATTTCACCTTCTTCACACTATCCTACTTCACCTTTTTTGGCATGATGGCAATAGCCATGACTCCAAATCAACAAATCGCAAGCATTATATCGGCTACATTTTACTCGTTCTGGAATCTCTTCTCCGGATTCGTGATTCCAAGACCAGTAAGTTCTTTCACTCGAGTTATTAAAAAAAAAACGTATTATTTTCTTTTATTTTTTTTTATTTTTTTGGAAACAGAGTACACCTATGTGGTGGAGATGGTATCACTGGGCGAGCCCCGTGGCGTGGACATTATACGGTTTGGTCGCAACGCAGTTTGGAGATGTTAAGGATGAGTTGGATCAGACAGGCAAATCCGTTGGAGATTTCGTGACGAGTTATTTCGGGTTCAGACGTGATTTTGTTGGTGTTGTTGCTGTTGCGGTTGCTGGATTTGCTGTTCTTTTTGCTGTCTTGTTTGCATTATTCATCAGGGTGTTCAATTTCCAGAGGCGATAAATAGTTCTTCATCGGAGATTCTTGAGACCGGTTCTAAAAGCTCGAGCCGAACTTCATATATTATCGAATGAAAAATGTAATAACATTAATAAAAAATCATCATGATTATTTGAGAAGTTAAAACTGACTCCAAAGTAATTAATATTGTCAATAACACAATAATTAATTATGTAATTAGTAACTACACATGTAATTAATTATTTAACATTCCATAGCTTTTTCCAGCTGAAATTATACCCTTTCTTCTTCTTCTCCAACAGCTTCTCAATCTGTTTTTCCATGTTCATGCACTGGCACTGGAGCACAAGTACGTCTTCCTTCAACCTTTTTATCTCCATCTGCGTGATAGTCTCTCTCTTCGAAACGCACCGGGCGGGCCCATCCAGCCCGAACATTCCCGGGCTGCGGGCCCCAATGAGGGACCCACTCCAGTCGATGTTCTTCACGATCTTGTTCTGCTCCGACAGGAGCACTTGGATCACCGCCCGAACGGGCAGCCGCTCGTTTTGTGCTGCGTGGTGTGACGCCTCTGCCGAAAGCTTTTTGCTCTCGATTAGACCCCACACTCTCTTCCTCTCTTGCTTTGTCAATCCCGGATGTGCCTGTGTGTACAGTGGCGGAGCCAAAATTTTATGTCTCGAGAAGCTAAATAAGCACTAACAATTTTCTAGGAGCTGATAATACTGCCATACACGAAAATTAATAAATATTTATAAAAAAATACTACTAGGGATGCGAGAAATATTGGGGGGCCCATGTCCCCCGACTCTGTGCTGACTTCGCCGCGTACTACACATGTATTCAATTAAAAAAAAACATGCATGAATTGAGACAAAATCTTTACTTGTAATTAATAAAAAAACAAATTTTGTTTGGGTGTTATATTCAATATATTTAATATATTGTATTGAAAGGTATGTATCATGTATATGGCATTATTATTACCTAAGGGTTCCCTATCTTGTTAACTCTTTTGCATGAAGAATCTTGTGTTGGTGACTACTCAATGTAGCCCTCACTTTTGAGTAATTTATATATTGTCCTTAAATTTTCCACTACGCCCCCGTTCGATACGCTGATTTGATCGATTTTGATATATTACTAATTTTTTTAATTTGAAAATCCGACATAGAGTTGATTTAATAAACCGAAATGATTAAACATCAAATCATCACTAAATTAGTGGTTAATTGTACGAGTTTATTGAATTCAGCACCCATATATTTAGTTTAATTGCTAAAAAAAATCCGTATTATAAATATTAGCAAAAAACTCTTATAATGCAATTAATTATTTTAGCAAAATATCCCCTAAAAACTAACTACTTTAGGGGTTGTGTGCTAAACGGAACGTATTATAGGGGGGTGTCATTGCTAATATATGTAACACGGAGGATTTGTTTGCAATTTGATATAACATAAGGGTACTAAATGCAATTAACTCTTAATTGCAAGAACAGGACTTACTTTGAGGTATGTATCAATGGCGCGATATATTCCGTCATCTGTAGAGCGTGCATGGCTGGGAAGTGCGCCGGCGAGGTCAACGAACTCGGTCAACCCCAAATTGGAATCCACCGCCGCCTCAGCCAGATACAAATCCACCAGCTTCGCCACCTTCATCAGGGCGGCGCCGCCCCTGGAAACATCCTCGGAGTTCACGAACCCGTTCACCAGCCGAACCACCAGCTCGAAATCGAGCAGCGTGGTGCTCGTATGGCTGAAGGACGGTATCATCAGCTCCTCCAGCGTGGCGCCGTCGAGCTGCCGGGAAACCCGGTTCTCGAGGTCGGACCGGAACGCCGGCCCAACTCCGGCCATGTTGGCCACGCGCAGGACGCGGAGTAAAAAGTTGCAGGGGATGGAGTCCTTCTCCGGTGGGAGGATTCCGATTAGGGTTTCGATGAAGAGCTTCTTCTTCACCCACGAAGCGGTGAGGCTTTCCGGCGAGTCGTCGCCGGTGGGCCCGACGGGCCCGGTCAGGGCGGCCCGGTCTCCGGATAAATCGGGGAGGCGTTTAGAGGCGTAGTGGGCGATGATTGAACCGATTAAATCGGGCCGGACCCCGTTCCCCTGGAGGCCTGAAAGAATCTTGATGAAATAATCGGTGTCGGAAACGCAGGCGTCGTTGAACCAGCATTCGGCGGCGAACGACGTTAGCTTGCCGGATAATGCTACGGATTCCGGTAGCCCGCCAAGATTCTGCATTTTTGTTTCTCTCTCTTCTTTTTTGTTTTAGTGAGAGAATTAAATTTTTATTGTTATGCAGAGTCGTCACATTAAGTAGGAATTATATAGTTCACTTCACTCATCAGTAGTTCTTTGTTTTGTTGGTAGACTGTCATAGAAATTGTATTGGAAATGACGAGAATGCCCTTGGGGTAGTTAATGTGTGATTTTTTTTTTTTTTTTTTTTTTTCTTATCGTTCATCTGTGAACGTTGGTGGTGAGGGAACAAGGATAAGAGAGAGAGAGAGAGAGAGAGAGAGAGAGAGAGAGAGAGAGAGAGAGAGAGAGAGAGAGAGAGAGAGAGAGAGAGAGAGAGAGAGAGAGAGAGAGAGAGAGAGAGAGAGAGAGATCCTTTTGAAGTCACTGTCATCTGTTATGTGGTGTTGCTGTAGTATAGTTTTCATCCTTCTTCATATGTATTGTAACAGAGAATAAACTTATCAAGGGTCATTGGATGGAATATTTGCATTCAATGTCTTCTTTTCATATATATATATATATATATATATATATATATATATATATATATATATATATATATATATATATTATATTTGTATACACTTCTAATAATTAAAAAGAGCTTTTGAATTTTTTTAGAAAATTCGCTCATAACCCAATTTTGAAATTGAAAAACGAGAAGTACGTAAAATAGGGTTTTGTTGGTTAACGGAAAATAGGTTTTCATCTCTTTTTACAAGGAGGATATTTACTGGTTCATCAAATTCCCCTCCGGACGACGAAGAAAATATATAGTTTATTACCGTAGATTTAGATACATATAATCACGAACGTATACACGTGTGTAAATTGGCTCTTTTTTTTTGGAAAGTTTAAGGTGAAAAAAAGAAAAGGATTTGTGTGTGAAAATTTATGAGAGAGGCAAAAATGTACTCCATATGTTGTATTATTGGCTATAGATGAATTTCGTTGCAAAAATAAATAAAAATAAAATAAAAAAAAACCAAGCATGTGGTGTCCTGCAGATAGTATAAACGGTTAAGCTCCAATCCAGAACAAAACTTTGTCCACATTTGTTATTGCATTTAATGAAAATTGTCACACATTTGCTCTACTACTTTTGTATTTTCTTAATTCAAATCCTTTGTACTCTAGTTAAAAAGATCCTATGTACAATGTCCCTTTTTCATTTTATTTTCCAGGAAATATGTTTTGGCAGAAGAAAAGAATAATTATAATATTTGTTTGTATTTTGAAAAGATACAATTTATGTTGTATAAACGTTGGCGAAAAGTATTTTAAAACGAGGATTTACAAAATTAATTGATCGTTGTTTGTATTTTAGTAAATGCGTTATTACGAAGAAGAAAGAAACTTAGGAAAAGTAAAAATCATGTCCATTTGAAAAAGGGTAAATAGTGCTTAATTCCTCTGTGGTTTGGATTTTGTACCTTTAATACTTTAATATAAGCACATAACCACTCGTATTTTCAAAAATTTCATCAACCAAATGAGTGATTGTTTGACGAGCGAAATACCAGGGATTTACGTGCTTATATTAAAAATACGAGGGGTATGTGCAAAGAACTCAAATAATGGTTCAAATAAGTAAAAAAAAAAAGCACAAATGCAGAAATAATGGTTCAAATAAGTAAAAAAAGAAAAAGAAAAAAAATATATTTTTTAAGAAAAAGAAAAAAAGAAAACTACAATAAGTAAAAATTCACAGAGTGGCTTAAAGTCAGTCATGTGACTAACAGGCTCTGATTATTCCAAAAGCTAAAACAAAAATATTACAATAAATAAAAAACATATTAGACAATCCTAACACCATGAATCCAAACTCCCAAATATTTCTAAAATGATAGTAATAATAATAATCATCATTTCTTTAATCCCTATTATTCAAGCAACACGAATCACGCACTCCGAGGCGACGAGGGTCCCGCGGAAGACGAATCGCCCCCCATGGAATTTAGAGCTGACTCAGCAGTGAAAGATCCGTTATTGCCAGTTTCATCGGTGGAGGACATAATCGGAATTTTGACGGAAGCTCTTTCCATCTCCTTCTCGAGCTCCTCCTCTTGCCTCAGCGCAGTGAATTGGGTGTCTAATGACTTTGCTGCCCCTAGCCATGCAAGAACAATTACGAGAAGTATGCCACCTAGATAAGGTGTCGAATTCGCCAGAGATCCGAATGTGAGAATCATGAATTGCTGAATTAGGGCGCCACCGGATTTTCCCAACGGGTTGCACACGACGTCGATTGCCGCCTTCCCTTTAACCTGAAAAATGAAATTTTTGTTTCGTATAAAGAACGTAACTTATATGTATAGTTGTTTCTTGAATTCTTGAAAAAATCATATACATTTGTTCCAAAAAACAAATTGAAAAAAAAAATTCGAAATTTCGGAAATCGGAATGAAAAAACTTGTTCCGAAATCGAAGTAGGCAGAATTCGGAATTTCCATTTTTGTAGTCATGTATAATATAAAATACATAATAATAATAGTGATATCAGAAAAAAAAATTGAGAATTTTGAAAATATTTTCGGAAATTAAAATTGGATCAGAAATCGAAATCTAATATGTATGTATTCCTATTCCGTTACCAAAAAAAGTCGGAACATTCAGAATTTGGAATATAAAATATTGCTACAAAATTCAGAAATATTCGGATCGGAATCGGTAGAATTCGGAAATTCCGTTCCGATTTCCACCCTACTTATTTGTCTTTAATTTCCGAGATCATAAGGGGTGTACGCAAATAAAAAATAACCGAGGGACTACTTCGACAATTATAGCAAAAATCAAGGGTACCGAATGTAGTTAATCGAAGAGTACAACAAACCTTGGTATCTTCGTCCAATGGAATGTAAGCCATTTCCTTGCACGGATCGAACAAGCTGTACTTTGCACTCTTACTGAATATATTCTGCATCGCACCGACGTACACAGCCGCTAAAAGTGGGGTCACTCCGATACCAGCGAGCGCCGGAGAAAGCGGGCCCCCAAACAGAATCAACGAGAAGAAACCAACTCCGGTGAGAAGCAACACCGTCGGAGTAATCTTCGCAGCCACTCCCCAGCCGTATTTGTTGAACACCCACTGGCTCAGAAGCATCATTATGAAAGTTGCTATTCCGGTTGCCGTCGAGAAATCTCCCATAAACGACGAGTACTCGTTCGGCGTCGGGAACTGCGCAATTTAGATAGTCCGATAAATAAATAAGTTTATATATATATTTTATTTTTTTATTTTTTTAGAGTTATTAAATACCTGAGCTTTAAGCTTCGATTTCCATGTGACCTCGACGAGGTTAATGCTAATACCGTATGCGACGACCAAAGTGGCGAGGTCTCTTATATATCTCGACGACACCAAAAATTTTATGCTCTCCATTGTACTCATTTTCGGCTTCTCCTAAAATAGACGAAGAATATAGTTAGGTAACAGTAATACAGCATGGTAATTAGGGCCTGTTTGGCTTGGCTTTTAAACTATTAAAAATATCTTATACGGTGTTTACGAGCTTATAAGCTATTAAAATGTATTCGGTAAAAAATATTAGAAAAGTCTTTGAAAAATCCAAAAATAAGCTCTTTCAAGAGCTTACAAGCTATTTTTGAAAGCCTTTTGTATTTAAGAGCTTATAAAATCGGAAAAAAAAAAAAAAAAAACTTATCATCTCCATATACAAACACTAGAATTTTTAATTTTTATACGCGCATAAAACGAAAAACAACTCCTCAGCTCCATATCCGAACACTTGGATAGTTGGATATTTAATTTTTTAAATAAGATTTCACAAGCTTATCAGATGTTTAAAATAAGTTTAGCCAAACGGGCCCTTAGAGCAATGGATTAGCTACAAGAAAAAGTCGATCAAGGCACTATTTAAACAGCTAACAAAAAAAGAAATGCTAGAAGTGAATTAATTACCTTCTTCTTCATACTACGAGAGGGAAGATCAACGTTATTGTTGACCCACCAATAAAGACCGCAAATGGCGAAACCCATGACTACGACGATACTCATCATGGCCTTTAGGGATATGGCCCACCCGTCAACTCCCGGGCCCAAGCTTTGCCTCATTTGAGAAAAGTATTTCACCGTCCGACCCGAGAAAATTAGGGCAACGTTTGCACCGAGTCCGAAGAGTGGATAGAATTTCTTTGCTTCGTCGATAGTAGTAATCTGTTGAGACAGTGCAGTAAACGAGTGTCATGTACAAATTACGGAAAAGAACTACTACAACACGATTCTTGAGACGACGAGGTCGATAAATTATTGATATTGAAACTAAAAACTTTCTGCTGCTAGAAGCTACCAAATCATAGTTCGATCAATTACAATTTGCAATCCAGCTCCATATTACGGACCACTAGTCGTACTACATAATATTCAAGAACTAACGAATAGGAAGAATCATGAATTACTTATCGATAGTAAATTATAAATGGATGACTCAAAAAAATAGCCAATTCCAAAAATCACCATTCGATCAATTTTCAATCCAGCCGCCACGTTACAGAAGCCACTAATCTTACTACATAATATTCAAGAATCGACAATACGGAAGAATCTTGAATCACTTATCCAAAGCAAATTATAAATGTACGGTTCAAAAATAAAAAAAACGAACTAAACGACGAGACGAGAAAACTACCTGATTAGCAAACCCCCAAAACAGAACAGAGACAACCACACTCCCCCAAAGCTCAGCCATGACATAGAACAAACAGAAACTCCATATCCTCATTATCGCAAGCGGCCCAAGAAACCTCGGCCCCAACGTATTGAGAAGCTTATCCGCAAGCGCGGTCGGGTGGAAGTAGTTGCTGAGCGGATACAACACGAACCCAAACGCCCCGAAAAACGCGATAAACGGAAGAATCACCGTATAAAACAGAGCCTCCTTCGACAACACATTCGACAACTTGGTGTACAGAACCATGAACCCAATCGCCATCGGCAAATTCACCCACGTTTTCAAGAACGGTATGATTTCGGCACTCGAACCTTTCGCCGTCACCACCAACACATCCTTTGTATCCCTCAAAATAGTGTAATTGAACAGAATACAAAAAAACATCAGCCCAAGTGGCAGTATTTTCTTCAGGGTCGCCACCTCCACACCCAACAGCTTCGGCTGGTCGCCGCCGCCTGCGGCGGCGGAGGCGGCGGCAGCCGCCTCCGCCCTGCATACAGGGTAGTTTCTGCTCTTCTGACCAACCAATTGAGGCTTTGTGGAAAAGCCATGGAATTTAGAGAACCCATTTAGAGATAAGGAGGAGCCGTTGAGCAAACCTGGTTTTAGTACAGGGTTTATTACATGGTTGTATCTGTACCTTAAACCCTGTAATGGCGGAGGTAGGAGAGAAGCTCTGGTTCTGGGGTTTGATGGTAGTGAGAGGAGCCCTTTTGACTGTAGAACGCCTTGCATTTTTTTTCCTTTCTCTCTCTCTCTCCACTCTCTCTCTACTCTCTCTGTATCTCACCTCTTTCTCTCTCTCTCTCTATTCTTTGTTACAATGCAAAAAACTTATCAAGAATTGATTTTTACGAGACGAAGATGACAGAGAAAGAGGGGTATGGAGAATGGAGATAAGGTTTGGGAGAAAGATTGCTCCTTTGCTCGGAGAGGGGTTTTGAGGAAAGTGAAGAAGTTGTCTTTATATAGCAGAATGAAACGAAACCCTTGAATTGTATACTGACAAAATTAGTACTATAAAAAAAAAAAAAGAGAAATTAAATAGTACTTTAGTTTTTTTTTTTTTAATTAATTATTAGTTTTACAGCAAAAAATCTTGATGTCAGGGATTTGCAGAGAAATGGGATTTATTTTTAGTATAAACAAAATTCTTAACACGCAGTTTTGTGAAATAAAAATTGATTTTTTCCTTTTTATTTTATGTAAGAAAATTTAGTACAAAAAAAAAGAGAGAAAAAAAAAAACTTGTGGGTGCTACTATTTGGCTGCTGATATTTTTTTTGAAGACGTGGATTCCTAAATAAATCGCATTTTATTTTGTTTTATTTTTTGTTCAATTCCGTGCATCGGACATGTCAAATTGCTCGTTATCGGTCAAAATAAGAGTTTAAAAGCATGTAGCATGCCTAATTTGGGATCATGGTCCACTCAATTATGCTCATGTTCATACGTTTAATTATGTGATATATAAACTAATTTGGTGGCAATTATTTTGTTGCTAAATATGTTTTTAGGTATATTTTTTTAGGTTTGCTTTGGTATTAATTTCTTCTATGTTATACTGGTTGAAAAAACACTAGGGGCCTCTTTGGTTTGCAATATTAGACCTGATGGGATGAATAATACCTTCGTGTATTATGTTTGGTTTGGTGGTTTGGTGAGGCCTTGATAAAGGGGCCCACAGTTTCCATCCCTCAAATGAATTATTGACAGTCACGCCAATATTGGCGTGATATGCTGTCATCAATTAATCCTATCATCTAATGGGTTGTACAATATCGTTTTTGCCCTTGCAACACTTAGATAATTACTGATTCCTTTCATATAAAAACCAAATGTACTTGTGAACAAATCCCCTTTTCCCGACATCAGTAAAACCTAACCCCAAAGGAAGGTAATTTCTGCAACTTCTTCACCGTTTTCATGTTCAAAATTTTCAAGTGAATCTTAAAAATGCGCATATCATCTGAGGCTTTTACTCTCGCTAGGCAATCGGCACCATTACCCGGTCACTGAAAGTCGTTTGTGTTAGTGAGGTCATTGTTCTTTTGCTCCGGTAAATCGGTTTGTTACAGATTTGATTTTCGTGTTCATCATGTCCTAGAAGACGACAGATACGTGAAATCCGCCGTCGAACTCGAGCGTTTCGTCAATTTCCTCGTGAATCTTCTCGATTTCGAGGAGAGCGAAATTCAAGAGGAGGCGGCCAAATCAGTGTCTTTAATTGCAGGTTTTCAGTCCACAAGGGTGTTCTAATCGGTGCAGGGGTGATTGACCCTTTGATAAGGGTTCTAGAATCTGGGAGTGAGCTGGGCAAAGAATTTGCCGCCAGGTGTTTGATGAAAGTCACGGAGAATTCCGATAATGTATGGTCGGTTTCCGCCCACGGCGGAGTGCCTGCCCTGTTGGAGATTTGCAGTAGGGCGGCGGGTAAAGTCATGAATCCCAAAAGTTGGGCTGAGATTCGGGGTGTTGGTGGCGGACTCCGTCGGTTTCTGAGTTACCGGAGGAAAGGCGGCGGGATGGGGGTTCTGAGCGGCGGCGGCGCTATTCATCTTTTTTTATTTATTTTTTGGAAATTAAACAGGGACTATGAATTTGTTGCCGATGATTGAGAAATCAGATCAGAACTCCGGCGCCGGAAACTTCGTGAATATGCTTCCCCAGCTCGTCACCGGCGGAGTAGAAACACTGGATAAATCCGACAGGTAATTAAGAAAATTTTGCGTTTACTTTTTTATATATATTATTTTGATAAATTTCTGAGAAATAATTGTGTGATTTTTCATTTATGCAGTGTACCAGATCCGAGAATGAAACCGGGCAGATGACCATATTTTATGCGGGCCAAGTCATAGTATTCAACAACTTTCCGGCGGAGAAGGCCAAGGAAATCATGTCGTTAGCCACCAAGTCTAGCGCCGCCGCCGCTCAGAACCCCCATCCCGCCGCCTTCCCTCCGGTAACTCAGAAACCGACGGAGTCCACCACCAACACCCCGAATCTCAGCCCAACTTTTGGGATTCAGGACCTTACCCGCCGCCCTACTCAGCCGGCGGTTGGTTCCGATAAGCTGCTCATAATTAACCTTACCCGCCGCCCTACTCAGCCGGCGGTTGGATCCAAAATCATCGGTTTCAACAAAGACAAGAGAAGTGGCATTTAGGGGAAGTATGAGTATCTGTTCCTCGTCGGAAAATTTGATAAGTATACTTATAAATTACTCGTTTATGGATCATATACTTTATTTTCTTCGATATGGCGATATTTCCGTACAAGAATTGGCATTAAAGGCTGCGTTTTGGCTATGTGGAACTTCGGAGGAAGCTAAGAAGTTAATGGGTGATGCAGGGTTTATGCCGGTTCTTGTTAAATTTCTCGACTCGAAATCGTTTGAAATACGAGAAATTGCAGCTGAGATACTTTCTAGTATGTTGGTTGTGTCCAAGAACCGAAAGAAATTCGTGCAAAACGATCAGAATGTCGGTACGCTTCTGCAAATGCTCGATCCCAATGAGGTGAATTGTGGTAATAAAAGATGTTGCTTTCTGTCGTGGACATGATAGAAACCGCCGTCCTGGATTCGCCGGCATCCATGATGTTTGCACAAGAAGCTTCCGGCCACAGTCACAAAAAGCAGGCTCACGGTTGGCTTTGTTCGAGAAAAATCGGTTGATACTCTCGCTCCTTCTCTTACTACTACTGCCGGTATCATCCATTCTCCAAATCTATCGTTCCACAACAGAAATCGATGATGTGGTTTCAAAGTTTGTGAAGTTAGGATTTTGACGGATATTTTTGGGGGAAAGGGGATTTATACTGTTTAATTAATAAAAGTCCAGATTAAAATATTATATGACTTTTGTAAGGGCAATTACGGCAATATGGTTTTAATCCCAGCTGATTTCTCTAAATCATGCAAACAAAATGGAAACTGAATAGTCAACATATTATTAGTCATGAGTTAATACAACTAACCAAATGATATGACTAATAACATTCATCATGTTTTTAATCACAGTATTAAGTATCTCATCCCACCCCTATTATCACGTCAATCAAACCAAAGAGGCCCTAGATAGATGATAATCGTTAATTTTCATACACTCGTATTAATATGTAGATATATAGTAAAAATATGTTTGATGAAGATTTTACCGAGTGTAGCATTGATTTGACCGGTTATTACCCCAAACAAACAAATAAAAACTACTAAATGCCACTCAAATACAACTTCTAATCTTATATATAAAAAAAACAAATGTTGGGCAACCCTAAAAAATTATAATGGTATTTCTGTAATTATTTATTTTATAATATTTTTTTTCCTCTACTAATTTGTAACTATAATTTATAACAATTATCAATCTCCGATTTTTCATCAATATATCTCAAATCTTAAGAGATAAAGATAGAAATACGATTTTTTAAATTTTAATCTATATAATTGGATTATAAATCTTAATATGTAAGATTTAAATAAACCAATGTTCTATAAACTATGAATAATAAATACTACATTATTAAATTTTACTATGTTAGTGTACGATATTTTCTTATTATGTATTAAATTGATTATTTTTTTCATTCTTAAAATAATAAAATATGAATAATACTACATTATTAAAATTTACTGTGTTAGTGTACGATATTTTCTTATTATATATTAAATTGATTATTTTTTTATTTTTAAAATAATATCCCGTGCATCGCAGGGGAAAAAAAATACTAGTTAGGAACTAATAGGAGTATTAAATTAGGAGTCAATGAAGACAACTAATTAGAAACTATTTGAATTTTTTGAGTAAGAACTTTTTAACATAAATCACATACACCAAAAAATTTAAAAATTAATACAAAATTCGATCTAAAGAACCGAATTTCGTACTAATTAAATAATTATTTAATCAATATATAATATAATTCCAGCTAATTCAAATTAGGTAACCAAACGACATCTAAATTGAATGAAAAGTATAATTATTAATCAGATATTAATTGTTTTTTTTAAAAGGAGCTACTAATTTATATGGGCTAGTAAAAAATTGCTAAGGGGATACTAGTTAGGAATTAATATGGGCGGGCCAACTGTAAACGGGCCCATTATCCAATACGGGCCGAAAATCGAATACGGGCTGAAAATTCAGAAGCCCAATTTTACTGCCCAAATCACATCTTATAATTGATTTTTAATTTTTTCAATTTTATCTGAAAGAACTAATCAATTTTCTACGGATCTCATACGCGCGAGAGAGAGAGAGAAAGAAGAGAGAGAGAGAGAGAGAGAGAGAGGAGAGAGAAGTTGTGGAAGGGAAGAAGTTGTTGTACACCACGATGGCGACGTCATCGAGTTCATGGTCTCGAGCTTTAGTTCAGATCTCACCGTACACCTTCGCCTCCATCGGAATCGCACTGTCAATCGGCGTTTCTGTCCTCGGCGCTGCGTGGTATTTTCCTCGAACGCCGTGCTTCTAAATTCGTGTTTTTTTTTTGCTTGATTATGTCGCCTGATTTTGTTTTGACTTTGTCGGAATTTTTCAGGGGGATATATATCACCGGGAGCAGTTTGATCGGTGCTGCCATCAAAGCTCCTCGCATTACTTCCAAAAACCTAATCAGGTACTTTTTTTTTTCAAATCTGAGTTGTTTTAGATTTTCGTTTTGTTTTGTATATGCTTAATTATTGTAGCTATTGCTTAATTATTGTTATTATCTTAATTAATTTTGCTTGATTTATTATACTTCGGCTTCAGTTTAGTTTGATTTAGATTATATAGGGATTATATTTGTGTTATCTGATATTAAATCATCAATTAATCTAGAATTAATCGAGAATCTGATATGGGGGTTAAGTGGAGTTCGTAAATACTGAAGTCCACCGTAAAATTTATCGAGAGTTTGAAGGGAAATGTGTCTGTTTGTGGAGGTGAAAAAGGTGAAATTCAATGAATCTACTAGACAATAATTTTAACAGTGTTTAAGAGAAAATGTGAAGGTTAAGAGAAGTAGTTTTAAAAATACGGAAGCGCGAAACTTAAGGATACGAGAAATACGTAGATGACCTATTTTCTTGCTTAAATTGGGAGCTGTGATATTGTTCCTGCTTGGGCTGTCTCTTATGCAACTATATGTATGGAATGTATATATAGGATTTATTTACCTCGTACTCTCAGAAAGTTGAGTCGCTAAGTATCGGAGTTGATGCACTTGTTATCTTGCCCATCCATTTTTTTTTCCTTTTCGTTTTTCAATTTTCATTTCTTTGATGTGGGCATACGTCCAAATCCTTAACTATGATGGATAAAACATGAAGCATTAAAACGAAACTTTAGAAGAAAATATTAGTTGTTTTTGTGATGGGGGCCCCTTGTAGAGTCTCTCTGATCTTTTTAATACAATGCTTTTCTTATCAGCAAAAAAAAAAACCGAAACTTCAGAAGAAAAACTTGTCTTTTGATGCTAGAAATTCGCTGTATTGAAAATCAACTGTGGCCATCGAACTAGGATTGCAGTAAATATTAGCTGTATGGAACAAAATATATGCTTAAACACTCTTGTACTTCAAAGATGTATTGAAAAGTGTGTAATGATGTTTGTTGGACTTCTCAAATCATTTTAGATCTTTAATCTCCGTTTTGAATCTAGAATTTAGTGGCGTAAAATCTAGAAAAAACTAAAATTGAAACGCCTTGAATATGACTGATCATGAAAACAGTGAAACGAATGTCATAATTACGGCTCTATACTTGTAAAAGCATTTCCATTGTGTTTTCTTCGAAAATGAATGTTGTTGATACTTGAGCTTGCTTTACTTGAACCGTAGGTTCAAAAATAGCTTTAAAGTTTTTGAGCAATAACAACACAACCATCTTGTTTTATGGGCATCTTAGGATGTATAACAAAAATAATATCTGACCGTTGGTTTTCCCAGATAATTGATGAGCATATTGTAGCTTCTAAAATCATCTTGAAAGTAGCCGGGAAAAAAAAGCATTTCTTATTATTCATTATGTCTTGTAAAACGTGTCTAACCCTATGAATTCGTCCTTCTCACAGTGTGATTTTCTGTGAGGCTGTGGCTATATACGGAGTCATTGTTGCTATCATTCTTCAGACAAAGCTCGAGAGTGTGCCGTCTTCCAGGATTTACGACCCAGAATCACTCAGAGCAGGCTACGCTATATTTGCATCTGGAATTATTGTCGGCTTTGCAAATCTCGTCTGTGGGTGAGTTTTAACTATTAATTTTATTTTTTCTTCCAAGATATCCGACCACTGCTATTATTTATTATTAATTTTTTTTCTTTTCGAAAAGGCTATGTGTTGGAATAATAGGAAGCAGCTGCGCTTTGTCAGACGCACAAAACTCGACTCTTTTTGTTAAGATCCTCGTTATTGAGATCTTCGGCAGTGCGCTCGGGCTGTTTGGTGTCATTGTAGGCATTATTATGTCTGCTCAAGCAACTTGGCCATCCAAGTAAGTGCCTCCACACACACACAAGGTGAATTCCATGTTATTGATATCGAGTGCTTGTGATGCTTTATTTTCATCTTTTTTTTTTCTCTTTCTACTCTAGTCGGTTTTTGTATTCTTTTTATGTTTATTTTTGTTGCTGTTATGCAATCTGGATGTGATGAAATTTGGTGAGAAAAGGGGAAGGAACCAAAACACCAATCATTTATGATATGGGCTCTGTATGTATTTTCCGCTTCCGATTAATAAATTTTTTGTCCATTAATTTAAGTACCCTTATACGTCTATTCCGTCGACAAGGGGTGTTATAACATTATTTTTCGGGTATATTACTGTAAGACTAAATTAATAAAACTGTCCTTGTTTGTGTAATTACATGTACCACTAAGTTATGCCACCATCTTCACTTCTTCCCTCAAATTTTTTTTGTTCTCTCTAAATAGTGATCCTAAATAGTTCGAGATTTACGTGTGAATAGTCATGGTAATGTAGATAGTTAGTTTTTGTAGGGTTTTCTATCGGACGCTAGAGTGTAAATGTTGAGTAAACTGCAAAAAGTACCCCTGTATAATTTCAAAATAGTAGAAAATTCACTGTCAGAAATAATGTAGCACAAAAAAAACCCTGTGAAATTATTAAGGCGGAACCCCCTTGGTGCACTTTTGTGTGGCGCACTCGCTGGATCAATGTGCAACCGGTAATCGATTTTAAGACCTAAAATGATAGAATTGCCCATCTAATCCCCATTTTCGTACCTTTAATTCCAGCCAGCCCCCTCTATATTATGTTATTTTAATTTTATATTATTTTATTACAATGTATATTTGTGTTATTTAAAAAACTTCACGGGGGATTTCTGCTAGTTTATTTATTCTAAGGGTTCTTTCACTATTTCGAAAATGTTATATATTGTGATTTAGCCGGGTGTTTGAAACTTTACAACCTTTTGAAACTCTACACTCGTCACTCGATAAAATTCATCATGTAATCTATTATCGTAGATCTACACATAATCACACGCATACAATTTGTAATTTCATTTCCATAGGAAAGTTACGGGCCCGATAGTTATACATCAACCCAAATCTAATTAAAGCCCGAAAATAAACTGAAACTGAAATCATTTGCAGTTGCATTTTACCAAAATTGGCTTTTGGGCCCGAAAGGCCCATTTACAGACAAACAAATTAGCCCATTACTCTCTCCCAACAAAGTAATTTGATCAATCAAATTAATCCAACAAACAAATGTGACCGTTGCTTTCAAACATGTCAGCCTACCGGCGTAACAGACGCCGCAACACAGGCTGTGTAACAAGACAACACGTGGCGACAAGCGGAGTGGGGGGCGCAGGCTAAGAGTCAGATGTTGGCCCACAGAGGAACGCGACTCCCGTTGTAAGATATGTGGGACCCACCTCCCCGACCATTGATCTCTTCTCTTTCTAACGGTCACGTTTTCTCTGTCAGGCGCTGCCTTTGAATTTTCACATTGAAATAGTTGTAGCTTTATTATAAATATAATTAATAATTAATTCATATAAATAAGTAAAAAAGTAAACTACAGTTCATCTTTTTTTTTTATAATGTTTTATTATAATTTATAATAATAATAAAAATCTAATAATATTAAAAAAAATAACACGAAATCGGCACATGCTCGAGCTCAAACTCGTCAAAACAGCTAGATCTGGTTCGTGCTCAACTCGTTTAAACCCCTACTCAAACAAAAGTTCTCTCCCAACATATGATACTCTTATTTTCACAAAATAGTATTAAGCAAAATTTATGTCATGATTATTACAACAAAATATTATTGACAAATATTTCTCACTAATTACATAATAAATATAAAACAATTCACACATTATCATTATTCCTTAATAAAATCTTTTCGGCATGCTTATATTTTACATAAATCCTTTTATTGAACGAGCAATTTTTTATTTATTTTTTTGAGAATATTTCAAAAAATATTCAAAATGTTAATTTTTGCACAAACTGTGTTGGCACATTTACAAACAAATATCTATGGACTAGTAATTATCAGATTATGGTGCATCGGAAATTGCATATTTGCACAAATTAGAGAACATTCCACGGAATCTAGAAGATTCTGTTGAATTTGATATCATAAGGATGAACGTGTAAAAATATTCATAGTCGATGGGTAATTATAATTATTCAAACATCAAAGTTTTTTTCGTAATTTAACCATATCTGAGGGCAGTTGACAGTAATTTACCAAAAAAAATATAAAATATATTCAAAATGTTAATTTGAAGATAGTCAAAAATCGACACAAAAATTTCTAATTTCTTTCAAAAAAAAAAGAAAAGAAGAAGAAATCGATTCATCAAATACACTGATTCTCAGTTTCTCTCTCACACACAGAGAGACGAATCGAAGAAAAAAATTCGAACTACGACGATAGAGATTCATTCGCTCAAGCTCTACAGAAAACGAGGATCGGAGAAAATCGTTAACGAAATCGCCGGCCGTCGATTCGACGCCGGGATGGCCATTTCTCGCGTGTCTCGTCGGGCTACCGTTTCCGCTCCATATTCCGGTAGGAATTTTGTTTTCATCCACAATCGTATTGCGCGAGGTCCTACTTGAACAATTTTCAATCGATTCATCCGATATTTGAGTTGGTTGTTGGAAAATTCACAAAAAAAAAAATTAAGATGGTCGTCGTGAAGGGCAGTTGGTGGTTGGAGAAAGTGCGGAGGGGTGTGCGGACGGTGTATTTCATGGTGGTGATGGTGGCGTCGCTTCTGGTTGTGTCGCTGCCGCTGGTGGTGGCGGCGAGCGACGTCGTTTTGCCTTGTTTGTTGATTCAGAGCTTCGTCTGCGTGAAATGTTACGGTTTTAGGGAGCATTTACAGAGATACGCGTTCAGGAGCTCGCTTGTGGATATTCCCCTTGTTTCCATCGCCAGATCTCTCATCATTACCTGTATGTATTGTTATGCTTACCTACTATTGTTTTCTTATCAATTTTTTTTTCAGTTGAGGTAATATGTTTATTTGCAGTAACCAACCCTATGCTGTTGGGATGATTCGAATAATCTTTACATTACACATATCATACAGCCGAACTGAACTATATGCAATTATCGGGTTTTCGGCATGTTTGAATTAACTATGAACTAATGTTGCGAACATTGATTTGTCTGTCTCGTACTTTGTTGGATTGAAACAGGTGTGTACTCGTTTTGCGACGGACCGGCGTTGTCGCACGGGCCGTATCTAGGAACTGTAACATTTTGCTCTTTAGTTTCGGTATTAGTTCTTTCCTTCAAGGCTTGTGTCTTCACGGTCAATTCTCAACTGGTCGACGAAGCTTCAATTTCTCTTTCGAGAAAAAGGCTCCATCTGAAGAAGTCTTGGGGAATGCCTGTCTTGTTTCTCTCTTCTTTAGTTTTCGCACTGGGGCATATTGTCGTGGCGTATCGTACGAGTTTCAAAGCTCGGAGGAAACTTCTTTTACACCGTGTTGATCCAGAAGCAGTAAGTTCTTGATTTTTTTTAGATATTTGCAGTGGTGATGTCATGTTTTATGCACTGGATTTTTAGCTAATCCAGTTACCTGATTTACCAGGTTCTTTCTTACAAAATGGTGTTCTCGAGTTATCAAAAGGTTCCGAGATCACCCACTCCATCTGCTGGGAAATCTTTCAGAATTGACGGTGAAACAAGGAGAAAAGCACCGGGGTTAGTGCACGATTATGGGCAAGTTCCAGCTAGTTTTCTTTCTGATGTAGACAGTTTATTCATTTCTTGTCAAGGGCTCACGGTTCACTACAAGCTAAGCTTGCCAGGATCGCATTCCCGATCTTTGTCATCCACTCCCTTTTACCAGCCATCAATTAGTGTACCACCGAAACCCCATTATAATATACATAGGAGCATAAGTAATCAATTCTATAACAGCACATCCCCTCTCTATACACCTCTCCTAGCAAGCTCTCCGGCTTCCCCGATAACTGAAGATGTGCCTGTTTTATGCTTAAATGAAAAATTTGAGGAGTATGAGCCGAATATACTTGGGTCTCCACCGATGGAACGAGATATTGAGGCAAATGTACAGTTTGGGATTGTTTTAATCCATGGATTTGGAGGGGGAGTCTTCTCATGGAGAAAAGTGATGGGTGTTTTGGCCAGGCAAGTTGGTTGTGCAGTAGCTGCTTTTGATAGGCCTGGATGGGGTTTTACGTCAAGGCCTCGGCATAAGGATTGGGAGAAAAATCATTTAACTAATCCTTACAAGATTGACAATCAGGTAATTATTTGTACACATTTATAATCTTGTCTATTCGGTTCAAAAGTCAAAATCATATGCTAATTAATACTAAACCATCGATTGCTTATGTTTTTAATTTTCCTTAAGTTCCCGTTTTTCATTATCTCTTTCTTGTCTATTATTGCATAGCACTTATTTGGTTACACCATGAAATATAAGCAAATTGTGGAAATTTTGATCTACATGTCCATGAATATTTTTAACATTGTTCATGATTATGCTTTCAACGTGTTAACCGATCAATGCAGAATGCCGACACATTTTCTTGTGATTCTATCTTATGCACCTAAAAAACGTGGACATGATTTTAGCAACATGAATGATTAATTCCATCTATGTTGACAATTATGATTAACTCAACCTACGTAATACTTGAGGGATCTGTGACACTTGGAAACACAGCCTTTTTGACCTTTTTTATTTGTTTTCCTCGTTCTATTGAGCCTCTATTTCAATAATTTGTCCTGTTTTTCAGGTGGACCTGCTTCTTTCTTTTTGCATGGGAATGGGGTTTTCTTCAGTCGTTCTTGTCGGGCATGACGATGGAGGACTGCTTGCCATGAAGGCTGTGCAAAAACTTCAGTTGTCAGAAAATTTGATGAATGTGAGTTGGCTGCTGAACTAGTATTTTGTTCAACTTGTGAACTATAATTTTTGAGTTAAAGCAAACACATTCTTTATACGTCATGCTCGACTAATTATTTGATTTTGTTTAATTGTTTTGATGCAATATTGAGATTCGTTTTCAAGATTTCACTGTGCTTCATATAACTCCATTATTCTCTTATATTTAATTACGAGAATACGTTTCTTTTTAGTCCAAAACAAATTATTAGAATTGGTTGATCGCTTAAAAGCCAACTCTCGTTTCATATTTCTCAGCTTGAAATAAAGGGGGTCGTATTACTCAATGTAAGCTTGTCAAGAGAATTGGTTCCTGCATTTGCAAGAATACTGCTACGTACTTCGATTGGCAAAAAACACGTGGTGCGCCCTCTCCTTCGAACTGAAATCATCCAAGTCGTGAATCGCCGCGCTTGGTACGACGGAACCAAACTAACCACCGAAGTCTTGAGCCTGTACAAGGTATTATTTTGGTAACACATGAATTCGATATTGTAAAATGCATAAATATTAGGATTTCGGCACATTAAAACATCACACAGAGCACAAACAATACATATACTTTTACATGTGATTCTGAACAAAAAAACATCAGGCCCCGTTGCATGTAGAAGGATGGGACGAAGCACTTCATGAAATCGGGAAACTATCGTACGAAACAGTGTTGCCACCACACTGTGCAGAATTGATGCTTAAAGCAGTTGAAATGTTGCCGGTTTTAGTTATTGCTGGCGATGAAGACGCCCTTGTCCCTCTCAAATCCGTTCAAAACATGGCTTCCAAACTTGTAAATTCTGTAAGTTCTTTTCACTCTCTACACACGTTTACACATCATTTTTGTATAAACTGAGTTCTTGATTAATTTACGATTTATATTGATGTCGTGCAGAGACTGGTTGCAATATCTGGTTGCGGCCATCTCCCACACGAAGAATGCCCCAAGGCATTGCTTGCCGCTATTTCGCCTTTCATTACCAAACTTTTATTAAAATCAGAGTTACAGAGCTAGCAAGAGTTGTTTGTAACCATGATTAAATAGTTTCTCTCTCTCTATTTAGTTTCCCACTTTTCTTGTAAATTATTATCTCAAACGGAGAGACCAAGTTAATCTCTTCTTTTGGGTGTGTTTTTGATTCTTTAGTTCAAAAGGTATCAATTGTTTTAATGCATTTTCCTGACCAAAATTATATGATTTACTAAAAAGTATATAATTATAACAAAAATATATAATTAATTATGACAAATCTTTAATTCCTGCAATTTTCAACACCAAAATAATAAAAAAAAGGTTGGTAGCTAATTAATCAACTGGTATTAATCAAGAAAATAATTCCACCAAAGTAGCTAAAATTCCATCAAATTTTACTTTCGAGACCAAGATAAAACGAACACGACCAACCGACAAGATAAAACTGGCACAACCATTTACGCCACCACACAGGGCCCCACAAAAACTACAACACACAGACGGACACTCCAAAAAAGGAAAAAAAAAATACGACCTCCTATTCATTCTCCGTTGCCTTTTGATTAGTCGGGTTATCGCTGATATCAGCAGTCTTCTTGTCTTCTTGGGCAGAAGAAATATGCACATTCTCAATCTCTCGAGTAATCTCTTCCGAAACATCCTTAACAGTCGAAGAACCCTCTTGCTCTGCATTGTTCGAAGGACCTGTTTGCCATATTCTAATTGTCCCATCTTCAGAACCAGACGCGTAAGATTCGCCACCTGGCGAAAAACGCACGCAGTGAACTGGTCCGTGGTGCCCCTTGTTGCACCCTAAATATGACCAAACAAAAGTTCAATAGAAGTTATTTATTTACTTTACTGAAAGATTAAATACTAGTAGCCATCAAACTTACCAACTTCTTCTCCAGTATGAAAATCAAACACACGAATCCACATGTCTTCTCCACCAGCAATGAACTTGTTGCCGTACTTTGGCTCCAACGAAGCTGACTCCACAACACAGGGCATGTCGTAACTTTTCACCAATCCAAAGCTGTTGAATAAATACTCGATCGTTAAATTTTGTTCGAGCAAGTTATCAGAGAAGCAGATTTACATAGATTGATCGAAATAAAAATTTGACGTACTGATTTGCATCCCAAAACTTAACAGTTGACCCGTCGGCAGTTGTTATATAGCGCCCGTCTTGACTCACTTCGGCACTGGTTACTGAAGACTTTGTCTCGAGTGTCCGAACAATAGTGCCAGTTCTTACATCCCATAACCTAGAGAAATCAGTCCGGACATTATATCAAACATATAAATACAACTGTAAGATATGCATCGAACCTAGACGACATTAAGTGCCGGGAATTAGCAATTAAGTGCCCCAAAGTCTGTATATCGTTCAAAAACATCTCAAAATAGCAGTAGTAAAAGAAACAATGTAAGTTTCGTATTGAGTTGACATACCTCACCCCACCCATATCAGTACACGAACCTAAGATCGTCTGATCACTGTGGAGCCAAGCAATGGTTCTCACAGAACCGGGGGACTTTTCGAGTTCCCTAGGGGGTGCATCAGACCGATTTAAATCAAATACTCGAAGAACTTTTTCCATTCCCCCAGTTAGTAGCAGGTTCGTATCCTGCAAATTAATGAAACAAACTCAATGTCAAAAAGGAATATAGACATAAATAAAATTCCCGTAAAATGTTTCAGACATATGCTACATAGGTAGTACTAACAAGAGCCTGTGTACATGAAATTCACACTTATTACACAGGGAAGCTACAGCATTTTGCGCCTTATGTTACAGCATTGCTACTCGATAAACAGGTGGAAGTTCATAGGATGTTCATAATACTAAAAAAATAGTAAGCTTGGCCAAAGTCGGAAATATATCTGCATTTCTTCAAGAATTCAACCAACAGAGTCCAAAATCAGAATCTTTTTACATAGATCCTTCATAAAATAACAAGTTTTCAAACCTCGTGTTTTGGTAAAATTGAACAGCGGAAATTAGATATTCTTAATTAGTAGGAACTATAATACCATATCGATATTTTTACGGCAAATACAGCCAACATGATTTATGAACGGATGAAGCAGCAAACGAAGAAATTTATCCAATATCAGTAGCAAAGAAATTGATAGGTAGCAAAATCATCAGAAAATACGACTAAAATAAGGGAAGCAGGCATTTAGTACCTCTGAGAAAGCACAAGCACGGACTATGTGTTTGTGCTCAAAAGAATGCAACTCGTCCCCAGTCAATGCATCCCACAATTTCCTGTAGCCAATCAATGCAATCAGACTCAAATATAATCACTGTGTTTAACAGAAATCGGCACTTACGTACATATCTTTACTTGCAATTAATTGGTCAACAAGTAAATGAGAAATACATCGTGCTTCGTCTGAAGCTTTAATTTATTGTTATTACAAACTTAGAAAATTGAGAACTTGAGCACATACGCAGAAAAATCAGCAGATGCAGAGGCAGCACGGATCGCATATTTATCCAGGCAACAACTCCACACTGCGCCTTTATGGCCTTGAAAAGTTCCAATCCAATCTCCAGTCTCTCCGTTTCTCAACATGGGTGTTGAGTCTACAAAGATAAGGGAAGTTCATTAAATTTTAATGTTTATAGCATATACTTTAGTAAAACTTTAATGTTTATAGCATTTGGAGATACACCGTTAACTGTCCATATAAGGTGCTAAGGATAGATATACAGTTCATGCCCAATATGTAAATGATACGGAGGCAACAGTTCGATTCAATTCAGCAGTGAGATATTTGAACCTTGATTACTACATCTACACAAACAACGCACAAAAATAAAATAATATGCCCCAATATAACCTACATTTTGGTTCATAGATATCATCTACATGATGATACATCTCGTGTTTGAAAAAGTTTTAGAGGCTTCATAAAAGCTAACGAACAAATCAAAGTTCGTGAACTAATTGGAAAAGACAGCAAATTTCGTATATACAGTCACTTTAGCCTTCTCCGTGACTTCCGTTTTCGAAGTCACTTGCAACAACATAGTCCAAGAATCAGACTAAATATCTAAACAACTGCATATACACGTAGGCCTCATTCGGTTGCCAAGATAAGATTAAATAATCTAATGAAAACCCAATTATTTTATTGAACCCGGGACGTCCAACAAAAAAATCCCTCTAAAAGGCAAGATAAGACGGGCCGACCCGATAAGTTATTGGGGATACCAAAACACCAAACAAAGTCCAATTATTTAGTTAGTTAATAATGGTTAATCTCCCAACCAAACGAGGCCGTAGTGTGAAGTTATTCAAACGGGGTTTATCTTATAAGTGAACATAATTCACATAAACGAGGCGAAGCATTCGATTTTTCACCTAGCCACACTAGCATCAACAGTGATCAAGATAATTCCAATTATGGATACTCGAAACAAACCCAAGAAGACAACAACAATGCCACCATTAAACAACAACAACAATTAAAAAAAAACATTTAATCGAAAAATACGAACACTCACCCTTGCTTGCACTAACAAGGAAGAAACCATCCGGTGTTACGGGGCTGTAGAACAAATCGACAACTGGACGAGAATGCCCATGGCAAACCAATGGAGCTATAACCTTCTTCTTATCCATTTTCTTCAACTCCTTTAGATATTAACCCAAATAGAAGAATTTTTATTTTGCTACTGAATATACACGAAGAAAAAACCCTTTGTCCCTAATCCCAGTTCAGAATTCAAGCGCTCAAAAATTCAATCTTAAATTTTGACAAATTACGCCCAATTGCCGGAGGAAAAAAAAAAGATAAAATCAATTCGAAAATTCTATTTTTTTTCGTATTTGTGAGAATTACAGAGTGAAAATGAAAAAAATCAAAACAAAAAATCTACAGATCAGAAAAATATATGTAAGAAGATAACACCAAATATTTATATGGTTGTATTGTATTGTATAGGTTGTGGCGGCAACGAACACAGGTGGGAAACCCTAATTTTTTACTTTTTTTTTCTTTTTTGAGGAAAATTGACGATCAATTTAATATTCTGCGCGGATCCACACCTCCTAACCCTAAACAGATCAAAATGTATTCTTGATTTTTTTGGTAGAAGATGAAAAATAGAATCTAGGGAAAAACTAGAAACTCCTCCATGGGTGCAAAACTGGGACTATAGGGCTAGGCACAACAAGGTTGGAGACAATGCCCTAACCTTATTTATATACGCGGTGTCCATTTCTTTTTGCAATCGAAGATCCTCCATCTTTGTGGAAATTGTACGGTTGCCCCCCTTTTTGGAAATTATGAAATTGCATGTGCAAATGAATCGAGTCGAGCCGAGCCGACTCATATTAGTCAAACTTGCTTTATAAATAAAAATCGGTCTTTGAAAATTATGTTTGGGTTTGGGTTGTGTCGAGCTTCGATTGAACTGGACACTAATTGAACTTGATTGTCTTGTTTTAACTCGAGTCGAGTTTCGTATTATGTTGTATGCTAGCAAAATTTTAGCAATCGATCTTGAATACGATATCGAACAAGTACAACTTGATGATTGTCTTGTTTTAACTGAAATAGAGTTTCGTATTTTGCTATTAGTGAAATTTTAGCAATCGATTATCGATCTTGAATATTATGCGTAATGTGATTGAATATTACAAAGAAATTTATGACAAATTACTCCTACCGCTGCATTACATATACTTTGTAATTACATATAGACCCCTACACTTTAGAAAACTACACATACATCTATTGTACGACACCCTTGACCAAATATTCCGTAAATTTCATTGTCCTTCCAGAAAGTTAGATCTAACTACATATAGACCCCTAATGTTTTAAAATATTACAAAAACACATCCTAATGTTTATCTTTTAATTAAAAATTTGTTTAATTTCTTACATAATATTTTATTTTATTAAAATATTATTTGGAAGGAAAGTCATAATAAATAATTATTATTGAAATAATGTTATGCTTTTGTATGTATTAATAATTAGGGTAAATTACAACAACCCCCGATGTATGGTCAATTTACGAAAAACCCCCTATTGTTTGGATAATTACATCTACTCATCAATTATGATTTTTTCTTACACCTCCACCGTTATGGTGTCATATTCAACATTATTATCTAAATATCGTGGAATTTGCTCCAATTTGTACTCGTTTTGTGTAAAAATACAATTTCTGATGCACCACAATCTGATATATTCAAGCCAAAAAACACATATTATGATCATCTTGCTTCAAAATGTGAAGTTCGAATGGGATGAAACGGGTACAAAAGTGATAATATTCCATATAATCTCGAAGATTCCACTAAATTTGAAACCGCAAGGGTGGACGTGTAAGAAAATTTATAGTTGAGGGGTGGTTGTAATTACCCAAACAGGAGGGGTTCATAATTCGACCATACCTCAGGGGTTTGGTTATAATTTACCCTAATAATTATAAATATGGGAATTTTTATTATTTTAAAAATGAAATTGGAATATACAGTTCAAATAGAGAGAGATAAAAGGAAAGCTAAATTGAAACTCAGGTAGGAAGCGAAGAAATTTGATAACCTTGGAAACTTGGGGAAGACGAAAGCCAGTTATTCTACGGTTGATTCAGAAACCTACACCGGAGGATTGCAGGGTAGAAATGGCGACCGCGGCGGTAGAGAATCGGCAGGTGGAGGATCCGACGGCGCACCGCCAACAAGGCGGCGGCGCCGGTGGCGGGGAAGGGCTCCGGCAATATTATCAGCAGAGGATACAGGATATGCAGCTGCTTGCCCGTCAGAAAAACCACGATCTCCAGCGCCTCGAAGCCCAGCGCAACAACCTCAATGCTCGAGGTTTTTAAATTAATTTTTTTTTTCTTCTTACGCTTCCTTTTTTCATTAAATTGGATTGAGGATTGTGTACTGTGTATTTTGTTTAAATTATTCGAATTGCAGAAATTGGAAGCAATTTCCCTTTATTTATTTCGCGTATGGTTGTCGATTGTTGAAATTAGGATTTAAGTGATGAGTGCTTAGGGTTTATTTGGGGTTTCTGTAGAAAGGTTCTGTTTATCTGTTTCTCTATAGGAATTGAGTTAAAAACTTACTCTGGCATGCTTGAGCTTATTTACTTTCGGTTATCTTTCTCGGGGGTGGGTGGTTGTGGTTCTCTACTTTTGGATTAAAGAATTTCGCCTTTTCGTGTCATTATTTTCTAGTAGTATTGGATATTGATTAATGGAATAAAGGATTTCGAGGATGGCAGATTTGAACTGACTAAAGTTGTACGATTCTGTCGATTCATTATTGATTATGAAAAATATCAAGCTAAAGTTTTGTGTCCTATACCTATATCGAGAAGCTTCATTTTATTGCCGTGGATCGGATATTCTTCTAATAATAAAATTAGTTGTCCGATGGTTCAGTTAGA
This sequence comes from Erythranthe guttata, assembly GCF_056151865.1. Lineage (NCBI taxonomy): Eukaryota > Viridiplantae > Streptophyta > Magnoliopsida > Lamiales > Phrymaceae > Erythranthe > Erythranthe guttata. The sequence goes on along the minus strand of NC_142541.1, from coordinate 14,834,033 downwards.
TCGTTGAAAGAAGAGTTGCAGCTCCTCCAAGAACCCGGATCGTACGTTGGTGAAGTTGTTAAAGTCATGGGAAAATCAAAGGTCCTCGTCAAGGTAACTTGGCCATTTCTGTTTCTAACAGTATTCATTTAACCTTTTGTGGTTTGTGTGTTTATTCATCCCTATAAAATACGTGTGTCTTCAGTGTGAGAACCTCATTATATGCATATATATGTATGTTTTCAATGCGAGAATCTCATTATACACACATATGTATACCCTTATATACATCTAAGGCGTCTCTCACTCCCTCTCTCCCCCAGTTGGGTGGGGTCGAAATATGATTATTTTTCCGATGGATATTTTCAGATACTGTTTTTGAGTAATCTAAAGGGAGATAACGTATTTAAAATGCATTAGGAAACATTTTAGTTAATACTGATATTGGATTCTTGCTAGCTAAATCAGAGGCTCTAGTTTCTCGGCCATAAGACACTAAGCATTTGTCTTTTTGTGCTATCTTCTGCTTAGGTACATCCTGAAGGGAAATATGTTGTCGACATTGATAAGAGCATTGACATCACCAAAATCACTCCTTCAACAAGAGTTGCTTTACGTAACGATAGCTATGTGCTTCACTTGGTTCTGCCGAGTAAAGTTGATCCATTGGTCAATCTTATGAAAGTAGAAAAAGTTCCAGACTCTACTTATGACATGATTGGTGGTCTTGACCAGCAAATCAAAGAGATAAAGGAGGTATATATATATATATATATATATATATATATATATATATATATATATATATATATATATATATATATATATATATATATATATATATATATATATATATATATATATATATATATCTTGGACTTCTTTCACAATTTTCGGAATTGCTGGAGCTATGATGTTACGTAATACTTGAAATCCCGTTTCATCTGCACAAAGTCCATCATCTTCATTTCGATGTTCTCTTATGTATTATAGGTGATCGAGCTTCCAATCAAACATCCTGAATTGTTTGAGAGTCTTGGAATAGCTCAACCCAAGGTAATGTCGTCAATATTATGTAATGTAGCCTTTATTTCTTTGTTTTGGAAAGTAGTTCTAATCTTTTTATACCCTTGATATACTGAAGGGAGTCTTGCTATATGGGCCACCCGGGACAGGTAAAACACTGCTTGCTAGGGCAGTGGCCCACCACACTGACTGCACTTTTATCCGAGTCTCGGGTTCTGAATTAGTTCAGAAGTACATTGGAGAAGGCTCTAGAATGGTTAGAGAACTTTTTGTGATGGCAAGGTTAGTCGTTTTTATTTCGAGCATATGCATATATGATTTATTTGAAATGTACGTGTCGTCTTTTCTTTTTCCTTGGAAAGCACTTAACGACGTCATTTTGACAGAGAGCATGCTCCGTCGATTATCTTCATGGATGAAATTGATAGCATAGGATCTGCCCGAATGGAATCTGGAAGCGGCAATGGGGATAGTGAAGTTCAGCGAACTATGCTCGAACTTCTCAATCAGCTTGATGGTTTTGAAGCATCTAATAAGATAAAAGTATGCAATGAACCTCCTGCTTTCACTTGTTTCAGCTATCGAAATTCTTAATTTTTGACATAACTGTTCTAGAAACTAGATTGAAATTTTATGTATGACTGGCTTGCACAGGTGCTGATGGCTACCAATAGGATCGACATTCTCGATCAGGCACTTCTTAGGCCAGGAAGAATTGACAGGAAAATTGAGTTCCCAAATCCCAATGAAGATGTATGCTACTTGTGTTCATCAATTAATCTCCTTTGTATTCCACCCCTTCCTACTTGTCTAACTTTTTAGAATTATTTCAGTCTCGATTTGACATCTTGAAAATTCACTCGAGGAGAATGAATTTGATGTGAGGGATTGATCTGAAGAAGATAGCTGAAAAAATGAATGGAGCATCTGGTGCAGAACTCAAGGTATGCCTTGCTTTTTTGTTCCCCTAATCGAGTTATGTAGTTGTGTTACTCCCGGCACCCTATAATTCTTCTCAAAGTGGTGGATTTTAAACCCTTCTCGTTTGGAGTCATTTTAAATCCGTTTCATTTCTAACCATTCAGTCCGTATGGATCTAATGTATGCCAATAACGCGACATGGAATTGGGTTACATAAACGTTATTATATAAATAATCCATAACGAACAAAAAGAACGAGAATCTGTTTCCATGAAACAAGTCTTGAAGTTTTGTGTATTTCTTTCTTTCGGCAGGCGGTCTGCACAGAAGCAGGAATGTTTGCTCTGAGAGAAAGGAGAGTTCATGTGACTCAAGAAGATTTCGAGATGGCTGTTGCCAAAGTCATGAAGAAGGAAACCGAGAAAAATATGTCATTGAGGAAACTTTGGAAGTAGACTTATATATACACACATACATACGTATATCTCGCAAGTTAAATCTCTGTTTTTTAACGTGGGCGGGTTTACGAACAATGTGTGCACCCAGGTAGAACATAAAATGTTCCCACGCTTGAGAGCTTGTATGTTCTCATGAACTCGGGCGGGTTTGTTATTTTCGTGGGAAGAAGCTATCGAGTTCTGTTCATTGAAATGCTGTTATTATTCCGCTTCATAAGTCTCCAAACTTTTGAAAACAGCACGAATAAACACACGTTATTTAAGAAAGAAAGAAAAAGCAATTAGCACTAATTAGGATTAGTTTCCCGGTTAGAGGTCATAATCTTGATTAATTTATGTTTTGGGCCATTAGCTGTTGGCCCAATATGGAAAAGCAATTAGTGGGCCCACTTAGGTATATCAAATACAATATCTAATTTAATACAATTGCTAGGGATTTTCCTTGTGGATTTTGAATTTATGGAAAAAAGTTTGGGTGAATTACACATGCACCACTAAGGTATGCTAAAATAACTTTTAAGTCCTTATAATATTGATAATTACAATCACCCCTAAAATATTTCAACCATAATATAATAATGCATTGGATAAGTTATGCGGTTAGGGTTCTAACAGATTATTAGTTTCAGACAGTGGTGGAGATAGCATAGAGTTAGGAGGTGACATGACTCTCATAACATTTCTTAAATCATTATTATTTTATATAAGATTTACAAATTTTCGTCTATGGTAACATTCGCTGTAAACAAAAATAGTGCATATCGATCCCCAAAACATGAAACCTTAGCTCTGGTAATTATTTCAGGGGTGTGGTTGTAATTACCAATACCATGGACCTTAAAGTTATTTTAACATACCTAAATCAGGGGTGTAGGTGTAATTTAACCAAAAAAATTCTTTAAATTGTTTATATTATTGAAAAAGAAAATTGCATCTGCCCTAACTAGAAGTTAAACAAAAATCAGGTTAAACCTCCCTTTCCTTTTCTTTTTCCCCTTTCACTCTCCCCAAAAAAAAAGAAAAGAACTATCCATATCATCCCTAACAAACAACGACGTCGTTTTCCTAAAACTAATAATGAAACGTTTACTAAAGAAAAAGAAAAAGCGCTAAAACCCCGACAAAAGAAAAAAAAGCGTGCTTACGTGTTTCCACGTAGACCATCTTATCCATTTCCTCCACCTTCTTCTAACCCGAAAAAAAAGGAAAAAAAATAAAATCTAAATCCCACTCTTCAAAAATATCCCCTTCTTTTTCTCTCTCTCTAACATCAACAAACAATCCATCCATCCATCAATGTCGACCGCATTTCCCGCCTTCCAGTCCCCAATCTTCTCCTCCTCCGCCGCCGCCGCCGCAGCGGCGAACAACCACCGCAGCCTCAAAGTCTCCGCCCAATCCAACAGCTGGTGGTCCCCGCTCTTCGGCTGGTCATCCGACCCAGACTACATCAACGGCGCCGCCGTTAAGATCGAAGCGGGCCACGTGGATTCCGATTCGGGCCGGGCCGGGCCGGACAGGAGCCTTTTCCGTGGCTGCTTCACGGAGGAGAAGGCGAAGGAGCTGCGTAAGAAGACGGTGGAGTTTTCGAATTTCCACGATATTATGTACCACTCGGCGATCGCATCCAGGCTGGCATCCGACGTGTCCGGCGGCGCCGAGCGTTGACTTTGACTTTCCTCCGGTGAGGTGGTCGGAGTTAATGAAAAAAGTATTCCAATTTGTCGACTATGAATTCGTTTAGAAATAATTAGGGCTGTGTTTGGATGGAAATTTAGAGACGCCTGGTGGAGATTGAAGAATGTACTTTGGTGGTGTTGGGATTGCTTTTGAAATTGATTATTGCTAATTTTAATCTTTAATAATCATGTAAAACTAATTAGCAATTCCGTAATCACTTTTATGTTTTCTTGTTGTTAGTAATTCCGATTCCTAATTGATATTATCCTTTGTTTGCTACAACGGATTGAGATATTTTTGGATATTTTGAGTTGAGATTTGCCTTTGAAAGAACAGTAAGGGTATTTTCGGGCATTTCATTTATTTATATAATATTTGTGTGTGTAGGATTGGATTTGTTCGACCCTACACCCGGTGAAAAACACCGGGTGGGTCTTCTGCTGCCACGTGTCCCTTTTTGTATTTTATAATAGATTCCCCGCGAGAGTTTACTTTTAGGGATTTTAGAAAAAAAAAGAAAAAAAAAAGAACACGCGGCAGCAGAAGACCTACCCGGTGTTTTTCACCGGGTGTAGGGTCGAAGGAACCGTAGGATTGATGAAATTTAATGAATCGATTTTAAATTTTTAAAATTTAAATTTGGCACTAGATGACATTTATCAATAACTGCTATGAAAATATAACAAAAAACAAATTCAATTTTTGATATTTTAGTGATAAAATCGTCATTTTCTATTTGTCATTATTTGTAAAATTAATGGCAAGTTTTATTTAATTATTAGGTTTATTTTTGTTGAATAGTAACATTTGGTTGTGTTTTAATTTTAACTACATTGAGTTGAATCTTCACTTTATTTCAAAAAAAAAAAAAAAAAAAATTGAATCTTCACTTTATTTCAAAAAAAAAAAAAAAAATTGAATCTTCACATAATATCTAACTCTTACTCTCTCTTATTTATTAGGGTAAATTACGTACACATCCCTGAGATATGCTAAAATAAATTTAAAGTCCTTATAGTATTAGTAGTTACAACCATCCCCCTAAAACATTGTTAGAGACTCTAACAGAATAATGTATTGAATAGTTTTTCCGTTAGGGTTCTAACGAACTCATGCAGTGGTAGAGACAACATAAAGCTAGGTGTGACATGACTCTCCTAACACCTCTTAAATCATTATTATTTGATATTAAATTTATAAATTCGTTTACGGTAGCATTAGTCTCACGGGAAATAAATATAGTGCATGTCGGTCACCAAGACATGAAATCTTGGTCCCCATAATTGTTTGACGGGTGTGGCTGTAATTACCAGTACAACACGGACCTTAAAGTTATTTTAGCTTTATCTTTTTTTATATATTCGTTTGCTTTATTTAGTATGCTACACAATTACACACTCCCAAGTCCTAAATGCAGATATGGCCTTCTTAAGTTGGGTCGGGTCGGGTCGAGTCGGGTTGGACCCGACTCCAAACATGGACCTATAGAAAGCCCAGATCCACTACAGAGTGGAAATAATCAATAAATGTTCTAAGCCCATCTGTATATCGTATTTAAAATATTAAATATTTTACACTTTATTATTATTCTTATTATTATTTTTTTGTTAATTTTTTTTTTTAATTTTTTTTTAGATTTTATGCAGACTGTTATATTGAAAGTAGAACAATTATTATTTGATTTCGGCATACATATTCGTTCTAAAAAGAGAAGATCAATTATTAAATTTGTGCACGTATAATTATTAGTAATAATATTAATAATAACGATTATTATTTATCATTATTATTAAAATTGTTGATTAATAGTATGCAGTATTTATATTTTCATTACCTGGACTAATTACGAATAAGAATAAAAAAAGAAAAAATACAGACACATGAAAATAATTGTTGGACCACAAAATCACTAATTGGCCATGTTACTGTATTAATTATTAAATATATTACACAATTATTGCCGACCAAAAATGAACAAGCGTAGACTGAAATATAAGACCACTGACAATTAATTCAATTATTATTATTAATTTAATTATTTCCTAATTTCTCAATCAATATATTTAGCTGCACATGGCTGCACAGTATATCAGATCTTGGAATGGTCCCTTTTTTAACTTTATTTTATTATATTTTTATTTTTAAATCTGATTTTTTTGCTAATTCTTCTGACACGTCCCCACAATTCTAATTAATTATATGAATAAAATATATATTATTGGAGTAAATATCCACATAAAAAAGAGGATCTAAATTAATTTTGTCCTGCTGAGCAAAATTTGTATCACCTTCCTCGAAGCAATCATATTTTAATTTTGTCACAGGCATGCACGTGGCACATGAGGGTTGTTTTAGTAATTTCATCACATATTTCTTATTTTTCCTTTTTTTTTTTTTCTGGACAAAAAATTAAAACCCATAATTGGTACTTGCATTACTTTAATTGCATTTAAGAAAAATATTTTTCTTTTGAAGAAAAAAAACTAAATTAATTCCTTAGTTTAATGAATTCTTACAGATTTATAAGAATAATTGAAACCAAACGTATATCGATCTTTTGCGATTTTACATTATTTCGTGTCGAAATATTCTACACGATTTCCAAATCTTTTTAGGTAAAAAATCAATATATTCCATCTTTTAAGTTCCAATAATGCACGAACGATAATGAAGAACCAAAGAATCAAGAATCGTACTTGAAATGACTAAAATGCCCCTCGACGGACAACACAACAGTTTGCCGGAATAATCATGTGTTGTGAAAATGGTATGTCTGCAAACTGCCCTGGATAAACCCTAACCTTAATTAATTTCAAAGGTTCGATTTATGTACTTTGATCATATTAATTAATATTGTTACTTAAAATAAGCTAATTAAACACGTATCCATAATTATTTTAATTATTAAATACCCACAACTCGAGATATTCCCTCCACCCGTAGAATTATGACGGGTTGATGTAAACGGTATTATATATTTTCGAAAAAAAAATTATACATTAATAATTAACTAAAAGTTCTTCATATGTATCTGTTATTTATGTGTGTATTTCGAAAGAATAATATAGGAAAATACTTAATTTGGATAGTATTTCAACAAGACAGTAAGACCAAAACTTAATCGAGACAATAACTCGGTTCTTTCTCTTGAAGAAAAAATTTGCCTCGTGCAATTACTCTCGATTATAGCAATTAGACCATAAGTTTACTGCCGAAATTCATTGACAATCTTTTAATTTATAACATTTTTGTAATAGTGTAATGTATTAAAATACATCATGAATAACTTCCAACTCTAGATTAATGGTCAAAATGACTATTTTTTCACCTCATATTTTCAGGTTGGAATAAATTAATAAGAAAATATAGTGGCAATCTTTGTAAATTTGTCCAAAAAGGAGGGTATTCTCATTGACAAAATTGCATAAAAGCCCTTCCAATCCTTGTCCATTTGATTCAAAACATCTCATTTTCTTCTTCACCCCAAATAAAAACACACACAAATACACACACACAGAGATACATACAGAGAGAAGTAGACAAGATGAAGATAGTAAACATTTTGGTAGTGCTATTGTTTGGCAGTTTCAGCATTGCATTATGCTTCACTACTGATGGTAATTTTTCAACTCTTTATTATTAAAATAATTTTTTTTTTCCAACATTATTTTTTTTAATGCGAGTTTAATTTTAATAATTATATATTTTTGGATAAATTTATAACTTTAATATTTTTTTTTGGAGTAACAACTTTAATTAGTAGATTATTTAGATGTTGAAATATTTGCATGGATGAATATGTTTTAATTATATGATATAATAATAATGTCACATAATTTAATTCAGAAACTATGAAGCTAATTAATTACCATCTCTGCATATTAATTATGATAATAAATAAATGGATAAGTAATTGAGTTTATTTAATTATTCAAATAATTTTATTAATGTGCAAGTGACATCCAATTTTGAGCTATTTTTTTAATACCGTTTCAACATGTTTTTTTCGAAAATTATCTTCTTAAATCCGAAAATCTCGATTTTTTTCCAGGACTATTACCGAACGGCAACTTCGAGTTCGGACCAAAGCCATCCCAGCTGAAAGGTACAAAAGTGACGGACCCACATTCGATACCGGATTGGGAAGTTTCCGGATACGTGGAGTACATAAAATCCGGCCAAAAACAAGGCGACATGATATTGGTGGTCCCACAAGGAGCCGCGGCCGTACGATTGGGCGACGAAGCTTCGATCAAGACCAAGAGAGTCAAGGTCATAAATGGGATGTTCTACTCCGTCTCGTTCGGTGCTGCGAGAACTTGCGCGCAAGAGGAGAAATTGAACGTGTCGTTTGCACCGAATAAGGAGGAGAAAGATTGGGGCGTTTTGCCGATACAAACGGTGTATAGTAGCGATGGTTGGGATTGTTACTCGTGGGGGTTTTTGGCCCAATCCGACGAAATTGTGATCACCTTTCATAACCCGGGAGTCGAGAAGGACCCGGCTTGTGGCCCGCTTATCGATAACGTTGCACTCAAGGCGTTGCGTGCCCCTATTAGGCAAAGAGGTGAGAAAAATATTTATACTCGTCATGCATTAATCAAAGAGTCGAAATTGGAACGAAATATTTGAATTCTAGCTATTTCGATCACGAACATATGTTTTTGGAGAAATTACAGTTTCCATCCCTCAAGTTTCCACCGATTTCACATTTGGTCCCCCATGTTCACAAAAAACACTTTTGGTCCCTCATATTCCAGTAATTTCACACTTTTGGTCATTGCCGTCAATTTACCCTTACTCTGTTAGTAAATGCATTGATGGGCACACACTTGATTACGTTAGTTTTAACGGGAAATTGACGGAAATGACTAAAACTGTTGAATTGTTTAAACATAAGGCACCAAATGTGTTTTTTTTTTAATATGGGAACCAGATATGAAATTGGTGCAAACTTGAAGGACAAACACTATATTTTTCCCATATGTTTTTGTTGTAATTTCCAAAATTTTGATTTTTTTTTTTTCGGAATTGTTTTTTAATCGGATTTTGAAATTATGATTTTGAATTCGATTTTAAATTTCTGAAAGAAAAATCAAAAAAATTACATTTATAGTACAACATGATAGGTATTTTACAATAAATCTATTTCATATTATTGTTATTAATTATATTCCAAATATCTAATATCCCAAGATACAATAAATGCAGGTAACATGTTGAAGAATGGGAACTTTGAAGAGGGTCCATACATTTTCCCCAACACAACATACGGTTGTCTAATTCCTCCGAACATCGAAGACGACCACTCCCCTCTACCCGGATGGATAATTGAGTCCCTCAAAGCCGTAAAATACGTAGATTCCGACCATTACGGGGTGCCCGAGGGCAAACGGGCAGTCGAGTTGGTTGCCGGAAGAGAAAGTGCCCTAGCTCAAATAGTGAAAACTGTGCCCGGAAAAACTTACGATCTTTATTTCTTATTGGGGGACGCGAAAAATTCTTGCGAGGGGATGATGACCGTTGAGGCGGCCGCGGGCAAAAATTCTCTTCAATTCCACTACGAATCGAAGGGCGCCGGTGGATTTCAACGTTCGAAATTGAGGTTTAAGGCAGTGTCAGTTCGTACTAGGGTTAGGTTTTTGAGCATGCTTTATCACATGAAGAGTGATAATACCGGGTCTTTATGTGGGCCCGTGATTGATGATGTGAGGTTAGTCGGCGTTCGGAATCCGGGTCGGGTTTGATTGGGAAATATATGATATGATTATATGTAAATCACATGGCTTGTTGTATGGTTTCTTCTTCATCATATGAATTATTTAATTCAATATTATTAGGATCACAAATATTTGATCCTATGTACTTTCTTCGTTTAATTTTTCAAGTCATGTTCAAGGTAGACACACAAATTAAGAATTACATACAATATATTGCATCCATATTAGTAGAAAAAGACCTAATTGCCCTTTACACATATTAAGAAATATCAAATGGTCTTTACTAATAATATGAGAGAAAAAATTGAATCGAGGGAGTATAAAACTTTGATCGTATTCGGATAAAGTGGAGTAAAAATTAAATCGTTTGAGAGGTGGGTTCGATTTTACCCGATTCCATTCCGATTCCATTCTAGACCAAGTCTTGGAAATGGGTGTACACGTTTTATTGGACCCGAAATGAATCTATAGACCTATTGCTCGAGAGTGAACGTTTGTTTACTCAGCGTACCTACATATAGTTGTCAGTTCCTTCAGTACCTACCGGAAAAGAAACAAAAAATTGATTGGAAAATTTGGGCCCATTAGAGTGATAACGTGTTAATTGGGCTAACAAGATCTTAATATTAAAGGTAAATATATTTAGCTTGAAAAGCCCAAATAAAGTATTGGCCCTAAAATGTATCATTAATGCCCTTTTTAGACTACATTTGTGAAATTAATGTTGAAAATGAAAGAAAATGAAATCTATTTGGACCAGTTTGTAAATAATGCGGTTGTATGAAGCTGATTGATAGGTAAATACGACGACAAATGAACAAAATTAATTAAATTTTCCAAGACAAATATTTTCTCTCTCCCACATGATGGGAAGCCCAACTATTCATCTTAAATTGTATCACTATTATTTTCCAATTAATTGCACAATCGACATTGTTAGTAGCTACGACATTTCCTTATTCATAATACGATTTTCTGTCGTTCCGCAAGTTCAAATCCCTTTGCCAACGGCCGTTAGATCGAATTTGTCACACATAGTTAGTCTAGTGTGGTTTACATCCCTCGTATACTTTGCAAGCAATTAAACGAGAGTGTAGATTTATCCAGCGTACCTTTATAATTGGTTGCAGAATTTATGGCGTTTTCCGTCTCGATAGAATCGAACGAAAGATGGAGAAATATAATAACAAAATAGTACTATAATAATCATAATTATACTAACAAAATATTATACTCAAAGTTCATTTCGCATTAACTTATTTGTTGAACAATTCATTGGGTTATAAATAATACAAAAATACATTATTGTGACATTATTAATCTTCAATTATCAGATAGTTTTAATAGTCCATCATATTTCAAAAATTTATTCCGCGTCGAACACATAATTCTATCGACTTTATTCTAATTGGTCTTGGATATTTAGATATTTAACATTGTTGAAAGATGTTGAATATTCAAAATAATAGATAAATTTTTTTAAAAAAAATTTAAAATTGAAAAAAATAAATAAAAGAGGGGACAACTTTAATAGTGTGGAAATTGAATTGCCCTAATCTTGTCCCAAGTCTACACAAAGTTATGTTGAAAGGAATAATGAAGATAAGCAAGAGTTGGCACTTTCAACAGTATGGAGATTGATAAAAGTCATCCCCACACATTAAATTCAATGTCCCTCAGGTTTTAAATTAGAAAATATTAATTTAATTTCTTTTTATTTATGTAAAATTAAATATTTTTATTATTATTTTTAAAAATAAATAAAAAAAGAAAATTACATTTAGAATATGAATTATTAGTGGGCCTTGAAATAGATGAGGCTTTCATACAGTTGAAAAGGCCCAGTAAAAAAGATAAGACAAATTTAATTTAAAACAAAAATAAAAGGAAAAAGATGTAGGAAAGTTTGACTTGGAAAATGTGAACCTATGGACTATTTATAGGCTAACTTTTACGTTGTATAATGCCAACTATGAAATACAAATAGTAACGAATATGTAAATGCTTTTTGCGTGATCTTTGTTTAATTTTCTTTATATATATATATATATATATATATATATATATATATATATATATATATATATATATATATATATATATATATATACTGAAATGTAAAATGTCGTTTCAATTTTACTAATATTGTTTCGATTTCGAACAAGATTTTGACAAAATTCAAAGCATGGAAATTGTAGTCATTTCAGATAGCTTTCTTATTCAACTTGAGTTACCTCAATTGGATGTCGGATGGCAAAGTTATGCATGTACAAATTACATTTTTATATTTTAGATAAATCAAAATATCGAAGTAATTGTAAGCAATAATCAATACCGATCTATTCATATTTTTCTCATCGAACATTTAGTGTTGGTGATTTAAGTCGAAAAAGAAAGCTTACTCAAAAAATACAAATTCCGTGTTTTGAATTTCGCTAAATTCAAATCCGAAAATTGTCACAATCACGCCTGAAGTCGAAACAACATTATTAAATGGCTATTCATAGACAATGACGACTATACATCGGATTGATACACATGGTAATTGTCTATTGATGTCATTATTTGTTATTACCACTACATTAAATGGCCATTTGAGGCCAAAAAATTAAAAAATAACTAAAAACTATTTTATTATATATTTTAATATAAGGAACCAAATATTTCAAGATAATTAGTTAATAAAATAAAAAAATTAGTACAACCCAAATGAATCAAGAATAATTCGAGTTATGCAATCGAACGAGGCCTTATTATATTGCAATAAGGTTAATTATTGCAATTTTCAAAAAAATAAAATAATACCGATCAATAATGACATAAAATATAAAAATATATAATGTCAAGAAGAAAAAGACATTTGCCTGAAAAGTAGAGAAGTGAAAAGCAAAGCAAAGCATGGTTTTAAAGAGACAAAACATTGGTTTAGTTCCATAATTTTATTTTATTTTCCCTTCACTTCTTTTGTGACCATTAAATTAATAAATAAATAAAAATCTTATATAAATCTATATTTATATATACACATATATTATTTTTTTAATGTTTAAAAAAAATGAGATAAAATAAAGAATAAATAAATATTTACTTGTGACAACATGCCGCAAAAGTGGTTATCTCTGGTCGGTATAACAGACAAATCCGATGATGCTACCACTTTTATTTTCTATTTAATTATTTTTCTTGTAGTTTATTTTGAATTTTTTTAATATTTAATTATGGGAAATAAATAATAATCCACCTTTTGTTGTTATCTTATCGTTGGTGCATGCGAAGCGAAACATTTTTAGGCTGCTTTATTACTTTATAGTTAATACATATTAGCTTTGCATTAGCCTAATCATGTTTAATAATTAATTAATTAATTATAAAGGGGATTTAAATTTTAGGGCTCGAGATCAATATAATTTATTTTTCGAACCGGTTTAAATTTTAATTAAATTATAATAATTTAAATAACCGGGAAAATATATTGACGAGCATAATTTAATGCTTGTTTTCAGGAATTAGATTTTGGTTTATTTATTTATTTATTGCAATAAAATTTTGTCATATCTGAATTTACACAGGGAGCAAATCATGGGGAAATTTGTCTATTATTTTAATTTAATTGAACAAAATTTGAATACCTAAGTTACAAGATGATGATATAGACGTTGTTATAGATCTATAGATAATTATTGAATAAAAACTAATTAATTAAATCAATATTTTATCCATCTAAAACACAATCAATTGTCACATTGTCTGAAAAACTCCCCAAACAATTAAAAAAACATGGTGTACCTCATTTTGAAGTAAGTTTCCAAGTGTCAAGTCAATTAACCACCAAATTTATGTCTTAAACTAAAAAATAAATGTACTCCTTCTCTTTGTAATTTATTGTCGTTTTTCGATATTGCACCAAGTATTAAAAATCTCGATAAACGTATCTTGATTTTAGGGGAAAAAAATACTATGTAGACTAATATACTCTTCATTATTTAATGATGTGAAAGAGAGAGTTAATACTTAAATTGAATTAATAATGTTAAAATATAAAAAAATATATTTAATTTATATTGGAAAAATAAAAGTGATACATAATACGAAAAAAAACTAATTTTAAAAAATGACATTTATTATGGAACATATGGAGTACTTAATTATCTTTAATATAAGGGTAAATTACAACCACTCCTGAGGTATAGTTAAATTACGAAAACCCCCTTCTATTTGGGTAATCACAACGACCCACAACTATAAATCTTCTTACATGTCCACCCTTGCGGTTTCAGATTTATTGGAATTTTCTTGATTATATGGAATATTGTGGTACCCATTTTATCCCATTCGAGGTCCACATTTTGAAGCAAGATGATCATAAGATGTGTGTTTTGGCTTGTAAATATCAGATTGTGGTGCATCAGAAACTGTATTTTTACACAAAATGAGTACAAACTAGAGAACATAACGGGATCTAGATGATTATCTTGAATTTAACATCAAAAGGGTGGTGATGAAGAAGATTCATAATTGAAGGGTAGATGTAATTATCCAAACATGAGAGATTTTTTCGTAATTTGACCATACCTTAGAGATGGTTGTAATTTTCCCATAATTGATGGTCGGAAAAACACGAAAAAAATCAAAAAAATAAAATAAATGAATAATAATAATGATAATAATAAAAATAAAAATTATCCACCACTTGTTCATAAGATAGAGGTACTAGTGCATAAAGTTGGTCTGTAATAAGTGATTGTGGAGAAAGGAAAAAACAAAAGAAACTGAAATGCAATACTAACAACTTTTGCAATAAAATCAAATAAATAGGGAAGTCATTTCACTCAATTATAGGGAGACTAACCAATTTATAGCACATGGCCGAGTCATGTTATTAGGGACGAAAGATAATTAATCTGACAAATATCTATGTCGTTCCTTGACAAACAAACCCCTCTATTAATTATGTTTTCTTTTTTTCATCCCTCTCTTTTTTTGTTGTTGTTGTTGAAAAGACAATTAATCAACAAAAAGAAGAAAAAAAAATAGAATAGTGTGCAATTAGGGGTGGAAATCGGACGAAATGGATTGGAAACGACTTCTCCGGAAAAAATTCCAATTTTATTTCAAAAGTAAAAACTAGGTTGCAATTTTCATTCCAAAAAAAAAAGGAATGCAAAAATTCCAAAAGTCGAAATATTCGAAACTAAAACTGGATCATATATGGGAATTTCCAGCAATTTTGTATACAAGTCCGATTCCGTTCCAAATAATTTTAAAAATCGAAATAAGAAATACAATTCCAAATTCGAATATTTTCGGATCAGAATTGACGGAATTCGGAGATTCCATTCCGATTTCCGGCCCTATGTCCAATATATTTTTTTTGTAGCTAAGGTGTTAGGACAAGATGTACATGATTGTGGGGTTAGAAGATATTGTGTATAAGGTCATTTTTGTTTGTATCTATTATTGTTTGTTTGCGAAAAAGAAAATCACAGTCTTTTCACTTATATAATAATCATTATTTTATTTTTATTTTAATAATCCAAATTAAATACTAATTAGGGCACCACTATTCCACTTTTAAGTTAATTGGTGTAAGTATAGCTTTCAAATCATTGCAAGGACACATCAAGAATTAATGTTAGGCAAGTTAGGAAGGTGATTATGATTTATTTCCCCCTTAATTTTGATGAATTTACACTCTGTTATTTGCATAATTTGGGCAATCTAAATTAATAGTTTATCCACTTTGGTAGTATATATATATATTAAAAAATATTGGACCGTCGATTTAGTCGGACCTATCTGAAACTAAGTGGTTCGACCCAGTTTTATTTGGACCGAACGTAGGTAGTTTAGAGCTGAAACGAGTTGGAGCCTAACTATTAAGCCCGAAAAGTTTACAAGTCGAGTTTAAACTTATTACGTGTCGACTCGAATTAAGCTAGCTTATATAAGTAAGTGAATATTTATTACATTTAT
Organism: Erythranthe guttata; assembly: GCF_056151865.1. Classification (NCBI taxonomy): domain Eukaryota; kingdom Viridiplantae; phylum Streptophyta; class Magnoliopsida; order Lamiales; family Phrymaceae; genus Erythranthe; species Erythranthe guttata. The sequence continues at coordinate 14,818,276 of NC_142541.1, read as the reverse complement.
AATTTAACATATTTTATTTATAGATTTATATATTCAATACTACTTGACAAAAACATTAGCAGCCTTATTATGGAATCTTCTGAAAGGGTACGATCGTCAGTTTACATGGTATGATCCAATCACCTGACGAGACAAGTCCAAAAATTGTATAGAAAGATTACAAGAAAGTAGTTTCAGTTCAGTATCAGTAACTTGTATATTGACTAAATAGCCCCTACATTTTTATACATGGTTTATTTGATCCACATTTGGTTAACTTCACCGAGTGTAATCTCATTCTATACGTATATTGTTAATTATCCAATTTTACACAAATCCACAATAAATATGTATATGTAATTATGTGTACATCGATGGCAATTTTATAAGATTATACACTATATTTCACTAAATATAAAATTTATAAATTGAAATTACATATACATATACACATAGTTTTTGTGGGCAAAAGAGGCCAAATTTTTTCATGATTGGATATAATAGGCCAAAAAACTACAGTATAATAACTTTTTTAGGAAAATATTTTATTATGATTATTTGCATATATACATATATATTATATATAAAAATAATAATTGGAAAAATATTGTTAGATTCTGTAATGTTGGAAAAAGAACTGAATTTCAGTTGCAGGGTAATTGGCAATATGTGGATGATTGCACTGCAAAAAGATAATCATGATTGATTGATCCTTCTTTTTTTTTTCTTTTTTTTTTTTTAAATAAAGAAAATTATTAAAAAGAAAAAAAAAAGTACAGGGGCAATTTAATTTTTCTCTGACATCATCAAACCAATATTAGCAAGTTGTTGTTTGTAAAATTAAATAAAAATAAAATTAGAAAGATGATGATGGTGTAAAGAACGATGGGATGACGTGGCTGCCACACAAAGTTAGTCCATGACATAATTTGGTGAAATTTATATATACATACAGAGATACACACAAACAAGAAAATAAAAAATAAAAATAAAAATCGTTGTAATAAAAACAGGACGCAAAAATAACTGCAAATTTTTGTTCATATATGTGTCAGCAATCGATATGTATATCTTTGTTTATGTACATCTCGTGAATATAAAGATTATTGGTTTTTATTTTTATTTAAAAAAATTATATTTATTAAGATCTAATTTTTTTTAACTCTAATTTCTAAAATTCTATTTTTAAGTTTCGCGATCGATGATGTTATATATGATATATGTCTACGTTAAATCCTTGTTTTACTGAGTTCGGTCGATTTCGATGAAAATTATTATGACTGCATACTACTTTATTTTATTTTATTTTTAACTTTTATTCCGATTTATGAAGTTCTGAATTTTTTATTTCTTGTGAAAAATCTTGGGTGAACCCAATAATAATTTTTTTTTCTAATTCCAATTTTTAAATATACGAAAGGGGAAAAAAGAAGAATCTTGAAAGTACTCCTACACTAGATCTAGAGAATTTGAACTCTCGATATTATGCATTATGTGTTACAAATTGCTCGATAAATCAAATCACGTATTCGTAGGCGTACGAAAATATACTAAATGAAAACATCTTTTCGACGAAACTACAAATCCATACGTAAAATATACATACGAAAAGTTAGTCGGTTAATATCAACCATATATAAATTTGTGAAAAGATTTAACTATAGTCTCACAATCTAATATTTGAGATGTTCCAACATAAGTAGTTGGTTATCACATACTTCAATTCTTGATAGTGATTTTACGTACGAACTATTAATGCAACAGGTAACAAAATAGACATTTTAAAATTATTTTAAAAAAATAAAAAATAAAATTGTATTTAATTTTACAAGCCAAAGAGTTGTCAAGTTGACTTCGTTATTAAATAAAACTTGCGTGGCGGCCGTTAACTATATATTCAGGCTGGAGGGCACATTTTAATATTTTTTTTATTAAATATAATTAAATATATTACTAAATATAAATAAAATAGTAATAATAAGAAATTAGACAAATGTAACGGATTGGTCAGTTTTATTACACAGGCAACTGGCAAAGAGGACAATCAAGCAATTTACATGCTTAATAAATTAAATAAATAAATAATAAATAAAATAAAAAAGCACATGGCACAGACGCATCGAAAGGGTCCCTTAGCAGACAAACTCTTTAGATGGGTGTACTTATTGTTGCATGAATTTAGTGTTCTGAATTTTACTAAAATTTATTTATTTAATTTTTTTTTTTTGTGAAATTGGAGATATGTAGGAAATTAAAAATATTGGAGGTGAATAATAACCTACATAGATAGGGATCGCTCAACCAAAGACTCGTCCTTATAATTGTGTTGGTTTTGTGTCGTGTCGTGTCGTGTGTAGAGTACGATACTCCTTCCGTTTTAAATTAACCGACGTTTTGGAATTTTTATTTAATTTATTTTTTTCAGTGTTTTTATTATTCAAATAAATAAATAAATAATTTTTGAAAATTTATTTTTGCGAATAAACAAATAATTAATGGTGAGAGAATTAGAGGGCGGGGGTACTTTAGACATTTATATTTCAATTATTTAGAGGATTCTTTCCTATTTAAATTTTAAATATTTAAAAATCATTAAAAAGATATAGAAAATATTAGTCGTGGTAAGTAGTCGCAGACAGAGTTAATTAAAACTTGAAAGCATAGAAATGATGACAAATATCAAAGCGAAGAACCTAACAAAAAGTATTTGTGTATGAATATAAATTCAAAATTCCTTGCCTACATAAAATACATTAACTTTTTTTTTTTAGTTTTAATTTGAATTTAATAAAATACATGTAACAAAGACAAGAGACAGATTATTAGATTTATTATATTTTCACAAAAAAGGGCAAATCAATCGATATCCAGTATCTCTAACACTGTTCTATCTTCTTGGAAAGGAGACACAACCAAAAGTCTAAAAAAAAATTTAAACCCAACCCCAAATGCACAAGCCTATGTCTCCACCCTCACCGTTTTATGCTACACCCGTTGAATTTCACCTGAATACTTAAAAGTTTAATTTTGTTCACACATATATTCAAAACTCTAAAACCGTAGTCATTTGAGTTACTTTTCTAATCCAATTTCAATACAATCAGCTATGTTAGATGTCGTGTAACAAAGAATTATACACGAACGAGTTACGTATTCAATTTTAGATAACTGACCAAGACATCAAAGTTGTGTGCAGTACTAGTAGTACTGTTCATAGATTCATGCATATCTTTCTCTTCCGACATCTCATTCTACTGATTTCAGTTGGATTAGCGAGAAAGCTAAACTCGAAAAACTACAAAATTTTATGTATATGCTTTTGAATTCAACCAATTCCAAACTAGAGAATAATAGTCAAGGCCACGTTCAAAGTCGAAACAACATCTTTAAAACCGAATCAACATCAATAAAACTGAAACAACATTTATCTCATCACATTTACTAACTTTCAAAAACACACACACACACACACACACACTAAATGGTCGAGTATGTTAAGCTGTTAGATGAGGTGGTCATCGTATCGAATAGAATATATATAGAGAGGGGGTGGGGGTGGGGGTGGGGGGTGCAAATGGCCCCAAGATGTTTTGGAAATATTAAGACAAGATTAAGAGAAGTGCCCTAGCATGGGGCACCCATGGTTTGGGACAACCAAGGCACATCCCCCCGCTAACACAGCATAAAGGTGCAATAAAATAGACAGCCTTGTTCCCATGTGCTCTTATTTAAGAGCATCCTTCCAAAACACAACTCCTCCACTGCCTCCCTCCTCTCTCTCTCTTTTTTCTCTCTCCTCTTTTAAATTAATCAAAATTAATACATCAACACTATTTATATATATACATACTCTTGCAGACACATTTTTCCCTACATCTGCGCCTGTGTTTTTTTCTTTTCAAGCCTCCGGGGGCCGACGGTAATCATCGATCTTCTCATCGCTTCCGAACACGGTGGAGCCGGAAATTGAAGATACGGGGCCGATATTTATTTATTTTGCTTCTTGAAATAAATTAATAAAGTTGGAATTTTATTTGATCAAACCGATATTTATTATATATATGAATTAAATTAAATTGGTGGGGGACCGGTATCAGACATATTGTACATGCTACACCGAATGAAATACAAAACACGTGTAATAAAATTTACTCTACGAATTTTATTGAGTGTACAATAAAAGAATCGACATGAACGAGAAAATCTTGAGTGAATATCATCATCAAATCAATGTACCCGTGTTTAGAATTTAAGTATCATGGGTTTAAGGACGAAATAGAATATGATCTTTTTCCCTTGATTTTACGTAATCGTTGATGGATCGCGTAACGAGACTCGAATTCTTCGGGTTTTGTTTGTATGATAATTAACCACATGATTTTGAGCATAAATTAAAACAAAAAAACTAGTGGGGGCGAAAATTAGGTTGGAAATCATTATTCAAGAATGAGATTAATTGAAAATGACTTATGGGAATATATCATCAATCAATTCAAAGGGGAATTCGCAGCTATCTTGACCCTTCCTTTTTTTTTCTTTCTCAATTTTTATTTCTTTTATAATAAATAAATAAAATTAAATAAAATTAAAAAAATTCTGTCATCTCCTCAAACGTCGGGGAAGACCCCCTAATAAAAACTAGGGTCAAACATGCATGTGCCTACACAACTATTATTTCCACCTCATAATCATACATTGAATCACAATATATATCCAAAAAGATCATATAATCTTTTTTTCCTTATTTTTTTGACAAGATTATGTGAGAAAATGGCGCGTGTAATAACAACGTATCTCCTCAATCGGACAGTCCGCAATTATAAAAAAAAAAAAGAAAAAAACGATCTCGTAATTTCATTTAACCGGAAAATTACGCATAATAATCTTATATTGACTAATTCTACTCTTTGCTCTTTCAAGAAAGCAGGGGTATTTGTGTAATTTGCTTTTTTTTTTTTTTTTTGAAGAGAAAAAATAGAAGGGAAATTGACAAGAAAAGTTTGACAATCTTTGGTATTACATAATCAAGGATGAAATATCATTTTCCAACTAATTATAGTATAGCACAAAACATTCACATTGAATAAGTAGTGGTTTATGGTTTTCTGGACACATGACATGATCAGAATAAAACTGGCCACAACCTATATTAATGTTTGTGTCTCACATATTAAATGATATTCTCATTTATTATCTATCATCTCTGTTTCCTCCCACATCAAAAATAAAATCAAAAAAAAATCATCAGGGGCATTTTCGTCATTCTTAAATAAAATACACAAATTAAAAAAAAAAAAAAAAAAAAAAATTTTATTTAGTTGGGTTATAACTAAACTAGTTGACCTTGAAAATTCAAGAGGTTGCTTCTTCATCTCCCATCTTCATCTTATTGTCCTACACAACAGACAAGAAACCCTCTTCCCTGTATAAAAACAAACTCAATCCATCCACCCAAACTAAACTATATTCTCTTCATTTCTCTAAACCCACCCCCCACCCCCCACCCCCCTCCAAAAAATTAAAAAAAAAATAAAGAAAAAAAAATTCAAGAATATTGAGAAGCATGGGGGATTACTTCCATTTGTTTTGGATGGTGTTGATGACATATATTCCGATGGTAATTGTGGTGAAAGTAGTGCTTCATTTATGGTGGACGCCAAGAAAAATCGAAAAGCACTTCTTGAAACAAGGGATCAAAGGCCCTAAATACCAGATTCTTCTTGGTAATTTGAAGGAACTCTCCACCTTGAATTTGAGAGCTTCCACTCAACCTATGCCTTTGTCACACAATATTCTTCCCAGGGTTCTTTGCTTCTACCATCATTGGAAGAAAATCTATGGTAATTTACTTTTTTTTTTCTTTTAAAAAAAAAATAGTTTTATTGATTGCAATTTTGTTTCTTGTTTTTCAAATATATATACACACACAACATTACTACTCTGCCAAGAAAGTTGGTGTGAGCTGTGTTGATCATTGTGTGACTGTGTTTTTTTGTTTAGTAGGGTCTACACTATATCCATTGCCTTGGTAATAATAATATGTTAAAAATTAGAAATACTCTATTTAAAAAAAACTAATTTGTTTTAGTTAGTTGAATTAGTGAATAGGACATGCAATTTATGTTGTTTTAAAATTGTTGGTAAAAATTGCAGGTTCGGTGTTCCTAGTGTGGTTCGGGCCGACACCGCGGCTGACAATATCCGACCCGGCAATGATCAGAGAGATATTCGTATTGAAATCGGAACTTTTCGAGAAAAACGAGTCGCCCCCACTTGTTAGGAAGATTGAAGGCGATGGTTTGTTGAGCCTCAAAGGACAAAAATGGGCTCACCATAGAAAGATTATCCAACCCACTTTCCACACCGAAAATCTCAAGGTATAATAATAATTATTCAAATTATTATTTACCAAATATTAGATCCATTTTTTTTTTAAATTCATTTAATTGTTAATTTTTTAAAATTGATCAATGTAGTTGATGATACCGACGATGGCGAAAACAATGGAAGAAGCGGTGATGAAGTGGTCGGAAGAAATGTCGAATTCCGGCAAAATCGAAATCGAAGTTTCTGATTGGTTCGAGAAATTGGTGGAGAACGCAATTACCAGAGCTACTTTCGGAAGCAGCTATTACGAAGATGGTAAAGCAATTTTCCAATTGCAGTCGCAGCAAATGCTTTACGCCACCGAGGCTTATCAGAAGATCTTCATCCCTGGCTACCGGTAAAAGAAATTAAAAAAAAAAAAAAATTGAATTTTGTTTTTTGAATTTCGAATTTGATTATTTAATTAATTCGAAAATTTAGGTTTCTGCCGACGAAAAAGAATAGAATATCTTGGGGATTGGAAAAGGAGATTCGGACATCGTTATTGAAGCTCATCGATCGGAGGAGGAGGAATTGGGGTAGTGGTGGCGGTGGTGGTGGAAATTGTCAGGCGGTGTCAGACGAATGTCCGAGCGATTTATTGGAGCTCATGATTAAGGCCAGCCTCAAAGACAGCGCCGATTGCGAATCGCCGTCGGCGGCGGCGGCGGTGGCAATCACGGCGAACGACGTGGTGGAGGAGTGCAAGACGATATTCTTCGCCGGGAAGCACACAACCTCGAATCTGCTGACGTGGACGACCGTGCTACTGGCCATGCATCCCCAGTGGCAGGAACAGGCACGTGAGGAGGTCCTGAGGGTGTGTGGGGCACGTGACACCCCTACTAAAGATGATCTCGCTAAGCTCAAAACGGTATGGTGTATACATTTATTATTTTATTTATTTTTATTTTTTTCATTCTCTTCTGGTGGTGGTCCCCCCACCACCCTCAGCTCAGATATATTTAATTTTAAATTAAATTAAATTAAAAAATAAATAAATTTAATTCTGCCTTGATAAATGTTCCCAGTAAGTATAAATAAAATTTTGGGGGAAAAAAAATAAAGAGCACAACTTTAGCATGTGTTGGATGCGCAAAAAAGGGGTCTTATCTTCTGGGTAGGAGTTTTTCTAGGTGACATAATTAAATGATATACTATATATTATATTTCTCCTAAATAAATATCAATTTTGGAATGTCTAATAAATTATTTAATTGTTGTATAAAAAAGACAAAATCAAATATTTGGTATGTATTATGGAATTATTATTGATCAAGTGAAATCATTATTTTGGAGCAATTTTTATGCCAAAACACTAAAAAACAAGAGTTGTGAAATTATTATTATTATTTTTAATTAATTAATTAATTAATTTGTGTCCAACCCAACCCATATGCAGCTGGGAATGATTCTGAACGAATCACTGAGACTGTACCCACCAGCAGTGGCAATAATCCGACGGGCCAAGGCGGATATGCAGTTGGGTGGGCTCCACATCCTACGTGGCACGGAGCTACTAATTCCAATCCTGGCCGTCCATCACGATCCATCTCTGTGGTGCCACGATGTACACGAGTTTAATCCAGCGAGGTTCGCCAAGGGCGTGGCTCACGCCGCCAAACACCCGATGGCTTTCATGCCCTTCGGCTTGGGGGCGCGCCGCTGCATCGGCCAGAACCTAGCCGTTATGCAAGCCAGATTAGCCGTCGCAATGATCCTCCAGCGGTTCACCTTCGAGCTGGCGCCGACCTATCAGCACGCGCCATCTGTCCTCATGCTCCTGCACCCGCAGCACGGCGCGCCGATTGTCTTTAGGAAATTATAATATATTATAAAGTCGCGTTTCACGTTTTTCTCTTAATTGTTTTCTCCTTCTGACGTGTACACGTTTCACTTAGGGGTTTTAGATTTTTCTTTTTTTTTTTTTTTTTTTTTAATTTATCCCTCTAACTTAGATGAATGAATGTTGGATAGTTTTCAAATATTTCCACTAGTTTGCTTTGCCCCGAAATTCCGGCATGGGGAAAAGCTATTCGTCGATTATCGATTTAAAAAAAAATGTATCTCGTTCTATCTCTGGTGTTCGATTTATGTAAATTCTTGATTTATGCTTTTTTGTATACATCTTTATTTTTTTAAAAGTTGTAACTTATATATATTGGCATTGTGACATCTCTTAGTGTTGATTCAGTGGAATATTATTATTTTATTTATTTATTTTATAATGCGCCTATATAGCGAAGACAATATAGATCCATTAGGTAAATACACAATATTGTGGAATTTTTGTCTTCTATAAAAGAAAATAGTAAATTGTTTATAAATTAAATTAAATTGAATATACTAAATATATCATCAACTCTATATTCAACCATATTATATGAAGAAAAAATAATTTTTTACGTGTGATTGTGGGTAAAGTAGATATCTTTATTTGGTGCATTGAGTAAAACATGCAATTGGATTGGAAGTTGGAACCACCCCTCGAAAAGCAAAATTAAGTTTACCTTTTTTATTTAAATTTGTAAAGAACTAGGATTAAATTATCTATTGTCCAATATTAATATCGATGCGGGATCTTGAAATGAGTATTTCAAATGTCGAACTGGTGATTTTTTTGAAGAATGCAGGTTCGTATGTATGATCTAGTGTACGATGCTTGTTCATCTTTTCTACAAAACCACTTAATACCAGTGTTCTAAAAATCGGTCGAGGCGGCCGATTAATCGGTCTTCAAAGCGGAGGCGGTCCAAAACCTTTATGATTTTAGGGTGCATTTGGATGGAGGGATTTCAAATCCATAATAACAAATCCCTCGGACTTGTTTGGATTGAGGGATTTGGAGATGGATTTCAAATCCCCACCCCTCCTTTTTAGTTGATTTTGGAGCAATAGTGATGGATTTCAAATGACTCCAAAATTGGAGTCATTTCAAATCCATTCCCCAAATCAAATCCCTCCCCAAATCCCTCCATCCAAATGCACCCTTAGTGTAAAGGTTTGAAAAATCGGTTTTTTGCCTGTGAGGCGGTTTTAGGTGGTCTGAGTCGGTCCGAGGCGGTCTGAGGCGGTCAAACCTTTAAGGCGGGTCAAGCTCGGTAGCAAAAATCGGTTAAAAATCGTTTTTTTTTCTTTTATAATTCAAAATAAAAGTTGGATTTTAATAAAAGAAAATATGAGTTTATGCGTTATTTTGTTTATGTTAATTGTTATTGTTAAAGAACTAATGATGTATGCCACGAGTGTTCAAGAATAAACGTAAATTCAAAAAAAATGTTTTTTTATTTATATTTTATAAGGATATTTATGTATTATGATCTTATGATTATTAAACTTTTATTATGTTATTAGGATACATACATGATGGAGATATAACTATGTTTAAATATCTTTTTATATATGTTTGGAGTATTTATAAATAATATTTAGAAATATATTATATTAAATTTTAAAAACCGATTTATTTCCGATTTATCACCGATTAATCGTGAGTCGGTGTCTGACCGACTCTGACCCGATTACCGATTTTTACAACCTTGCTTAATACACAATGTGCCACGCCAGAGAGTTTCCGGCGATTGCACGCCAACATTTAAATCAGATGATGTTGTGTGTTGATAATTAACTCAATACTTAAAAGAAATTAAGTCAATAACAAATCACGTACCTTAAAATTTTGATTACGGTGAAGATTAAAGGTCACAAGAATTGTTACTATTTAATCAATGTGGGATGATAATTCCTTTTACTTTAATTAAGGAATAAGCCACATTAATACAACAAAAAGGTCAATGAAAAGAGTATTTAATATTTACAATGAATTTAATGACGCTGGTTAGTTTTTATCCTCTTTGGTTTCTAATTAATTGTCGTTTTTTAAGTTTTGCACAAGTGTTAAGAATGTCAATAAACGTGCCTTGATTTTTGTAAAAATTCTTTAAAAAATTAAAATAACTCTGATCATTTAATAATGCAACGAGAGAATTAATACTTGGAGTTAAATCTAAGGGACTATTAGTGAGAACCCCCTCTAGCTTAATTTTAATGAGGATAGATCTAGCTCATTTTCCTTTATTAGTGAGAGACCCATCATTTTTTTTATTCTCAAATTTACCCTTCCTCTATTTACTACCTATTATACACTACTTTGTTACACTTTTATTTTTTTTATTTTTTTGTATTTTAATTTTCATTTTCATTTTTTTAATTAATTTCTTATTTAAAAAAAATATATTTAAAAAAAAATATTTTTTTAACTTTTTTATCATATTTTTTTACTATATTTTTTTGTCTTCAGTTAAAACAACTATATTTCAATAAAACAACTATTATTAAAACAACTGTTATTAAAACAATATGATTAAAACAACTATATATATATCAAAATCAACTATTTGTTAAATCAACTATTACATTCAACTAAAAAGTAATAAAAACAACTATATTGCTGCACAAAAACAATTATATTGCTGCACGAAAACAACTATATTGCTGTACGAAAACAACTATATTGCTGTACGAAAACAACTATATTGATGTACGGAAATATCTATAAATCTGTAAATAACACCTCACAATTTCAACAAAAACAAACATCCATTATACTATTGATTGAACACAAAATTAGCCTTATATATAAGAATTCAACCAAAAACTCCAATTAAGAAAATTAAGATTCGAGAATTGGGTTCCAAAAAAAAATCAGAGACGAAGAAGAAGAACAACAACAATGAAACAATGTGGCGGTGGTCTATATTTAAATCTCAGACGCAATATCAACCCTAGCGCCGCTACATAATCTCGTCTTTCTCCCTAGCGAAAACCCTAACGCCGTCCTTGACGAGAGAATCCCAGGAGTGAAGATCGTCTTCTTTTCGCGTTGGTGGAGGGAGGAACGCCGTTGGGAGAAGAGAGTAACGATGGCGGCGCAAAGACGGAAGATGGTTGGAGGCGGTGGCAGAACACAGATGTAAGAGAGTTGGAGGCGCCGATATGTAGAGAGAAAAGAGAGATAAGAATAAGAAAATAGAGAGAACGTGAAATAGGTTTGGTTATTTTAAATATAATAGGGCAAATTAAGTATATTAGTAATGTCAAAAACAATATTAATTAAAAAAAAATTATTTAATATAAGGTGGGGGATTTTCACTAATAATGAAAAGGAGGTTATATCCACCTTAATATAAGTAAATGAATTGGGGGGTTTTCACTAATTATCCATAAATCTAAAGTGACGTATAATACGAAACAAAAATATTTTAAAAAACCGACAGTTATTATGTGGACAATAGCAAGCTGGCATGTCTAAAGAGAAAAGAAAATGAAGAATTAAACATATAACATTAAACAAAGATGGGAGTATTAATGAAGCAATAATTGATCAATAATATGGCAACAAAAACTAATCACTAAAATAATTCAAATAATCAAACGGTGGGAGTGATAAACATGGGTAGTTGACACTAATTAATTAAACTCAACTGTACTTTGGGGCCATTAATTACATTCTTAAATAATTTATTTTAAATGCTTTTCTGGAATAAAAAGGAATTAAACTTGGATTCCAAATAAAGGAATTTACTTGGCAAGTACTGTACATCTTAATTAGATTTTTATATTCCATTTTTAATTAGCTGGAGATTAGCAGATTTGAAGCCCAGATTAAATAATAAATAATAATTGCATGATTAGAAATATTTCATGTGTAGAAATAAATTCTGAATAAATTCCTTGATCCCAGGAATATTTCTTTTGGGTTAATTTAATCCCCCTGGCCAAATAATTGATTAATTAAGATAGTTAATTAATGCCAGCTAATTTACTTAAACCATGCAAAACTTTATTTAAATATAGGCTTACTTGAATAATGACAAACTTAATTCATGCCGAATTTTACGGAAGGGAAGAAAACGCTATCTGCTTCAGTAGCACTTCTTCTTGAAATACGTTTTTTTGCTGTATTTAGGTGGGAATTAAACAATGTTTATTTTTCAATTTTTATAATTTTTTTTTTAAATTTCAAAACAAAAACAAAAATCATATATTTGATGGGCCTAACCCAAACCACTATGTTTGATGGGCCCAAAGAATTTTAGGCCCAATAAAAAGCTCTCTAATAAGCCCGTTTGGATATAGTTAAGCGAATTACGGTTAATTACCAGCCAAGCCCGCATTAAGAATTATCTCAAGTTTTCTTTGTAGTAGGATTTTCGTCGGGACCAAGCTCCGACGCTGTTACGTTTTATTGTTTGTAAAGGATAATAATACATGCACGATTTTGATTATGAATATTATTTATAAATGTTTAATTAGAAGTTCTAATACTCGGCCCGTATGATGCATGAGGATATTCATCATATAAATAAATATTTGATTATAAAACAATTCCATCGAAATAGAAAGACCAAAAGTTGATATGCAATGCATACTCTTAGAAAAGTATAACCAAAAAAAGAAAAAATTGGTGCTAGTTGTTAATTAAGTCTGAATAAGTAGGGTGGAAAAAATAAATATCGAAGAATGAAATATCGTATACAAAAAACTAGTACATCCTTCGTCCCTACGTATACAACTACAATGCCAATTAATTCAAAATTATCAATTTTTCCAAATCAATTATTAAAATTTTGTTTGATAATAATCGTCTTCGCTGCGTGTTGCATGTCGAATATAATATAGTTCAATAATAAAAATTATTGAACAGTAAATATAGGATAATTGATATATAATACAATCCAAAAATAATATATTATATAGATGTTTATTCTAAAACGCATGTTTTCATCCTTTTATTTTTCTTTAACCAATTTCCCCCAATTTTTAAATATCAAAACTGCATTATTATCTTATTGTTTTGCAACAAAAAAAATCGAAATTCGAATTCACGTTGAGCTAACCTAATTTTGGCCATTAGTTTCCTCACTGCATACGTGGCATTTTCTCAGCCAATCGGACCCCAAATGCTCCTCTATTCTGCGCCACCACGCACGAAAAAGGATTCCAACGGTAACTAGCCAGCCACGTCACTCTTTCCCCAAAGCGTACATTAGCAAAACCCTCCCTCCTTTCTACATCAAGGCGGGAAACACGTAGACCGTTTAAAAAACCACCCCATTCCTTTCTACATTTGAACCCGACAATGGCATCCGGGTCGAACTCTCTGATGTGGTTCAGAAAGGGGCTCCGAATCCACGACAACCCGGCGCTGGAGTGCGCGGCCAGGCGGGCGGAATTTCTGTACCCGGTCTTCGTAATCGACCCGCACTACATGGACCCCGACCCGAATGAATTCTCCACGGGCTCGAAACGGGCCGGGTTGAACCGGATCAGGTTCCTGCTCGAGAGCCTGGTGGATCTTGACTCGAGCCTCCAAAAATTAGGGTCGCGTTTGCTCGTGCTCAGGGGCGAGCCTAGCGAGGTTTTGTTCCGCTGCTTGAAGGAGGTAAAATTGGGGAAAAATTGGGTTTATTAAATAATTTTAATCAAGAATTTTATGATCTTAGTTTATTAGCACTTGTAATTTTTAACCTCCATTGGAGCTCTGGTTTAATCTATGCTCTATTTAAGTGTTTTCTTAATGTATGGTAAATTACGAAAATGCCCTTGGACTTAAGCTAAATTACGTAAAATCGTAATTACCGAAAAAAAACCCTGATCTTTGTTTTCGTCTTACGCCGACGCCCCTGTGGTGTGATTGTTTACGAAGTCTTTTTTTATTCTAGTAAATTTTTGCCCAAGAATGCCGATATAACCGTGCAGATGTCGACATATTGTAGATAGCCGTGCACTTTGTTAAAAAATGCGTATATATATATGCTATGATGGTTAATATTAGCAGTCGAGGAAGTCTAGTGACATTGAAATGTGATGTTGAAGAAAAAGAGGTTATTGTAGAATGTATGCTCTTAGGGGTATAGTCGCCATTTTTTGGGAAATATTTTCTAAGAGCAAGAAGATCACGTGAAAAATAACACCGTAAGTGGTTGGTTTCAGACGGAAACAAACGTCGGGGGATTTTGGTAACTACGGATAGATTGGGTGTTTTTTTTGTAATTTAGCCTAACTTCAGGGAGTTTTTCGTAATTTACCCCGTTTCTTTTGAACCATCAGTGGAGCATAAAGAAGCTATGCTTCGAGTTCGACACAGATCCATATTATCGATCTTTGGACGATAAAGTCAAGGTAAGTAGTAGTGTTCATGGATTTCTTGGAAAGCAGATTTCAAGAACTTTCATGATATGAATATTTCATTTTGCAACATACAGAGATATGCTGCTGGTGCCGGTGTCGAGATTTTCTCTCCGGTGAGTCATACACTCTTCGACCCTGTAGATATTATACACAAGGTACGTACGAATCTCTGCAAATTATTACAACGTGTCGGAACGTTCTTCTTTCGATTGAATCAACGTATTCGTTTGGTGGTCCTAGAATGGTGGAAGACCGCCTTTGACTTATCAATCTTTCGTCAAATGCGCCGGGGAGCCCTCTTGGGCCTCGTCTCCTCTTCCAACCGAGCTTACATGGCTTCCTCCAGTTGGAAATTTTAGGAATTGTCCGGTTGTAGAAGTCCCGTCAATCGAGGAACTTGGCTACGAGGAGGCACAGGAGGACGAGAGGACTCCGTTCAGAGGCGGTGAATCAGAAGCGTTAACAAGATTGAGAGAATCGATTTCGAACAAGGTATTCAGAAAAAATACGTTCCGTGTTTTTTTCTGGTGCATATATAGTTAATAAGATTCTGCTTTTTTCTTTTTGCAGGAGTGGGTGGCTAAGTTTGAGAAACCGAAGGGAGATCCCTCTGCGTTTCTAAAACCAGCAACGACTGTTTTATCGCCTTACTTAAAAGTAGGTTGTTTGCGTTTACTATCTCTATTTCGTTATTTTCGTAAATCGTTCTAATCTATTTCTCTCTCCAAATATTTCGGAAGTTCGGTTGTCTTTCTTCGAGATACTTCTACCAATGTATTCAAGAGGTTCAGAGGGATGTCAAAAAGCATACTTCTCCCCCCGTTTCCCTTCTCGGGCAGGTTCGTCTACCGTTTTTACATTTTATATAGCAGTAAGTATCACGGATTTCCGTACAACTGATAAAACCTGAATTTCGACAGCTGTTATGGCGAGATTTCTTCTCCACGGTTGCTTTCGGCACTCCTAATTTTGGTCAAATGAAGGATAACAAAATTTGCAAACAGGTATCGAAATATTCCTGGATCGATTGACTAATTTGCATGCCGGATCGTTTTAAGTGAGTTTATTATTATATAGATACCATGGAAAAACGACGATGAATTGCTAGCTGCTTGGAGAGATTCGAAGACGGGATTTCCATGGATAGATGCTATAATGATGCAGGTTAGTTTTGAATTCCGGTCCCAATTAATTCTATTTCTCGTGGGAAAAAAAATACATTTGAACTCTATTTTGATAAAAACGTAACAGCTTAAAAAATGGGGCTGGATACACCACCTTGCTCGACACTGTGTTGCGTGTTTCCTCACGCGTGGCGATCTGGTAAATTGACTTCAATAGTATAAGCCATACACAAAATATCTTGTCTGATTCGTGACGTGGCAAAATTTCGTCGCCTTGTCGCAGTTTGTACATTGGGAAAAGGGGCGCGATGTTTTTGAGAGACTTCTAATCGATTCGGACTGGTCTATCAATAATGCCAACTGGCTGTGGCTATCGTGTTCGTCGTTCTTTTACCAGGTTTTTGTAAAATATTGTGTCGTTATTCGGCAAGTCAATAGTTTCTGATTGACTTTCTTGTTTGTTTTTCAGTATAACCGGATCTATTCTCCAATCTCGTTCGGGAAGAAATACGACCCGAATGGAAATTACATTAGGCATTTTCTCCCGATACTTAAAGGTATACATCTTCGTATTTTGCTTTACGATTAATTAGCTTTTTACGTTTTTTTTAAGTGACGTTCGTGTTGCAGATATGCCTAAGGAGTATATATATGAGCCGTGGACTGCTCCTCTAAGCGTACAGGTTAAGGCAAAATGCGTCGTCGGAAAAGATTATCCAAAGCCAGGTAGGTTGTTATCAGTTACACATATCTCGATAAATCGTCAATTTGTTTTTGTTTTTGTTTTTATTTTTATTTTCTGTTTTTTTATGTTCAGTTGTGGCGCACGATCTTGCTAGTAAAGAATGCAAGCAGATGTTACACGAGGCGTACGAGCTGAACAAAAGGTTAAACGGGGAGGTGAGTGAAGATGATTTGAAATGTTTGAGGCGAAAAACGAAGGACGATAATAGGCAGAAGAATCCCAAATCCAAGAGGCTTAAACAGACGAAGATCGAATTTTCGACTGAGGATTCTGAATTATAATTTCTGCTAATTTTTCGATTTTCCCTTTCTCATCGTATTTGCAGGAGCAGTTTTGTTCATTTTCCAGTGATTTTAAACCTCATAGCTTATTTTACCGGCCAAACAAAGCCTACTACAGTAGAACCTCGATAAATTAATAACATCGCTTAAATAATAGCTTCTTCTAATCCCGACTCGGTAAAAACCTACTAAATTATTAGTTCGATAATTTAATATTTTGTTAAAAATTATTAGTTAGATCATTTTGTTGCAATTGAAATATATATTTATATATAATAATTTTTTAACATTAATTACTAAAACATTTTTTTGCAAATTACAAAAATCTCAATCGTGTTTCCTTGTCACAATAAATCCATTGGAATGAATAATATCGCCTCCTAATTCGATTGGGTATGTAACGAAATTTTCAAATTCCGCCAACCAGATACAGCTTTCAATTTCGGAACAACTTTTTTCATTTCAATTTTTAAAATTCAATTTCTTTTTTTCTTTTTTCCAAAAGTGCTATTTCCACCAGAATTATTGGTGATTAATTGTCTAATTGACCAGTCAAACGACTGATCCGAGGTTAGTGTTCAACTTCAATGTACAAGCCTCCAAATAAAAGGGCAAAACAGGGAATACAAGAAATTCACACGCGCGAAACTCGTCACACGTGCGACTCAACATCTCCATTTGCAAAACTCATCCCCAATTCTCTCTCGTCCGCCCTACTCAGAAAACTTCATTTCATTTTTCATTGCCGTAAATATTTTGATCAACACGAGAAAACAGACTGTTTTCCGATCAAAGGGGCCGACCTGAGAACACACCCAAATCCGTAATCGGATCCGAATCATGTTCAGAAGGCTTGCTATCCAGCTCCGCACTCTCGCCCCGGCCCGATCCACTCGCGCCGCTGCTCGATTCGCCGTCGGATCTCCCATAGCTCCGGAGAATGTCATCCGTCCGTTCCCCATCTTTTCCAGACACTTCGCTGCTGAATCCGGTGAGTTTCTAAACCCTAATTTTGTGAATGTTACGTCGATTTTTAGGTTAATTTAAAAAAAAAATGTTTGATTAATGATGTTAATAGCAGGTGTGACGAAGAGAGTGGAGGATGTAATGCCGATTGCTACTGGTCACGAGCGTGAAGAGCTCGAAGCAGAGCTTCAAGTGAGTTATACTCTCATTAATTTGTTATTATCTCTCTCTCTTTTTTAATTCGAGTTGAGATTTGTTTAATTCCTTTATTGATTTTTGTTTTTGCATTAACTAGGGTAAGGACATTCTGGAAATTGACCACCCCTCAGGTCCATTTGGAACCAAGGTCAGTGTCTAAGTCTCCTGCTTTCGGAGTTTTGAGGTTGTTTTAATTTCTGATGAACGAGTTTTTTTTTTTAATGTAAATATCAGCAAAGAACTAGTTATTGAAAAAAATACAACGAGGCTCTGAATTTTAATTTTATTGAGAATACTACATTTATGGCCTAGGACTAATGAGAAATGTAGTTTCTTACACATACTTTATTCTGAATTTAAATGCAAGAAGTAGGTAGCTTTATCTTTTGGGAGAGCTGGAGATAGAGATTGAACAAGCTGAATTAAAAGTTGGGGCTTCGTACGTACACACTATGAATGTGGTGGTTATGTCATAAGTTATTGTCTGGAATTTAATTAATATTTTACTTAGCTTTGATTCAATCCTTTACTTTGTCCGTTCACTTTGGAAATCTTATCAAGAATCTAACTCTGGTTTGTTATTTTTCGAGCTCTTTGATCTTCATTCATGAGGATTATACTAAGTGTTATAGACTTAAACGAGAATTCTTTGTTACAACCACAACACTTAAGGTGAGATAGAACAAGGAAATAAAAGAGTACAACTCTAATAATCAATGTACTCTATAATTGCACATAAGATAATTTATGAACTGAGAAGTTAAAGTTAAATATAATGAACGGTAGGGTAACTAGCTAAAATTTAATTCCATGTCTTAGAATGATAATTAAATGCAAAATCAAAGTCGGACTTAACCTTATTTGTTCGGTATTTGCTAGATTAAAAGTTTGTGAGTTGTTGATGGTCCGAATGATACCAAAATACATTTTTTTTCTAATTATGGTTGGGAGTTGGGAAGAGAGTGGAGAGCCTAAGATTGACCTTGTTTTGATTATTAAATAATTATTAAATAAGTTTTTCTCTGTTAGAGTCTTAATTTATTGAACTTAATACCTCGAAAAAGTACATATTGGCTGAATGTTTCAATCATTGTCTATATTTTCTACTTGTCACGAAAGGGGTTTTGACTAAGAAAGACTTCTTTCTTTTGCTTGCAGGAAGCACCTGCTGTGGTCAAGTCGTATTATGACAGAAGAATAGTGGGATGCCCTGGTGTTGAAGGCGGTAAGCCTTTTTGCTGCATTTTCTCTTATGCTACTAGGGTAATATCGAAAATTATAATTCTTTTTCTCCTCAAATACTCTAACCAAATTATCTGCATGTTCATAATTTAAACAGAGGATGAGCATGATGTTGTTTGGTTCTGGCTAGAGAAGGGAAAGCCACATGAATGCCCAGTCTGTACGCAATACTTTGAGGTAAGTAACGAGGCACTTAATTAACTAGTTTTTATTTGAATAGTGATTACATAGTGAAAATGGACTGAACAATTAGTATACTCCTTGAGAATTATATGCATTTATTTGCATGAGAAATCAACGGTCAACATATTTGAGTTAAGGTGTATATTTGAGAAAGTAAAAAGAAGGTCTGAAATTAGTTTTAGGTGTTTAATTAGGTTGCCTATCAATCGGTTGGACACATGCTTATAGGTTTGGAAAGTAGCCGGACTCGTATATTTACAATTACGTATGTGAAATAGTTCAAGAAGTAGCTGGAATTATATACTTACAGGTATGCGTGAAATGATTTGTCAAATTTGACAATGATTTCTCTTTCGGATAGTGTTATTTCCAATTGCAAACAAGTTAATAAATTAGCTTAACGCAGTTTGTGTAGTTCTTGTGCTCTGTTAAAGGTTTCGTAACCCCGATTTGCCTTGCCAACTTCTACGTAAACAAATTAAGTGCATACAATGTTGCAATACGATGGACATTAAACCTATCAATTTATTTTCTTTGTTCTCTCTTTCCCCCTCTCAGTTTTATGGTTTCTTTAACTTCTCTGTTATTCCTATCAAAATATTCATTGCCTTTTTTCGATCGACAGCTGGAAGTGGTGGGCCCAGGTGGTCCCCCCGATGGTCATGACGATGAAGAGGAAGGTCACCACTGAATATAGTTTGACAGTTTTGCACCCAGAATAAGATCTGGTGAGAGAACAATGAATTATGTATCATTTTTTTTCGCTTGCCTTTTGCACTGATTTGTTTTGTCTACCGGGTTTGTTTGGCCACAATTTGACCCTTTATCTTTTATGGTTTTTTTTTTTTTTTTTTTTATTACGGGCGGGTCTGCCACTCGAAATATGGATTTTATACACTTTTAATTTTTATCATGCAGCAGCAGCAGCACATAATAATTGATGGCAACAAATACTTTTATCATTACTGCCATTTCTATTTGTCATTAAACATGAAAATCTGCATATTCTCCATTCTTTTTTAGATGAATAATTGTTCATTTAAGATTATGCTAGCATTTCATGTATGTTGCATTCCGATGGGAGACTTAGGGTAATTTGTTTCAGATGACTCACAATAATGTCTCGAATTTGAGTTATGTTGTTTTTTTCCTATAAGATGACTTAAATAAAGTTTCATCAATCCTGTAAGATAGGTTTGGGACCGAGTTACGTCAGTTGATCATCGACCTAACTTTTATGGGTCGGTTAACGGTTGGCAACTGAATAGTCGGTTCTGAAATGGGCTGGTTGATAGGTCATAGGTATATTCGCCACCTAGTTCACTTAAAAAAACTCCGAGTTTTGGAATAGAAATACGCACAATATCTAGTGAGACTATGTTGTCGTAATTTATCAGTTTAAAATAATTAATAGTAATTTGGTAAAAAATACAATTGCCGGTGGAATATCTTTATGTCATTTTTTCTTTCTTTTTGATTTTTGTTGATTTAAAATATTAACTATTTTGATAATTCTTTGATGATAATGCAAGTATTAGATTTAATTCGGTTGCAATAATTTCATTTTTTACGGTGGAGTTTGTCTACTTACAAAAACAACCACGCCCTTTATGTAGAAATTTAGATTATATTTAATAAAATTTTATTACTATAGTTGGTTGGTCGATAAATTATCGATCAACCCACTTTTATGACATTAGGAGCCATCAACCAACCAATCATAGATGGGTCAATTGAAATTTCTCGACCTTTATTGAAATTTATTATCTGTTGTTGGGTAAAAATCAATTCAATTCCAGCCTACTAAAAGATTTGCTTATAAATATTCATGCAATCCTAGATTACTGATTTTTTCTTCTTCGAAACTTCTAATATTAATCATATTCGTCCAATTTCGACCCCTAGCAAGAACTAATAAATTAAAAAAAAAAATGGGATGCTTTACCAAACAATGAGCATTATATAATCCGAATGTGCTCGTGTACTTTGGGATTTTAAATGGAATATTAAATATATTATTTTATTTTGACAAATAAATGGAATAGATTCAATAGGTGCTCTTATATTGGCAATGAAGAAACTTTATAATCAGCTATATAAGTGCACTGGGTAAATTTACACTCTCGTGTAATAACTTGTAAATCATATAAGATACATAAATGATACTTGGCTAACTATGTGTGAGAAACTCGACCTAGCGGCCGTTTATAAAGGGATTCGAAACTGGATCAAATCGACACAGACTCACTTACTTCAACCGTTAAGTATACCTTACGGTACTCTTATATATATTTTTAAATCTTGCCAAATAGTGTGAAAGAACAAAATGTCACTTTTCTTCCTTTTGGAATAAATAAGGGGAATAAATAACTTCGCCCCCTACCGTTGGTCTCAATACCTAAGTTATATATTAGACCTAAATAAATTGCACCTAAGTACATTATCCAAATAATATATAGTCACTTCAAAATCTTAATGAGAATATTACACTTTTAGCCTTTTTTCATGGCAGAAAATAAAAGTAAACAACTTTTCTTCCATACTTTAACAAAATTGTCAAAGAGAAAGTTGAACTATAAGAGCATCTATTACTTAATATTTGTCTTAATTAAAATACAATAATCCATCGGACGAGGTTCATCAATAATGAATAATTTAATACATGTCGATAAAAATTATAATAAGAAATATATTACATTATTTGTAATTATATTTAATATGAAATTAAATTGCAGCCATAACATCAACATTCATATAAGTTTGATAATTCAAACCTACTCTAAATTTAATTGTCATAATATAAAATTGATCGGTACATAAATAAATAAATAAATTAATAAATCAAAAAATAATTACAAAAATTAGTAAGGAGGAAAAAATTATAAAAAATGCCATTGGAGTTGCTAATTAACTCCTTTTATATATAATATTTAATTATTATAAAATAAAGATAAAAGGCCATTTCTTATTAGGCGAGTACTCATATTCCTAAGTGCAGCATTTGTTTTTACATATTTTCTTTTTCGAATTTGATTCACTGACAGCCAAACAAAGTATAAATAGTTAAATTCAAGTGGGGTTTTGATTTAATTTTAGTAGACAATTAGTGCCAACAGCATATACCTTAGAAATTAATTAATTAATTAATTAGTAATTAATTAAATAAAAAACTATAATTGTAGAACAAAAGACTTTTCTATTTCTGATAGGATTCTTCTCTTGCAAGTAGCGGTGGAGTTGACATACAAAAGATTTCATGTATACTACTCTCCTAAAAGGAGGGGGGCACAAATTCATTTTAATTAAAAGTTAGATCCTATTTACATTTACAATAGTGGTCTAATTTACAATTGGTAAAATAAAAGAAAGTTACATTTAACGATCCAAGTTCAGTCTTGTTGATTTATATGCTTATAGAAATCAATTTTATTTAGTCAATAGTTACGTGTTAAGACAATAATATTTTGTAAATATATTTCTTGTGTGAACACAATATTTTAACTAGTAAAAGCAGAATAAATAACACATAAATTTAATGTGGTTCGGACATAAAACTGCGCCACATGCACGAGGTTCTACGAACAAGATTTCAGTAGTTCAGATTTACAATGTACATTAATAAAATTTATTAAAATAATAAAGACTTCATCTATAAATCTATATGTCGTTCTTGCACACAACTTAAACGTCTTGTTTTTTTACAACAACTCATCTATCCGCACTTCTTGTAAGTACTATAAGTCTGAACAATTCTAATACTAATGAAATAAATGCATTACTAACTAAATAATTAATTTAATTTAATCCAACCGAGCTCGTACAATCGATTAAATGCATGAATTATTATATAAATATGGATTTAAGCACATTAATTAAGGTTTGAAAAAACTTGTCCAAATTAGCATTATCTGAGTAATCTAATCCCAGTGAGATCATTTGAGATAATCCATCATCATTACTTCTTTTTAATAATCCATAATTATTGTCCTTTTCTAGTGTAACCTCAACTTGTACTTATTGTAAGAAACAAAATTAATCTGCAATTAAGGAAAGTGAAATTAAGGCAAAGTCCACGGTGGCATGATTACTGGCTAAAAACATGGGCCCACTTGCTGACGTCATAATGCGAATTAATGGGCCACAAAATCCATTTTTTACGGCCCACTTATTGCTAAATCTCACCTGGTGGCTCCTCCCACCACACCACTGTGTTCAGAAAAGAATTGGTGCTTTTCTGAAATATAATTATTATATATACTATATTATATATAAATATATAGTTACCACTTGGTTAGGGATGAAAATCGAGACGAAATTATGAATTCCACCGATTCCGATTTAAAAAAAAAAATATCGATTTCGAACAATATTTTCGTTTCGAATTACGAAAGTCCCGCCTCTTTTTTTCCAAATTTATTGGGAACAAAATTTGAAGACATATTAAATTCCGATATTCAAACAATTCCCATTCTTTCTGGAAATTTACGCGTATAATATCAATATCATAGGTGGCTAAAACAATAGAATTTCCGAGTCCGACCTGAAAATTTTATACTTGAACAAATTCTTTCATCTAGTTTCCCATTTTTTTTTTCTCTCGTTCTAAAAGTGCTAATTTTAATCAGATTCGTTCAATTTCCACCTTTATATTGGCTGCAATTCTTTTACAAGAGTATATATATATATATATATATATATATATATATATATATATATATATATATATATATATATATATATATATATATATATATATATATATATATATATATAATTATATGTATTGGCTGCAATTCTTTTACAAGAGTATCTATACATATAATTAGAGCTTATTGCAAAAACTACCCCTGTGAAATCTCTAATTGGCAAATACCCCCCTGTGGAAAAAAATGTGACCAACTCCCCCCTGTGTTATGAATTACAAAGCTCACCGCACCCATTGTTTTTTTAAACATTGACCACATGTGAAACTACCATTATACCCCTCAATGAAATAAACAGCAGTAAACCCATTTTCACTCTCTGTAAACCAATTTCACTCTCGCTCCCAAATTACACCTGCCTCTCAAAACCCATTTTCACTCTCTCGGTAAGCATTTGGTCGAACACCTAACGCCTTCATTTCTTCGTACAAATTCAAGCACCCGTCGAAATTCCCCAACGACCCGTAAATCCTAATCAACGTCGAAAAAGTTACCGCGTCGAGCCGCCATTTCTCGCTCCTCGCGCGATCGTACAAACTCAACGCAAGTTCCACATTGCCAACTCTACCCGTACGCATCCACCATCACCGAACAAGTCACCTTATCCGGCTCACACCCGAACGACGACATCTTCTCGAACCACTCGACCTCCTTCTCGGGCAACGAGCACTGCCTAGCGCAGCTAATCAGCGTCGAGAAAGTTACGTTACGGGCTTAACCCCCTTTTCGAGCATCTTAGTGAACAAATTTTCCGCCCCGATTAAATCTTTGCACTTTCGAAATACTTTCATGGTCACATTGTACAGCACAACTTCTCTCTTCACCTTCAGCCTCTTCCGAAAATAATCGAGCACCAGAGGGGCAGTTTCGGTATTCGACATTCCGTTCAGAACAATCACTGCGTCCTGTTCCAATACTCCATCTCCGAGAATATTCAACACGCTCGAAACATCCTCTTCGACGGGGGCGCGGGCGCAGGAATCTAAAGATTCGGCCAGCTTCAGCAACGAAGAGTGCCGTTGGGGGCGCGTGGGCTTTTGGGGTTGACCCAAGCGGTGGATTTCGAAATGGGTTTTTCTTCAATTGGGGCTCCGGAATTTTGGGAGACTGTGTTCGCGGCGGGTGGTTCTTGTAATGAAACTCTGGAGGAGACGCGGAGATTGGGGTTCGAGGGGTGGATTTTGAGAGGAAAGAAGAGATTTTTATGGGTTCTGGGTTGATGGAGATTTGGAGGAGAGAGAGAGTTGCAGAAGAGATGGGTTTCGTTGGAGAGAGAAGTTGACGCCGAAGCGCTCAGATTGTCCGCCATTGTTGAATGCTCCTCCTCTGCACACTGTGTGTGTGTGTGTTGCTAGACGAATACGACGACATTATCAGAATATCAACGGAAATCGAGATAAAATCACAGAGCAATTGAACGTTGAAATGGAGCGGCTGAAATTAGGGAATTGAAAGAAAAGAAAAGAGAAGGGAGAGATTATGGAAAATTGGGGATGGGGTGGGCATTTATGACATTTCACAAGTGAAAACAAAGAAATATTCGCACAAAGTGCGCGTGAGATACACGATTTAGCTTCAGGGGTCCAGATGCTTTGACTTTGATAACACAGGGGGGAGTTGGTCACATTTTTTTCCACAGGGGGGTATTTGCCAATTAGAGATTTCACAGGGGTAGTTTTTGCAATAACCTCCATATAATTATATATACACATAAAAACATTCTTGAAATTTGTCTACAACTATTGCTAACAAAACTAAATTCAAAGAGTTTAAAATAATCACAAATGATTCTCTAAAAAACTGATTAAAAATATAAGTATCCAATACAGACTATACAGTCCTCATGTTCATTCCCTTTGGTGTAATATAGTATTCACATTAAAAAAAAAAAAAAAAAAAAAGGAATAACAAAGAACAGCTCATTTAACAGGCAAACAGACATAGGCAGTATGGTAATGCTCTGTTATAGTCACAAGTTGTCATGCAAGAAAGGTCCACCTTTGGACCCTTTTACCACTGCAAGAAGTGTGTGTGTGTGTGTATGTACATATATATTTTTATATATACATAGTTTATTGTCCAATATTCATTTATTAGCACAAAATGCTAATATTTGCATTTCCAATGTATTTTGTCAATCACAAATATTTTTATTACAACCCTAAGGAAATATATATATACTAACCTATGTAAATATAATCTAAGTAGTGTCAGAAAAAAAAATATGCTGTGTCACAACAATGATATACATTTTGACAGTTGAACTTCACATTCAAGATAATGGGCATCCATCAATCATCATAAAATACATAAACAAATGATTGAAACTTAGATTTTTTTTTTTTTTTAATTTATTAATTTTAATTTATTAATTTTAATTATTCCCCCCTGTTGTTTTCAGAAAATATTCTTGAAGCTGGAAGATGTAAGCATAGATTCTCTCCCCTATGCTATTCATCGACACCCCTCCAACCTCAACGGCTCTGGCTAATTTATCGAAAAATTATTTCTTTTTATTATCTTTTTTTAATATATATAATATAAAATAAATTAAAATAAATTTTTTTATATGGGTTTTTTTCTTTGGGTTGTATTTAATTTTGGTGGTGAAAAAGATTGGTTTCTTTTTGTCATTGTCTTTCCCTCTCCTTATCATGGATTCTCTTTCTCTCTCTTTCTCTCTCTCTCTCTCTCTCTCTCTCTCTCTAGAGTTTCTCTCTCTTGTATCTTTTTGAGTTTCTAGGCAATGTGCAGCTGGTTCACACATACGTGTTTTATTCCCATTTACAACCTACCCCATTTGAGTATAAATAGGCCTCTGTCCCAGTTTACACTTGTCTTCATTACAAGCTTCCTTTCATTTTTATTACACACTTAATTTTCACTCAATTTCATATCTTCTGTTGCAAACACACAAATGAGCTATTCAAATCCATCAATGGGCTCTGGTTAGTTTCCCAAAACAAACAAAACCCTCTTCTTTTCTTGATCTTTTATTCATTATTTTCTCCCCATATCTGCATTTTGTGTGATAAAAATGTGTTCTTGATGTAAAGACTGCATTTTTAGGGCTATTTTTTGCCTTCTAATCTGTGAAATTAAATTACTCTGTTTTTTTTTTTTTTTTTTTTTTTGAAGTAATACATTTTTAGTTCTCTGTTTTATGGTTCAATAAGTGTTTACAATATTATTTATTTATTTATTTTTTTAAATTCAGGGAGCAGAGCAGGTAGAAGAATTGAATTTGGGAGAACTTATGTGGTTAAGCCAAAAGGTAAACACCAAGCTACAATAGTTTGGCTGCATGGCCTTGGTGACAATGGCTCCAGGTATTATTATCATCATCATATTTATTTTCTTGTTTTTATTTAATCAATTTTCAGATTATTTAATCTAATTACAATGATGTTTTCGAGTTCGAAATATGTCAAATAATTTGGTTCAAAAGAGGGCTGCTTCTAGTTGAAGTTTATGTTCATTATATCAGACAATCTTGAATTAATTAGTATGCGAATTTCGATTTTTTTTTCTTACAACGATTTACGGTAACGAAATTGTGTCGATGGTATATACTTTATGAGAAAGGGATTGTGTATATAAGTGGACTTTATATCACTAAAGGGTAAAAGTGTTGGAAAAAAAGTTGTTCATAACAGCACAGAATGTCAATGGGGTAGACAAATATGTATACATATATATATGAGGTTTTCGATTTTTGAGAATATTCCTAAATTAATCGAATTGATGATTTTTTAATACATAAGCATTTTATCGATCTTTATGCTTTGTATCGTTTGTCTTGTCTGAATTCTTCGATTAGTAAGAAAAATCATATATTCTTCACCTGTTTATGTTTCTTTTGGACCACTAGTTGGTGATGTGGTGAAGCATATATATATTTAGGATTATTCTTTTAATATAATGTCAACATTATTTCTGCAGCTGGTCACAACTCTTGGAAAATCTCCCACTTTCGAACGTAAGCATTATTTATTTTCCGTATCTATATATATACATTTATATATTTCTATTTATTCGGTTATTGAACTTTAAATTGTGCACAGATAAAATGGATATGCCCTACTGCTCCTACTCGTCCCGTGGCAATACTCGGTGGATTTCCTTGCGCTGCTTGTAAGTCGGAAAAAAAATTTAAAAAAAATCCAATTTCGATGTCATAGATAAATAAATACTGCAATTATTTATTTTTATTTTTTGGAAAGTCTTGTTCAACGAGCGATTTTATTATCAGGGTTCGATGTGGGAGAGCTTACCGAAGATTGTCCGGATGATATCGAAGGTTTAGACGCCTCGTCGGCCCACATTGCTAATTTGTTGTCGACCGAGCCAAACGACAGTACGAACATTATATTTTTTCTACTAAAATTAGTGGTTTCATTTATTAATATTATGTGAGACATTTGTTCGTAACGAAATCAAAGAGTTTAATTGTGATTAATTTAAGTAATTACCAAATTAATTAATTAATTTTGTGTAATTTTTTACAGTTAAACTCGGTATCGGAGGGTTCAGTATGGGTGCTGCAACTGCGCTTTATTCGGCAACGTGCTTTGCTCAGGGTAGATATGGAAATGGCTATCCTTACACTGTTAATCTCAGGGCCATTGTTGGTCTAAGTGGCTGGCTTCCCGGTGCCAGGTCAGCTTCTACTCTGTCGTTTCCCAAAATACCCTTGTCGAGTTTGTATAGGGTTTTTTTTTTTTAAAAACCTAATCTTGACCGTCGGTTTTTCAATTGCAGAACTGTGAGGAACAAAATCGAAGGATCACACGAGGCCACAAGGCGTGCTGCATCGCTACCGATTTTGCTGTCGCATGGACTTTGTACGCAATTCATACTTCGAAAAACTATACAATAAAGTGTCAAATAAAAAAAATAAAAAATAAATACTTACATGCATTAAGTGAATATTGATTGACAATATTAAGTTTCTTGAACAGGCGACGAAGTGGTCCCACACAAACACGGGGAGAAGTCGTACCATGTCTTGAGCCAAGCTGGTTTCCGGAACCTCTCATTTAAAACCTACGAAGGGTATTTAAGACATTTCATTATAATCTTGAATATTTTTTATAGAAGTTTATTTATTGAAATTTTGCTCGTTTTTTTCTCGAAATATAGGATCGGGCATTATACGGTGCCGAAGGAGATGGATGAGGTGTGCCATTGGTTAAACACAAGGATGGGGTTTTAGAGTTGTGTGGTGGCAAAAGGGTAATAATAAATAATAAATAATAAAACAAGGGTGGGAGAGTATACTTTAAAAAATTTAGTTGCAAGAAAGTGGATTGAAGAGTAATAAATAAAAGTTAATATTTTTCTACAGTTTTGAGTTCAAAGTAAAAAATAAAATTTTGTTTGTTTGTTTGTTTGTTTGTAATTTTTATTTACTATTTACTTTCACCTATGAAAGAGGAATATGCTGTGTAAGATTCCTGTGAGTATTATGGTTTGATAATAATATAGTATTCTTGTTTTTGTTGCAAGTGTTATACCTCGAGCTCAACTCGTTAACACCCATGTGTAAATTGCATTGGACAAGTGGCAAATTAATTATGAAATTAGAAATAACATATCAACTTAAATGTGAATTTATCAATTCAAATGTATTAATAACAAGGATAAATTACGAAAACCTCTATAAACTTAGATGAAATTACAAAAACCACCTATCTATTTATAATTACAAAAATCCCTTGACCCATAATTATCTCCACCTATTCACGGATTTTTTTTTATTTTTTTTATTTCAGGGAATAAAATTTATATAATTTCAGATATTTTCTTTTATTTCTCACCTATTTAATATAATGTATAATAGACCGTACACATTTTCTGTTAAAAAACTCGATCAACGGTTAATCAAAGGGGGATTTTGGTTATTACTGATAGAGGGGTGTTTTTCGTTATTTAGTCTAAGTTTAGGGGATTTTCGTAATTTACCTAATAATAATTGTTCCAAATTTAATATGCTACCTATCTTGTCCGGAAAAGAAAACGCTACTTGCTCAAATGCGACAACTCCTCAAAAACGTGCTTCCTTTACTTCGCATACTCTGGTTTAGGGTTTAAGCAAAACAAAGGCATAAACCCCTTTTCCGCCAAATTTCTCCAATTAGGGTTTCTTCACACACACACACACAGAATTCCCACCATGAATTACAGGTTTCAAAATCTGCTAGGCGCGCCGTACCGCGGTGGAAACGCCGTCGTAGTAAACAACACTCTACTAATCTCACCGGTCGGCAACCGCGTCGCCGTCACGGACCTCCAAAAATCCGAAACCCTGACACTACCCTGCCAAGCCTCCACCAACCTGCGCCGCATCGCCGCCTCGCACGACGGTGTGTTTCTCCTCACCGTCGACGAGAACAACCGCTGCCTATTCATAAACCTACCCCGCCGCGCGGTTCTGCACCGCATCTCCTTCAAGCATCCCGTCGCCGACGCGAAATTCAGCCCCGACGGCAAGTTCATAGCCGTCGCCGCCGGAAAACTCCTCCAGGTATGGCGTGCCCCGGGGTTTAAAAAGGAATTCTTCCCCTTCGAGCTGATTAAGACCTACGCCGATTGTAATGATCGGATTACATCTCTGGATTGGAGCCCTGATTCAAATTATTTAGTTGTTGGGTCGAAAGATTTGACGGCCAGGCTCTTTTATTTGAAAAACGGGAATGCGAAGAAGAATAGTTACACGAAGCCGTTTCTATTTTTGGGTCATAGAGATGTGATTCTAGGTGCATTTTTCGGGGTTAATAAGAATACTAATGTTGTTACGAAAGTTTATACTTTTTCGCGTGATGGAGCTATTTTTAGCTGGGGTTATAGTGATAGTGATGGTAAACCTAATGAAATAGACGGAGATTTTTCGGATCCAGAGTCTCCTGGTACACCAGAGCAGGGACAGGATGGAGAAGATGGAAATGAAGTTAATTTGAAGAAAAGGAAAAAAATCGATGCTAAAGATGATGAAATGGATGGAACAAACGGGCCAGCATTGCATAAGATGAAATGGGAACTGTTAAAAAAGAACTTCTGCATGCAAGCTCCCGCAAAGTTATCGGCATGCGACTATCACAAGGGGCTTGATATGGTGGTTGTGGGATTCTCTAATGGGGTGTTTGCTCTCTACCAGATGCCTGATTTTGTGTGCATTCACTTGTTATCAATCTCGCGAGAGAAAATCACTACTGCTGTATTTAATGATCTCGGAAATTGGTTGACTTTTGGATGTGCAAGGCTTGGTCAGTTGCTCGTGTGGGAGTGGAAATCGGAGAGTTACATTCTAAAGCAGCAGGGGCATTATTTCGATGTGAATTGCCTTGCATATTCATCAGATTCGCAACTTTTGGCTACAGGAGCAGATGATAACAAAATCAAGGTACATGAAAGTCCACTGATCAGTTAGCTATTGCATTAGCATTTTGCATTTCGATGGGAGTGGTGAAATATACAATCAATTATTATATTCACAAAATGAATTCCATTATACACGAATATACAATGATTGTGCACTCCTAAATGGTTTCATTGCAATTAGCCTCAAATTTTTAGTTTCGAATTTGTACATATATCTAAGCTAAAAAGATTGGAATTTTAATTATTGACAGGTTTGGACAGTCTCGTCAGGCTTCTGCTTTATAACATTCTCTGAACACACAAATTCTGTTACTGCACTTCATTTCATAGCTGGTAAGAGTTGTCTCCTGAGTGCATCTCTGGATGGGACTGTTCGTGCATGGGATTTGATCCGCTATCGGAACTTTAGAACCTTTGTAACCCCTACACCAAAGCAATTTGTTTCCTTGGCCTCAGATCAGAGCGGTGAAGTGATTTGTGCTGGAACTCTTGATTCATTCGAGGTGTTGATATTTACTATTTACGAAAAAAATACATTTTTTTTAAAATCATACTGCTCCGTGATTTTTTTACTGACGAGGCAATACTCAATAATGCTTGTAGATATTTGTCTGGTCAATGAACACAGGCCGGTTATTAGATGTTCTCAGCGGCCATGAGGGTCCTGTTCATGGATTAATGTTTTCTCCCACTAGTGTAAGTTGCTTCGGTTATGTAAAGATGATGTCAATTTGATTACGTTTTGTGCCTATTAATGAAGATAAGTTTCCTGTTTACTATGCAGGCTATCTTGGCTTCCTCTTCTTGGGACAAAAGTGTGCGTTTGTGGGACATTTTTGAAGGAAAAGGTGGCGTTGAAAAATTCGATCATACGCATGAAATTCTTACACTTGTCTACCGCCCGGATGGCAAACAGCTGGCATGTAGCACGCTAGATGGGCTGATTCATTTCTGGGACCCAATAGAAGGCTTGGAGATGTTCACAATTGAAGGTCGTAGGGACATTTCAGGTGGGCGTTTGATGTCTGATCGTAGGTCGTCTGCTAACTCCTCTGCTGGAAAGTGCTTCACAAGTTTGTCCTATTCTGCTGATGGTAGCTACATGTTAGCTGGCGGAAGTAGTAAATACATTTGTATGTACGATGTTGCTGACCAGGTTAGTTTTATTATCAACTCAGGTTCTTACTGGAAACTACTATTTGTTTGTCCTTAGTTTTTTCGTTCTATTGGCGGGTAATATTAATACAGTCAATTATTATTTATTACCTTTGACAAAAAAACACCTACAACTTCTAAACTGACAAATTAAAATTAAAGAAGTTGCAAACTCATCCGACTTTTGGAAATAAGCATTTATTTTCAACACTACACTGAGATATATATATATCATTGTACAAATCATAACAGGTACTGTTGCGGAGGTTCCAAATAACCCAGAATCTATCCTTAGACGGGGTTCTTGATTTCTTGAACTCAAAGAACATGACAGAAGCGGGACCATTGGATTTGATAGATGACCACGACAGTGACACAGAGGAAGGCGTGGATAAACAAATACGCGATAAATTGGCATACGACTTGCCAGGCTCAATGCCCAACAATGGAAGGCCAATTGTCCGAACCAAGTGCTTGAGAATTGCACCGACTGGCCGTAGCTGGGCAGCTGCAACTACAGAAGGGGTGATGTTATATTCAATGGACGAATCTTTCATATTCGACCCAACTGATCTTGACATTGATGTTACACCAGAGGTGAGAGCTTAACTATTAGTTACGTCCACTCGCTATTATTTTGCAATAAATTTAACTTTAATTTTATCTCTTTGAGCCCAGGCGGTTGATGCAGCTCTGAAAAACGATCAACCGAGAATAGCTTTGATACTCAGTCTTCGTATGAATGAAGATGCATTGATAAAGAAGTGCATAGTTGCTGTGGCTCCTTCTGATATACCAGCTGTTGCTTCGTCGGTTCCGTTTAGATACTTGCAGAGATTGGTTGAGGCTTTGGCAGAGCTTTTGGAGAAGTGCCCTCATTTGGAGTTTGTAATGCAATGGTCTCAGGTGATTATATCAATTAACGATAATTATTACCTCGGCGTTGTATTTATCTGCAAGTTAGATTTTGACGCTGTATTTTGGTTTTTGCAGGAACTATTTAAAGCACACGGCGATTCTATCCAGCAGAATTCGAGAAAACTGTCCCCTGCTATGAAATCCTTGCAGAAGGCAATTACTATGTTACATCAAGATTTGGCTGACACGTGCTCTTCCAACGAGTATATGCTTCGATACCTATGCTCGACGAGCAACAAGAAATAACTGTGGTCTTAAACTCAAACACTTCGGTAAGAAACTTTTTCGAAGTTCTTTTTTCTCTTTCACATGTTTTGTTTTCTTGTATGTCTGCCCTAACTATTGAAAACTGAGAAGAGCAATGCAACAAATACTACAACTACATCCTGTGGCATGTACAACAATCTGTTACATATATTCTACGTTCTTCCATAATGTCTTTGTTTGTGTTAGTTAATACACGTTCAGTGCTACGGGTTTACGAGCAGTGGGAAGAAAATAGATGGGAATCGAATAATTTGTAACGAGATTCAATTGAATAACCACTTTTCATGTTGTTTATGATTAGTATAAAATTATACATCGTCTTTATATACCATCAATGAGAAAAGGCTGATGATATGCTGATATTTTCCCTTTCTTTAGGGATTGAAGCTGTTTTGAGGATGATGTCATGCATAACAATTTTGAAATTTTGACACCCCCCCTGCCCCCACCACCACCACCGCAACCACCACCACCACCACCACCACGACAAACAACTTATGCGGCTGTGGAGGAAAAAAAGATAGATTATGAGCATTTTTTTTACTGGCAAAAGAAAATGTATTTGATGAGATGGTGTTGACATATTGTATATTTTAAAGTTATTATTCTATCTGTTCTTGCTGATTAATGAATTATTGGCATATGCTAAAGTTTTGTTCTACATTCTCTTTTTCTTTAACTGAGATTTGATTTTTTTTTTTTCTTATTTTTTTTTGGTGTAATAGCTGAATTAACATCTCAAATAATTTTATAATAATTGAATTTTGTTATATGTTTAATTGATTCAATAATTTTTGGAGTTGGTACTCAAAAAATTGAAAAATTATCTGTACGGACAAGGCAATACAATTATTTTTTATAGGATAAATTACAACCACCTCCCTCTCGGAGGTAAAGTGTAATGACAAAAAATCTCTTTTGTTTCAGAAATTACATCCAACTCCATGCAATTTATAAGTTTCTTACATTCACCCCGACAAAAGTGTGTTAATGTAATACATTTACAATTTCAAGGGCATGGGTGTATTTATCGGAAAATGAGAGGTTCTTTTGTAATTAGTCTTTACATCAGGGCGGTTATAATTTACCCTCCAATGAAATCCGATTACCCCCTCCACTTCATTTGAAGTGTCGCATATTAAATAAAATTATAAAATATTAAATTATCTTTAATATTATAAGATTTTTTTTATTAATTTGACAAAATCACCCCTTCCTGTAGCTTTTTCTTCTTATCATACATAGATCTCACCTGTCAAATAAAATTTCATCACGAGTTCTGAAAACTCGAAACCCGAAAACCCGAAATATAATATAACAAAAGCAATTTCATTTCACAGCTGAAATAAAACATTATTGAACGAAACTGAAACTGAAAAGCAAACTCCCACCTCTCTTAGAAGTAGCAAAACAAGTTCTAAGGGAATGGAGTTTCTTGATTTTCTTACAAACGAAAAAAGAAAAAAAGTGAAGTTACAAAAGAGCCCCTCCATTTTCATCTTGTCCAACTAATAGTCCCTCTTGACACGAGTCTCATCCTCGTCCACGTCAGCCATCCCAAAGGTGTGCTTGACCGCATCGGCCGCCCCCTGAGCCATCCCCTTCACCTGCTCGCCGGTCTTCTGCATTATCCCGCCGGTCTTCTCTTTCCCGGCTTGAGCCGTCTCCTTCCCAGACTCAGCCATTTCCGAAGCCTTTTCCTTCGTGGCTTGAGCCGCGCCGGCAGCCTTCTCCTTGGTGGCTTCCATGTAACCCCCAGTCTGCTCCTTGGCTTCACGGCTGTGCCCCTTCGCCGCGTCGGCGGCTTCTGAAGCCTTGTCTTTTGCTCCCTGAGCCTTGTCCTTCATCGTGTCCATTGCGTGCCCTGTTTTCTCCTGCACACACACATATAAATATGGCCGTTATATATACATACATACATACATACACGCAATAATGTGTGTTACTGTGTGTGTGTTTAATTAAGATTACCTGGGCTTGGCCCTTGGCTTCACCGGCGCGGTAGCTTTTCTGCTCGGACGACATTTTTTTCTGCTTGGAAAAGAATTAAACTTTTTGACTGGTTTTTCTGAGCTAAGGAAAATTGATTTTTTCTTCGATTTGAAAAGTTGTTGGAGATAATGAGTGAGTGTTTGGTTTGGTTTGCATGGTGGGTTTATATAGAGGTTGTTGGGGTTTCAGGGAAGCTGACACGTGTCCAGCTGTTCGACGCGTGTAATGTTTACGTGCCTACTAAGCAGTGAGCTTTATTAAGTATCCATATTTTCTTTTTCTTTTTTTTTTGTGATAGTTTATTGTTTCAGAACTTGAAGATCAGATCAGTGACGAAGCGGTTACTGATTTTTGATGACGTGGCAATTTATTGAGGCCACAAAGATATTCGAGATTTTTTGAAAAGTGAAAATTAATTTCAATTCCTTTAAAAAAAAATGGAAAAATTGAAATATTCAGTAGTAGTAATTTAATTGGTTTTTGCCTTATATTACTTGTAGGGTTGTCAATCACCCCTGAGGAGAATCGACATTATCAAGTTACAAGTTCAACAAGTTTCTTGTGCTGATATAGTGATTTTTGCTGCAAGAGAAAGCGTTTTCGTGGTAACTCGTATTAACTCCTCCTTAATGTATAGTGTATACATTCATTAAATTTCTTTTGATATCTTTCAAGTTTCAGGCTGGCGGCGGCGCATTATATCTTCTGCCCGTTACCGATAAGGACAACTTTTTTTATAGGAGAAATAGGAGTTAATTGCATAGACCCCCCTGTGTTATTTCTCGGAAGCAAAAAACCACCCCGGAAAAAAAAATTAGCTTATAACCCCCTCTGTTGTGTTTTAGTCAGCCCACCGCCCCTTTGTGTGCATTGACTCGTTGACTTAAGTGAAATGACAGAATTACCCTTAATAAAAAATAAAGCGAAAAATAAAAAATAATGTCTAACAATTTTTAATAAATTTTCAATTTTAAACAAACAAATATAAATAAAATATGTGTTAAATATAATAACAATTAAAAAAGGAAAAGAAAAAAGAAAATAGTGTTCTTCTTCATCCCGTCTTCCACCACACCCCACACCCACCACCACAACTTCATCCACCATTTTCCCCAACCGCCGCCGTCCCAAGGAATATTGGGGAACCAGCTCAGCAAAACCCTAATCATCAAAACCCCACTGTAAAGGTCTCGGCAAGAATCGCATCAGGGCTTCGGGTTTCAAGAATCCGGGTTGCCGCCGTCGCTGGAGCAGCAGCCGCCGCCTTGTACGAGCGGAAGAGGTGTAGCATTGGGTGGGGCGAAGATGGTGCCATAACACCGACAATAGACTGCCGATTTGGGTAGATTGGAAAGGAAAAAGAATTTCACCTCTTCCTTCCCCAGGTTACTGGACTGGGATTTATCATAGCGGTGCTGTAGACCTTGCTATGGGGGTTCGTAGTTATGGCTTCCAAAAGAAAAGAGCCATAGCCACGGACTTGTAAAGGTGAAGCTTTCTGAGTTCTGTCTGGAATAACAACAGACTGAACACAAAGCAGCCAATCGAAACCAACCTTCGAAGAGACACGAATCACATACCTTTCTGACAAACCGGATTAATTAGGAAGGGTTAGATCAACATCTCCGCTGGGGCAGGGCATTCATGGATGGGCCGACAAAACAGCTTTTCCATGGGGGGGGTCAAGAAGAGCGGAGGAGACATGTTGTAGAAGGAAAGGGGTGGGTCCGGCGGGAAGAGGTGGTGATGTGCCGGTGGTGGTGGTGGTGGTGGTGGTGGTGGTGATTTCAATGGCGAAGAAGAAATTTGGATTTTGGGGAAGACGATATTTTTTCCAAAATAGTGATTTCAGCCCACAATTTTGATAATTATAATTTAGTCCTATAACTTTAGATTATTTATAATTGAATCACTCTGGGTTTTTTTCCTCTTACAAAGGGTTTTTATGTCTTTTCCTGTCCTAAAATGTCCTAAAACGCACGCCCAGCTGCATGAACCGCGAGTGTATCCCACGATTCGCTCGTAGGGTCCTTATTGTCATTGACTTCCTTTCATAGGGGGGTATTTGCTAATTTATTTATCCGAGGGGTTTTTTTGCCAATTAGAGATTTCACAGGGGAGCCGAGTGCAAATACCCCGGAGAAATAGATTTGGAGAAAAGAGAGAATAATATCTCTTACGTATATTAATCGTATATATAGTTACATGTAGGAAACCCTAACCTATTACACAAGATAACCTATTATACAAGGTAACTATAATAAATAAGAATAATAATAGTATACGTAATATATATATTATATCCGCTAATACACCCCCGTAGTTGAAACGAGAAAGGAGAAGACGTGGAGACTGGAGACAAACTGTTGGAACAGTTGAGTAGGGAGTCCTTTCGTGAAGATATTGGCAAACTGGTAGGCGGATGGGACGTGAAGAACTCGAACGTGTACAAAGCAACTTTGTCTGGGACAAAGTGGATATCGATCTCCACATGTTTCGTACGAGAGTGTTGAATAGGATTGCTGGATAGGTAGAAGGCACTGACGTTGTCGCAGTACACAATAGTGGCTTTCGAAAGTGGGCAGAGCAACTCCAAAAGTAGATTGCGTAACCAAGTCGTTTCGGCGACGGCATTTGCGACAGCTCGATATTCGGCTTCCGCACTCGATCGAGAAGTAGTGACCTGTCGTTTGGAGGACCAAGAAATGAGGTTGTTGCGGGGAAAACACAATAGCCCGAAGTCGAACGACGAGTGTCGGGGCAGCCACCCCAATCGGCGTCGGAGTAAGCGATAAGGGAGAGGTCCGGATTGGGGGAGAGCTGAAGGCCGTGATCGAGAATGTAGCGAATGATACGCTTGAGAGCCGCCATATGAGGTTCCCTCGGATCATGCATGAATATACATACTTGTTGCACAACATAACAGATGACGGGACGAGTAAACGTGAGGTATTGCAGTGCACCGGCAAGGCTGCGATAAAGAGTAGGGTCAGCAACGGGGGGTCCAGTGGTCGAAGACAGCTTGCTCTTTGTGTCAGCCGGTGTAAGACAAGGGTTGCAGGAAGCCATGTGTGCACGCTCTAGTATCTCGTCGGCGTACTTGCGTTGAGAGAGAAATAGCCCATGCGAGTAACTGAGATGCCGAGAAAGTAGTGAAGATCGCCAAGGTCCTTCATTGCGAACTCTTGATTAAGGGCAGCGAAAATAGAGCGGATCAATTCATGTGTGGAGGCCGTAAGTACAATGTCATCGACATACAACAGAAGGTAGGCGCATGAACTGTTGCAACTGTCGCCTGAACTGTTGCGACAGTACACAAAGAGTGAAGTGTCGGACTTGCATTCTCTGAACCCCATGGTAGTAATGTGAGATGCAAAACGCTTGTACCAAGTACGTGGTGCCTGCTTGAGACCGTAGAGTGCTTTGTTGAGACAACACACATGAGTGGGGCGAGATGGGTCGACGAATCCGGGAGGTTGCTCGCAGTAGATAGTTTCAGAGAGATTGCCATGTAAAAAGGCATTTTTCACATCAAGCTGGTGGATTGGCCATAATCGGGAGAGAGCAATACTGAGAACTGTTCGAACAGTTGTTGGTTTGACAACTAGACTAAAAGTCTCGTCAAAATCGATGCCAGCCTGCTGGTGAAACCCACGAACAACCCACTGTGCTTTGTATCGCTCAAGGGAGCCATCAGACTTGAGTGTCTGTTTGTATATCCACTTACCAGAGATAACATTAGTGAACGGGGGGCGGGGCACAACATTCCAAGTATTGTTTTTAATTTAAGCAGTATATTCCTCAATCATGGCGTTTCGCCAATTTTGGTCAAGAAGAGCTTGGCAATAGTTGGTGGGAATGGAAGAGGTAGAGGACGCAACGAGAGAGAAAGGGACTTTGGGTTTGTGGATGCCCACTTTACTACGAGTCACCATAGGGTGAGCAGGGGGAGATGGGGGAGGTGTGGGAGTATGAGTAGGCGTTGTGAGCTGGTCATGGTCGAGAGGTGGTGCTGCAGGTGCAACAGGTGTTGGCTGTGTTATTGGACTGTTGGATGAACTGTTGGAACGGGGTGGTTCACTGTTGGAACAGTTGGATGGACTGTTGCAATAGTTAGACGAAGTCTGAGGGAGGAGGAAGAGGGACGGTGTGTTTTCGTCCAAGGCAGAGGTAGGAAGTGTGTTTGTGGGGGGAGTGGACTCAGCAAAGAGAAAGTGTGTTTCGTCGAAGGTAACATAACGAGAAATTATGATACGGCCAGTGGATCTATCAAGGCAACAATAGCCTTTGTGAGAGGAAGGGTGACCGAGATAGACACAATGAGTAGAACAGGGGGCGAGTTTATGTGGTGTGGTGGCGGTGAGGTTGGGATAGCAGAGACAGCCAAATACTCGAAGATGAGAGTATGTAGGTTTGATTAGGTAAAGAGCTTCGTGAGGGGTCCGGTTTTGTGTGGTTTTGGTAGGTAAGATATTGAGTAGGTGGGTGGCCATATGAAGAGCTTCGACCCAATAAGTAGGAGGAAGATGAGCTTGAAAGATGAGGGGTCGAATCATGTTGGTTATGGTGCGGATCATTCGTTCTGCGTGTCCATTTTGAGGGGAGGTGTGGGGACACGAAAAACGATTTAGGATGCCGTATTTAGTGAAGTAGTTTTGAAAATCCGCATTTTTGAATTCACGACCATTATCACTTTGTAAGGCTTTCAGGGGATGTTGGAATTGAGTTTTGAGAAGTGTATGAAAATTGACAAATGTTGTAAAAACGTCAGATTTATTTCGAAGAGGAAAAATCCATAAATAATGGGTAAAATCATCAACTAAGACAAGATAATATTTGAAACCCGTAAGACTAGAGATAGGAGAAGTCCATAAATCGGCATGAATAATTTGAAATGGAGCAACAGTAGTAGATTTCTGAGAAAAAAATGGTAGACGAAAATGTTTGCCTAATTGACAGGCATTACAAAGAGACTCTATATGGTCTTTATTATGGGAAAGAAAAGTGCTAGAAAATAAACGGGACATGACGTGTTTGTCGGGATGGCCTAGACGCCGATGCCAAAGAGTGCGAGACGAAGGTGTTGCGACAGTGAGGAAAGCAGCGGGAGGTGAGGTGGGGGGAGGGACGCCAAATGGATATAGGTCACCGGAGCTATTGCACCTGAAAATCTCGACTCGACTCCGAAGATCTTTCACAGAAAAACCAAACGGGTCATTTTCAACCGAACAAGAGTTATCGCGGGTGAACTTTCGAACAGAGATAAGGTGTGTGACTATATTGGGTGTGACATAGACATTTGTGAGGCGGAAAGGAGTGGTGCGAAGAATTGTGTGCCCTATGTGGGTTATGGGGAGGGTGAAACCATTACCGACGACGACATGTTTGGGGAAATTACTGCCAGGATTAAAAACAAAATTGAAATCACCTGAGTGTGTTGCCATATGAGAGGTCGCCCCGCTGTCCATGAACCACTGTGACTCGGTAGGCTGCTGAAGTGTCACCGTATTCAAACGGTTTGCGAGATCCACCACGTTGGCACTGTTGCAGGAACTGTTGC
This sequence comes from Erythranthe guttata, assembly GCF_056151865.1. Taxonomy (NCBI): domain Eukaryota; kingdom Viridiplantae; phylum Streptophyta; class Magnoliopsida; order Lamiales; family Phrymaceae; genus Erythranthe; species Erythranthe guttata. The sequence goes on along the minus strand of NC_142541.1, from coordinate 14,777,024 downwards.
AACTGTTGATGGAACTGTTAGAGCTGTGGCATGGTTGCTGCTGCGGATGAACCTAAGCAAGAGCCGAGTGGCCGGTGTAGGGTTCAGGTGGTCCAGTAAAGTAGGCTTGAGCTGCTGGAGTGGATGGGTGGTCCGATGTATTTGGAGCGGATCCCAAAATTGACGGTTGTCGGTAAGGTGCGCGCCAGAGTTGAGATGCGCCATGGGCACTATGGTAGCCGTAGTGCTGCATGGGGTGACGGTTAGTGCTGCGACCTCTGCGACGGTTGGATCGGCCACCCCCGCGCTAATAGCGCGAAGAACTACCTCCGCGGGAACTGTTGCAGGAACCATTGCAACTGTTGGATGGACAGTTCGCGTTGGAGGTGTAGAAAACAGCAGCGGTCTGCTCCGGTTCAGGAATTCTAGTTTTTTCCATCTGAAGAAGCGATCGAGTTTGTAGAAAGCTGGGAAGGGGATTCTGAAAGGAGATGAGGTTGGGGACGGTCTCATAATTTTTCGGAAGGCCGTGTAGGGTTTGTAGGACGAGTTATTTGTCGGAGATTGGATTTCCGACATGGGTCAAATTGTCCGCCGTGGCTTTGATTATTTGGCAATAATCGTGAATGGAGAGAGCGCCTTTCTTGAGGGACTTGAATTTTTCTTCAAATTGAATGGCTCGATAATCTTTGTTATCGGTGAAGAGAGAAGAGATGGCGGTCCATAGATCACTGGCGGTAGAGGTTTTTGAGAGAACCATGCTGGACAGATCGTCGGAGATGGTGCCGTAGATCCAAGATTGGAGGAGATAGTCGGCGCGCTGCCATTCATCGGCGGAAATCGAATCCGGTCGGGGTTTTCCATGTAGAAGATCGGAGAGGCAGAAACGATCGACGGTAATCGTGAAAAAGTGGCTCCACTTTTGATAATTAGTATTTTTCAGATCTAGAGTAGCGGGGATAAGAGATTTGATATTAGAAATGTCATGAGCAATGTGAAAATGATTGAAAGGGGCGGTGGAGGAAGAAGAAGTTTCGCCGGCCATGGAGAGGGGGGGGGGGGGGGGGGGGCGACGGCTATTGAGAAGAAGAGAAGAAGAGGTGGTGATGGCTAGGTTAACCTAGTGTCTGATACCATATAGGAGAAATAGATTTGGAGAAAAAAGAGAATAATATCTCTTACGTATATTAATCGTATATATAGTTACATGTAGGAAACCCTAACCTATTACACAAGATAACTTATTATACAAGGTAACTATAATAAATAAGAATAATAATAGTATACGTAATATATATAATATATACGCTAATATTTTTAACGAGCGGTTGAAGCCATGGTTTGCGTCCAAGCATATACCTTGGGTTTATCCCTCTTCAAGAAAGATTTTGGCCTTGCAATTATCAAACTCATTATTCATTTTCTGAATGCTTCGGTCGGTGAAGTTCTACTCAATTTTGTGTGTGTGTGTGTGTTGAATAATATACATGTTTACATCAGAAACCATTAATATGAAGTGCTCTCGGCTCCTCAAGTAGATGTAACAGGTCTAGGATGAAATACGAATTAGATTTGGATCCTGATTCCAAAGAGATTGACTACGGAGATAGCTCTATGCCACGGCCGCCAGTTTTGGCCCAATTCTTTGCCAGTTTTTTTGGGTTGGGAGGTTAAGAAGTCCGAAACTTAGCCCAAGTGTATATAGAGATTGATAGAGATTCTTGGAGGATTCTAGAAAACTTTCTAGAACCCTCCCTTTGTAGATATTTTGTAGGAATTCTTTGGAGTGTTCTAGTGAACCACTCCTAGCTATTAGATCAGATAGATCTCCACCGTCCATTAAGAATGTGGCCTAGTATAAATAGGAGTAGTGACTTAATTTGTAATCATCCAACCAATCCAAGACATTCAAGCAATACAAGTACTTTCCTACAAACTAAGTCCCTCCATAGAATGTACATTCAACGGTACCAAGTTTGAAATGAAAATAGTTTTCATTTCCATATTCATTTTTGTCATTTTCGAAATATTTGGTTCTATTTAGGCTTGTGAGCATGCTACTCTTACTCTGTTTCATCGTAAAATTATGTCATCCAAACACAACAAAACCTAGCTACAATGTGAAAATTGTTCCTAATTTTTTAATTTTTTTTGATCTTCCAACAAAAGAAGAAAAATCTTCTAGATACTCTTTGTCGCGCCTGATTAACCGTCACGTTACCCTCCATTAACGATGCTAATATTCTGATTGATCTTTTGACGTCAACTTGGTCCAGACGCCTTTCTTCATAGTATTTGATTAGTAGATAGAGATCAGGAACTTGTATTCCATGCGCAACGATTTCTGATAGGTCTTGTTCTTCGTAATGCCTCTGGGTGTTGGATAGCCATTGACGAAAATCGAAAGGAAATTGAGAATTTTGGTGATTTTGTTGTGCGAATGTAAATGTATATATGGCTGAATAAAATTCTTACACAGTCTCGAGATCCATATTTTATTTAAATGAATCTAGACACAAAAACGTCAGCTAAGGTATTACGTGCAAAATTTAATGTTAGCTTATAAGTGTTCGAAGCTCAATTTTAAGACATGCAAAGCTAGGACAAGTTCCACGAAAACGAAAATTTAATAAAATAAAAAATAAATTGGAAACCAGCACTAATATATAATTAGGATGGACTTTATCTCCATCATTAATATTACTAATATCTTAGCTATTTAACAGCTGAGACAAACTAAAAGTTCATAGCCAAATCACCACAAAAGTTTGATTACTACGTAAAAATAATAATTAAAAGGCGATGGTGAAATATTTATACACCACAACACAGACTTCTTACATGCAATAGACTTAGCTTCACCTTATTTATTGAACCAGTGCCGTTGACTTTAATTTGAACACAATTCTTTTGACTTCCCATTTTACTCTCAGAGAGAAAGCAACGACGATCAGCTTCCACAGCAGTGATCTCTCCTAAAGTCAGTTTGTTATATAGCACAAGAGGATGTGTTAAAAATGGGATTAAGAGGAGATTATACAGGTGATTATCATTAACACGGTTTCTAGTTTGTGTTTATTCGGGGAAAATACTTTTTTGCCCTTGTTTGAATTGAGTGATTTGCTTACATATTGTGGCTAATTTGGACTTTCTGATGACTGAGATTTCCATAATTTGATTATCAGGATTTCGAATTCAAAATTGGATTCTAGTGAGATTACGAGAATTAAAGTTATTTTGCGCCCCAACTCATGAGCTAGTTAGTGCGTGGAGCAAAAGAATGCGATGTCAAATGACCATAGTTCGAATTCATTGATCATAGGTTAATCCAATAACAATTTTTTTTTAAGAAAATTATAAGTTATCTGAAATACATAATTGTTCCCGCTAGATCAGCTATATTAATTCCGTGTTGTTAGAATTAAGCGATTGAAAGTCGAGAAGAAAATCTTTTAACAACTAACTGTCAGTTTACGTACTTGTAAAAAGTTGTCAGAAAGTCGTGAATTGAATACAACTTTTCTAAGTACTTAAAAACAACTAACGAACTAATTTGAATGTATATGGAAATGATTGAATAAAATACGAGATAATAACTTATATGGAAGAAAAAGAAGAATTGAAGTCACCTACAAACATTGAGATTATGAGTTGATATATATAGTATTCTTTAATTCCTTGCAATAAGATAAGAGTTTTAAACAAAATCATGTAAAAAATATAGGAAAGAAAGGAAATGGGGTTGTTTTTCGTAATTTAGCCTAAGTTCAGAGTTCAGATGGGTTTTCGTACTTTATCCTAATTAATTTAATCATATATATATATATATATATATATAATATATGGCACATAAATATTCTTGATAACAAATATATTTCTGAACTGAATAATTAATTGGTTGTTGCTTAATTATATACAGGGAGAAGGCACATCGGCCCATTAATTAAGAGACACAGCCCATTAAAGCCCAATGATACACCTAAATGGGCCAGATTAGGCCATTTATGTTACACAAACATATGGGCCCAAAGCCCGTGAGATGAAGAAGTCGAGCCCATTCACCTAACTGGGCCTTTATAGGACCACTATCTATAATCATATTATTAAAACACCTGATTAGAGTCCTAATCTAAAAGAAACTAGATTAGTACTCTAATTAGGAGTCTTATTGATCTAGTGCTCTCTGCCCTATCTTCTGTCTTAGCGTCTAACTTGAGCGTCGGAGAGGTTTCCGCCAGATCAACTCCGGCTTATTTCACGTGCCCAGTAAGTAGCACGACTGTGGTGTCATGGGACAGAAGTTCATTGTGGATTTTTCAAGATTAACAACTTGGCCCAAAGCAAGTGCATAATCTTGTAGTATATAACGTTACACAAACTTATCGGCCTGTACTCGAAGATGAAGGTGTGGTTTAATTTTCTAGGGAGCTTTTTGTTATTAGAAAAATCTAGAACACAATTAAGCACATTATTCCCGAGCACATTCCAAAATTTAGTGATTTGTATATTTTTTTTTGAAATAATAATTTGTATTTTAAAATATAGCATTTTTCAACGTATATTTTTTGTTGTATAAGTTAATTATTATTTTAGATATTTCTTTTAATAAAAGATAAAATTTTAAGATATTAGAATTTAAAATACAAATTAAATTGTGCTTGAGGGGATAAGTGTTAGAAATGATATATTTAGGGATGTAAAATGTATTTAACCCTAATATTTTCATCAACTTCAAAATTCTACACCAAAAGAAGTTGAAAGAGTCAAGAACACTACTACTAAACAAGTCCATCAATCAAAGACCCATCGAACAAGTCGATAATCTTATCGAGCACCGCCACCTCATCCTTCCCATCCCGTATTCTCCGTTGCAACTTCTCGACACCCGCCACGTCAGCTGCCACATTTTTCTCGAAACTTTTCACGGCTTTCAGCTTTTCTTCAACAGCCAACATGATTCTCGATTCAGCTTCTTGGAGACTCGAAGCACCCTCGCAAAGCTCATTTGCCCTGACTATCAAGTCGAGCCTTTTACGAAGCCACCCGACTTTCACCTTCACAATCTCGAGATCTCCAATTTGACCTGAAATAGATTCCATCTCCAGTGGCTTTAGCTGCATCAACTTCCGAAGCTTTTAGCCTCTCGTAAATGGGGCAAACCACCTCCAAAAGGCAATAGCGTGATTCTTTCGAAAAAGTGATTTCTTTGACAATGTCGCCGTGTTTTGCGAAGATGGCTTTTAGAAGTGGGATAATGTTGTGTTTAGTTTCATATATACTGTCCTTATCTATTTATGGTAGTTATCTTCGGATCTCACACTCCAACAGTAATGAGATCGATCAGTTCGTCGTTCGTCGTATCTTCCCTTCACTTCTATTTGCATTAGAAACGTGGGGAGAACTCTCATGTGTTGACTTCTTCAAGGCGAACTTCTAATCCATTATGGGGTGATCGTGCTCCATGAAAACGAGCTCTTGGCCCATCTTAATTTTCAATATCAGTCGCCCAAACTTCCATGGTCCATTTTACTCTCTTCGCCCTATTGAGTCTCCGACCCGTTATGCCGAGAAGGTGGGGGCACGACCCAGTTGTCCAATGTACCCCCATCACTTTGTATGCAATATTACACTCTAGTTTAGTCCTTGAAAATTAGAGAACTTTATTGTTTGATTAATGAAAGAGTATTAATGTTCAGGACAATAAAGAATTACTATAATAGAAAAAAAAAGTTATTTTATGAATATTTGAAAAATAATAAACTCTTGCTAGAAAGCATTCATTTTGTAAATTATGACAGAGAGAAAAAAAAAATTAATAATAATAATAATAATAAATAAATAATTAAAAAAAAAAAGCAAATCTAGAAATTGGGGCCCCATATAAATATGTGTGTTCTGGCTCTCTTCTTCGTTAACATCGTCGCTGCTGAAAACTGAAATTTCTCTGGTAGAGCTGTCTTCCTCTTCCCCCACCACCACTATCAGTCTATCTCAATTCTCTCTCTCTCCACTTACACATGGCTGCGTGTAATCTCTCTCTCTCTCTCTCTCTCTCTCTCTCTCTCTCTCTCTCTCTCTCTCTCTCTCTCTCTCTCTCTCTCTCTCTCTCTCTCTCTCTCTCTCTCTCTCTCTCTCTCTCTCTCTCTCTCTCTCTCACTAAAACTACACACACTCCCTTTTATACTGTTATTAATTGATTTCCTGTTAATTATGCTGTTTTTTTTCTCGCTGTTGATGCATGCCTGTGTAACGGGGTTTGGGTTATCTTAATTCTGTTGGATTTATGTGCATACATTTCTATGGAAACTCTCAAATCCCTAGTAATTGATTTTTCTTTATTTTCCCCAACAAAAACCTGCATTTTGGTGCGCAATGGAATAGTGATTGATGATTTGTTCGCTGATAATTGGTTCAGGTGGTTTTGGGGCTTCAGGAATTAAGATTAAGAGCTTGGATTTCGGTTCTGTGAGGCCTAAATTGAGAACATTGCAGCCTTTGCATGGTTTGAAAACTCCGTCAATTGTTCGATTCGATGGATTGGTCTTGTCGAATCGATCGAAGAAGATGCTAATTGGGTGCCGTAGTTTGTCTGCCGAATCTGATTGTGAGTTTTTTTTTTTATGTGAATTGTTTCAGCTCCATTTGTGGGATTAACTTTGTGACATTGATTTTGCTTGTTTAGTTGTTGAAGTAAACAGTGTTCTATTTAGCCCTAATGATGTCGTTTAGCGAGTATGATTATGATTGATTTCACGATTAGGATCATTGTAAATGGCTGGTTAGTTATGCGAATATATAGCTCGGTGAAGGTTAAACGGCATGCCATAAAGTACTAAAAGGAGAAACTCGAGCAATTATCGTAGAATCTGTTAAATTGTTAATTCGAACACAATGATTTACGGCTTAAGTTTTTGTTGTGAATTAGGTTATCTAGTACTTTATTGGAAGTTAAATAACTCGGGTGGAAGTTTGATTCTTGATATACAGAGGATGCGTCTAGTACTTGTTAGTAGATGGCGACGTCAGTGAATGAAAGAAAGTGATTTTGTTTCTCATTTAACATATACATAGTGATTCATGTGAAAATTCTGTTTAATTGAGAATTTCTTTTACACCTTTCACTTATCTTTATCTAATCGATCCTTTTTGTTCAACAAGTAACAGCTAATGCAAGTATAGAGGATATTTCTAAAGAAACTGAATCACCCGAGGCAGTAAGCACACTAATTCCCAATGCATTTGAGGTAAGTTGATTATTCTTCGTGGCCTGTGAATAGATATCCTATGTGTATTTATCCTGATTGCTGGTTGATTTTCTGTTCGTTTGTCGTATTTCCTAATAAGATTTAGAACAATTGAAAGGAATATTCTTTCGATTGGTGAGGTAGACAAAGAGTTCAACTGGTGTTTACAATCAAAAACACTGTATATTTTGTATTAGAGAACAGCATAAACCAAATATAGAACATAATTATAAAAGGAACTTGTTATGAATAGATCATCAACTTTTATAAATAATTCCAACCATCTTACTCAAAATCTCGTCTTACAGGTAGAGTCTCTTTTGACGGTGCTATGTGACACAACATCAATCGCCGAGATTGAACTTAAAGTGAGCAGTTTTGCTTCATTCTTGAAATATAATCATCTGAACTTCAATATTATTGAAAACATCAAATGTCTTTGGTTAAATTATGTATTTATTTATGTTTCTTTCTTCATTAGCTTGGCGGGTTTCGATTATACGTGTCGAGAGACTTGGCCGAGCAAAACGCACCTCCACAACCTCCAGCACCTGCTCATGTTACTGCCCATTCAGTTGTGGAAACACCCAGTTCAAATGGATCAGCTTCATCACCATCTTTAGCCCTCTCCAAACCAACTTCTTCTTCAGCTGGAATTCAGACAATGCTCGATAAGGCAGCAGATGAGGGCTTGGTCATACTTCAATCTCCTAGGGTAAGAAAATTCTTCAACAAATTTCGTTACGAATCAGAGTTTTTTTTTCTTTTTTGGATTTGAGTTTCATTAAGATTATACCAACAAATGCAGGTTGGGTATTTTAAGAGATGTCGAACAATTAAAGGGAAGAAGGCTCCTCCATCCTGCAAAGAGGTTTCTTTTTCTTGCATTTTTTTTTCTTTTTTGTTTTTATAAACCTAATGCATCTTTGTATGATTTTTGCTTCTAGAAGGTGTGCCAGTTTCTTACAATTCCCATATCATTATGTTTTTGGTTTGTTTTCATTCACTTCATAGCAATCTCTTTTGGTGTAGGTTTAAGTGATTTTTTCACCTGTGTACACATTACCCTTGTCGATAAAAGTTAAATTTTTTGACACCCCATGCTATTTTTTTGATCTTGACTAAAGGCAAACTCGAAACTTTTATTATGTACTCGAACAATATATTTGAAGACATTATTAAAGTATTTATCATCTATTGCATGCCCGATCAATCCAATAATTCCTGCACTTTCAATCTTTCATCTATTTACGAGTTATTATCTTCACAATTACAGAAAGACACAGTAAAGGAGGGCCAGGTGCTCTGTTTTATTGAACAGCTAGGCGGTGAGATCCCCATTGAGGTTTGTTCCTGACCATGGTTTAGTTAAACTTCTTTCATTTCCTTTCCCTCTTTCGACTGCAAGTAAAGAACCTTGCATAAGACATGGTTAAATTTACGGTGTTTTTTTTTCTTCTTTTTCTCTTTCATTTTTATCATGGGATATAATTATTTTTGATGATTCTCTTTTCTTTTCTTTTTTCTGCCACAGTCTGACATATCGGGAGAGGTGGTCAAGATACTTAGAGAAGATGGTGGTACGCAAAAATTTATTCCATTGATTTTGTGTCGAATAATTTCGCGTTTTATCTACAATTTAATGATTTTATGGCATCATATAACGACTGTAACTCTTGAAAATTTGCAGCTCCAGTCGGGTACGGGGATGCTCTAATTGCAATCCTTCCTTCATTTCCGGGCATAAAGAAGCTTCAGTAGATCACCGAATGCAACTCTTATCAAGATTTTTGCTCTCAGCTCTTTATCTTTTTCGGTAAATTTACATTAATTCGAAAAGAGTATTTGTTGCTTTTACGGAAATTTGTCCAAGGGCTTCTAGAAGTCTTGTTGTATTGATTGTTGGGGATTTTTTTTCTCTTTTGTTGAGTTTTTCTTTTAGCAAATTGGTGATGACATTTATTGATAGGACTCCGAAAGCTTGAAATTTTGAATTTATTTATAATAAATTTAATTGTATTTGTTTGAGCAATGGATTATCCTTTTGAAAAGTAATTCTAAACTTTTTTGGGGGCATAATCACTTTTTAAGTATTTGTAATACCAGCTTTTGCTTCCAATTCTCTGAAAATAAGCTGCTTAAGTTAAATATAAAAAACACTATCTGATCAATTCTCCTAAAAAAAAGTTGCTGGAAATTGATTTTTCATTGAATTTTGCAAGCACCATCAACATTTAGAAACGTACATTTATCATTAAGTTAGCTCATAATCACCAATTTCTATTTTTTTCTAAAGGCTTTGCAAACACCACCTAAATCCGAGAAATGGACACAATATCGATGGTTATTACAGTCCAAAAAAGGAGGAAAAAATCAACTTTATCTGATTTAAATTAGAAAATTATGATCAAAACCCAACAATTCACAACTGTGGACCTAGAATTTTAAGTCTGCAGGGGCTGAATGCATAATATTTTTACAAGGGACATGTTTATGCTAATGTACACGATTATTTTTAAATTTATATAAAATGAAAGAGATTTGAAAAATGTTTGGGGGGCGATGGCCCCTTGCTCTATGCTGGTTCCGCCACATTAAGAATATATTTAAAATTGTGTGAAGTATAATTAGATAATGAAAAAAGTTGGTGAAATGAGGGCGAATTCTGTCATTTCACAAAAATCATACCTCTGCATGATCGTACTACACGTACGGACTGCAAAACACAGAAGGGTTTTTCTGTGATAATCACAAGTTCATCGTTTCTTCTTCTCACAAAACCCCAAATCCAAAATCAAAATAATCAAAAATCCCTTTAAAAAATAATATGCTTCTGCTTATGAAACATCTTCGTTCATCATCCATTGAATCCATGGCCGAAGTTTCCAGTTTCCGCCATTTTCATGAAATTTGAGTTCTCCACTCCCCAAATCCACTGACGAATCCTCTGTTTCCTTCCACCAACCCCTAACAAAACTAAACATGGCCCATTTCAAAGAAAACCCTTTCGTCCAATCGAGAATTCGCACTCGCCCTAATTTCGATTTCAACAAGCCGAGAATACCACTTTCAGTCAACCGCTCGAAGCTCAACATCCCATACAAGTCAGAAATCTGCTCGCTTTTCCAAAGGGGGAAATGCTACTACGGCGATAATTGCCATTTCTCTCACACCACAACTGTAATCAGAAACCTAGGGTTTCAATCTGTTGCTGCTGCTGCTGTGGAGGAGCATCTGAACAACGAGGAGGAGGATGACAGTCGGAGAAATTCCGTTTACGAATCGAAAGTGTGTCGTTGGTTTTCCGGTGGGGCGGTTTGCCCTTTCGGTGATCGCTGCTCTTTTCTTCATGTAATTGAAGAGAGAGTTCATAGTGATCATGAGATTCGATGCTGGAATTTTAATTACGGTGTAAACTGCGATAAATCGGTTTGGAAAACGAAGCTCTGTATGAAGTGGTTGAGGTTCGGTGACTGTCCTTTTGGACTGAAATGTAGCTATGCCCATGGGAGAGAAGGTTTTTCGTTATCGATTTTTTTCGTAGTTTGTGCGTTTCAAGATTGTGTGGACGAAATCTTTTCTCGTAAATTGCCGATCACTCTGTTTCAAATTGTGTGCTCGATCGAGTATATATGCGTTTGAAGTAGATCTGCTAATTAATCCATGTGACGATTGATCGATTTCTTTTGATACGAAAAATTCGTAGATAACTTGTTTCGTATCTTGTGGAATTACTATATGTACATCAAGAAGTTACCGAAGTTGTGGTGCTTTTGCGTTTAATGGTGTTATTATTTCTTAATTCTTACACCGATTAGTTTTTTTTGGTGGACAGAACTTCAAGAAGCCGGTGCGTATGCTAAGATGGAAAGTAGATGTACGAGATTTGCTGGGAAACGTCAAAATGCAGCGTCGTTGTCCGAAGTAGGAAAGAAGATTGCAAAGAAGATGCAACTAAAAGGCAAAAGGTGTTTGATGGAGTGGAAATTTAAAAAGACGAATCGAATCTATGCCGATTGGATAGATGATACCCACAATTTCGATGTTTCGTTCAGCAAAGTCGAGAGCTAGAAAGAAGGAAGCCTTTTACCCTTTTTTTTTTTGCTGTGTCCTGATTCTGAAAAACACATTGTTCTGTATATGACTTGCAATGGAAGCACTTTTCCGAGATTTAATTTCGCTGCCTTTTTTCTATCACCGACGAGATTTTACTTTCCTACATGCATAGACGTACAAACCCTATGAACGAAGAACGAATAATGTTTACTTTTAATCATTACGAGAACACGAGAATTTCTCCTGATAAAATCGAGCTAAGAAAGTTGTCTCGTTGCTTGTAAAAACACCGATACGAAGAGGGTTTCCAGCTTCGAGTGGTCTCAAATTAGCTTCTTTGAGTTCATTTGCAACACATTCACCGATGCTAAGAAATCGAACAGAGCATCCTTGTTTAATTCCATCATGCCAAAAAATGTGATTTATTGCAGGACAAGATCACAATGCAAGAAGCCCTCGATTTCTCGAGGAATATTCTTTTTCGCCTCAACTTTTTGGACTATTGAACTTTCAGATCTGAACAGCGGATCAAGGATGCGCTATTTTCTTCATCCTTTAACTTGGTACCATTAGCCAATTTTTTCGGTGAAACGCAGTCTTGAAATGACTGAAACGCCCCCCGATTATTCGGGTACAATTTATGTAACAAAAATTCAATTGTATTTGGCTTGTGAGTAATTAATTACTTAGCCATTTAACAATGAAGTCAAATCAACAACATCTAATAAGCTTTCTCACATCCCTTCTCATCGAAAACAATGCTATAACTATTGTCACAATCATTTCTGGATATACGCAAACATCTTCACTTCGATATTTACCGACAAACGTTTCTCGTACAATACCCCACAGTACTAAAATTAAACCACATACGCTCATTCGCCCTCGTTTTATAAGTCCTAATATCGCTCCAGCCACACATAGGTAACTTCCTGTAATAACCTGTCACAATTAAAAAAAAAAAAAAAAAAAACATTGGCTTATTCTTTGATTCTGTGTTCAAATTTTATTACATATTCAATATAAACAAACCTCCAATTGTTTGAGATCAGTTGTGGGAGGTGCTTTGCTCATATTAGACTTGTAAGAAGTCAGAATCTGATCGCGATTCGGGACGATTTTACCCTCCGTAAAAGAAGTTATTATGGCTCCCGGATAGAGAATGGCCTTCACAACGAATTCCGGGAAAATTTCACCCGCGATTAATTCACATGCCGTTATATCTATCGGAGTTCGACAAGTGCCGATTCTACATGGAAATCTGAAAATCATCAACGAAAACAAAAATACAAACCAATCAGATTATTTTGTCTGAATTTCTTTTTCAAGAATCCAACACATTTAGATGGTGTGAACATTTTTACATTGCAAAGGCGAAAAAACCTATATATACATATATATAGTAGTAAAAAAAAATTAAAATGAGGGGGCCATGACCCCCTCCGACCCTACACTGGCTTCTCCACTGCATAGACCACTTATCTAAAATTTCTTGACTTAGTTATAATGCAATTCTTGGATATTAAGAAAATGAGAATAAAAAACATGTGGGGCAAATCAAATCAGAAGATTAAGAATCATATAATAATAATAATAATAAAGCAGTGGCTGCTGTCATCGGTGTTTAGAAGGATTAGAGAATATATAATGTTGAATTATAAATAGAAATAATCATCAAAATCAATAAATAAATAACGTACCTAAAAAGTGGGATTTTTAAAATAATTATGACGAAGTAGATGCGAGAAGCGACGTTAGATATTATCTCTGCCCATTTTCTTGATGAAAACCCCATTATTCTACCAATTACTGCAAACTGTAAAATTAATTGATTTTCCTTTTTCTTTCTAGTTACCCTAACCCTATTTAATATTTACGGTCATATATAAGTCCTTGCTAATTTTTTTAACATGAGGACTTTTTCGACAATTCAAAATTATTCAGAGGTAGTTTTTGCCAAAAAAAAAAAAAAAAAAAAGAAAAAAGAAAAAAACCCTAAATGACCTTCGTAGGGCTAATCTCATCATAGTTTAATAAAAAAACTTTGATCAATTCACTCAAGATAAGGGGTTTAAACGAATCGAGCCAAGTCGAACTGACATAATTATTCAAACTTGTTTGATTTTTTAATTGAAATTTCAGAGTTAAATTTGGACTTGGTTTGACAAACAATATCCACTCGAGCTCGAATCAACTTCAATCAAACCGACTACGAGTCGAACTCCAGTGGAACTTCATAACTTACCAAACGAAAATATGTTTAAACTTGATTCGATACATTCAAATTGAGCCCAAACAAACTTTTAACGAAAGATCTCGAATCCAGCATCGAGTATTCAAATCAAACAAACTTTTAACGAAAGATCTCGAATTCGACATCGAGTATTCAAATCAAGTGTACCATTTTCAGACATGCAGCCAACTCAACTTTCTTTCTTCGTAGAAGAGGGCCCCACAAAATTAAGCTTAAGGATGCAAATTGTTTCTATTCATTCATTTTCATTTGGCCTTTCAACTCTTCCAAGAATCACAACTATTAAATCTTCATTCCTTATTTATTTTCAAAAAAAAAAAACAATTATTGATAAAAAAAATAAAATAAAAAATTGACACTGCTGCATGTGGGTCAGATTTCATCAAAGTTCATGTAGATTTGCAGGCACACATCCCTATGCAAGAAATCATAAAAACCCCTGCAACAATTTGTCAAAAACGTTGTCGTTTTGGAGATATGTGGAGCAATCTTCCGTTGGATCTCCTGGCAAACATCTTCTCCTACTTCCCACCGGAATCCTTGGCCCGGGCTAAATCCGCCTGCCGGAATTGGCACGCCGCCGCCGAAGCTGCGGACACTTTGGCCGTGCGCCGCCGTCATCCGCCGTGGTTCGTAGCTTTGCCGGCGGGTGTTTCTTCTTGCTATGCATACAACCCAATTGGAGACAATTGGCATTTGTTATCTCTTGACTGTAATATTAAGCCAATTTCGACAATTTGTGGCTTAATTCTATCAAAACTCACCGCCACAACTTCACTACAGCTGTCAGTATGCAACCCCTTCACCGGACAATTCAGAAACCTCCCGGCGTTAAAAATGCCGAGAACCAATCCGGCGGTGGGGACGGTGGCGGGGGCGGGGGGGAGCAGCAATTCGAGCTTCCAGATTTACGTCGCCGGCGGAATGTCCGCCGCGGCGACGAGCGGCGGCGCGGCCTACCAGCCGACGGTCGAAACCTACGATTCGGTTTCCGACAGGTGGACCGTCGTCGGAGCTATGCCGGCGGCGTTCGCCGTGCGGCTGACGGTGTGGACCCCCCGGGAGAGCGTGCACTCGAACGGGACGCTGTACTGGATGACGTCAGCACGAGCCTACAGCGTGGTGGGGTTCGAGATCCCGACGGGGCGGTGGAAGGAGCTGCGCGTACCGATGGCGGAGCGGCTCGACTTCGCGGCGCTGGTGCCGAGGAACGGGAGGCTAGCGGCGGTGGGCGGCGTCTGCGGCGGCGGAGATGCGTCCGTGTGGGAGCTCGGGGAAGGCGATGCTTGGTGCTTGGTGGAAACGGTGCCGTGTGAATTGGGGAAGAGACTTTTGGGGGAGAAGAGAAATTGGGCGAGTGTGAAGTGCGCCGCCATTGATGGGGCGGTTTGCTTGTACAGAGATCTCGGATCTGGAATTATAATTTGGAGGGAGATTTTTGGTGATGGGAAGAAATGGGAGTGGGATTGGATTGAAGGTTGTTGTTCGATTAAAGGAATCCAGATTCGGAATATTCCGATCAACGGGTTTTTTATTCGACCTAATCTTGCTCGTTCCGCCTTCTCAGGATAAAACTCTCCGGCTGCTTCTGCAGATTAATCACTATTTACCGGCGAGAATTTCAATTCTCCGTATTCTTCATTTTTCTTGAAGCCCCTATCAATAAATTTAATTGCACAGACCTCCCTGTGTTGTTTCTAATTGCTGAAAAAAACCCTTGTTTTAAAACAAGTAGCAAGAAAGCCCCATGTTTTGATTTTTAAAGCACACTGGCCCTAATTTCGAAATTTATTGTTGACTTATATTAAATGACCTAATTACCCCTACAAAAGAAACATTAAAAAAAGAAAACAAAAAGAATTTCAGAGGGTATTGTTGACTTTCCAACTCATAAAATACACTTCTACTCCCACAATCGGCACGTGCATCACCCATAAGTTGTTAGGAGTTTTGTTTGGCTTTGAGTATTTCTCACAGGGGTGTTCTTGCTAATTTATTTAATACACAGGCTCTTTTTAGCAATTAGAGATTACACATGGGTAGTTTTTGCAAAAAAAAAAAAAAAACACTTGATGCTGATCAACCCCCACAATTGATTTTGTAGGTAGTTACTAAAAAGAAGAAAAAAAACATAATTTATTCTTAAGATTAAATTAATAATGTTATTGGAAAATTAAAATTAACAATTTTAATACAAAGAAACGAACATTTTACTAACTAATCAATATATAAAATTAATACAAACCAATACAAATTAAACTACTCAAACCTCACCAGCAGTCAAAGTTCAACTAGTAAGCTCTTCCATTTGGCCCTGTTAACCATAATTCACAATGAATATATCACTAAACAGCCCATTTAAAAAAAAAATAGAAAAACGACCGAACATTCTCAAACGAGGATTTATCGTAAAAACGTAACCTGAGTGATGTACTGCTCGGCATCAGTTCGTCTCAAGAACATGATCGCGTGTTGAGCTAAGTTAGCTACTTGATCACTAAGCGCTACTTCACCGATGTCTTCTTTAACTCTCACCTTTATGTACGGATCTTTCGGAGGAACTGTATCCTAATAAGAAACGCACTATCGGACTCAAATTTAATAAACACAAGATTATATCTCTAATGGTTATTTCATATCGTATTTCATTACCACAGTCAGATGAAGATCAAGCTCCGACATATACGATTGTAGAGTTGCAACGTGGTTCTTGAAATATTCTTTCTCGCTACTGCTCAGTTTTTCGTCGATTTCTTCGGGGAGCACACTGTCAACCATCCACCCCAAGCTTCTAACAACTTCCGCCCGGTTATATCTATAAATTTGGAGATTTATTATTTAAAATAAAAATAAAAAATAAAAAATAAAAGTTGAAGTGTTTTGATTACTCACACATAAGCCATGAGACAGCGTTTGTTTCGTACTAAAGAAAGGTGATGAACAAGTGCGCCAAACTGATCGGATTTCAGAGCTGTTTGAATTATCGTTTTCTCAGCTTCTGTTTTTCTACGTTCGTCTTCTGAATCTTCTGTTTCATCTTCGGAGCTTCTTTTATCTTTCAATTCGTTTTCGTGCTCTTGTATTTTTCTGTAGCATCGCCAAAATTGGATTTATTTTTAATATTAAGTCGTAATTGACAGCGAGAAAAAAGAAAAAGAAAAGGGTTACTACCTCATTAAAGGCTGAAGGTGAAGGAGATGTCCTTCGCATTCTTCGAGCACTTGAGAATAAAGATCATTCTGGGCATGTACACAAACCGATGTGAATCAAATTACTAAGACCGATTGCAGTAACAAAACATAATTAGCTAAACAGCATAACCAAAAAAAAACTAGGTGAGCTTTATTTCTCTTGCTTTTTTCTTTCTACAACGAACCTCTGCTTGTGCAGTGACAACTATTAACTATAAAGGACGAAATGTGAAAATTAAATTGAATTGCAATTACGATTTACGACTGAAACAAAATAATCTTTCTTCTTCGAAGTTCGAATACTTGATATGTGTTCACAGAATACTTGATAGATACAGAAAGAAAAAAGTAGACCAGTGGCGTATTTCTTGCCAGCTTGGCAAAAGATATGGAACGAAAGTGAAAAATAATGGGAAAAAGAACAGTTTTTTTTGTATATCAATTGTCCACCTTCCCTATGCAAATTCCATTCACCATTCGGAACTCTACCAAAATGCAGCCTTTTTAGAGAACACTCGATGCAGTAGCAAAAACGTTTCAATATGGGCATAAGCCAAATAATCGTATCAAATTGGAGCATAGCATCTACGGTTAATGTTACATGCCATGGTAAAACAACTTCACCGCTAAGAAATTATAAGTTTTCCAGCCTCAATAATTTAAAAAAAAAAAAAAAAAAAAGATTGTATTTTGAAACATTTTTTTATTCTCAATTACATATTTGAAACTCTCTAGAAATCAGCTCGAAAAACAAATCGAACAAGCCCATTAGATAGCTTGTACAAATAATGAACCCGAAACACGACCGTCAATGAAAACAAAAGATCAGTGAAAAATGCAAGAAAACTTTTAGGGTTTCAATCGATCGAAAGAAACAGAAGATCTTGTAGCTTACATTGAAAGTGCTGAGCTGCCCAGGTTCACTGGTGGCAAATTCTTTGACCAACTCGCTTGCTTTTCTCCCATACATTCTTCCAAAATTTTCAAACGGCAGCCAATTGTTTTCTGCAGAATTCTGTCACAGGCATTTCATCAAACAGTTTAGCTACAAAAACAAAAGGGGGGAGATATAGATAGATCGATACATACATACATACAAAGCAAGAATTACATAGAAGATGAATGGAATTGTGAATGAAAACAATTAGAACCTGGTAATTCGACTGAAGAATGATTGGAAAAGGAAAAGAGACAATTTTAATTGAATTGATTAAAACTTAAAGGGTAAACTTCATTTTACCTACCTGAACTATACCCAACGTATAAAATACCCCCCTGAACTTCAAAATGCATCAAAACAGCCCACATTTTTTATGGTCAACGTTAAAAATGTTAACACCGTCAGTTTTTTAATAAATCCGTTAGTTTTAAAGGGTTTTTACATTTTTGTCCCTAAAATCTTCTTCCTCCTTTCTTCTTCCTTCGGCTCTTTCTTTTTCCCCATTTCTACTTTTCTTCCTTCTTCTCACAAAGGTTTCTTCCCAAACTTCATTTAAGAAAAAAAAAGAAAAAAGATTCTCACAGCAAAATAAAAGATCAGCCTCCACGACCTCCACAACCTCGTCTCTGTCAAGAAACGAGCTTCAATCTTATAATAAGATCAAATTGGATTTATTTTCAACTGGGTGGAATTTGGGTGTGCTCAAATTGGATGGGGTCAAATTAGATTCTGACCATTTTCTTGAATATTGGGCTACTGGGTTGAATTCAATTGCTATATTTAACTACAAGTTCCAGAGCTTTTTTTTCTGTTTTTTTTTTTTTTTTTTTTTTTTTTTTGTGTGTGTGTGTGTGCGTGTGTGTGTGTGGGTAGGAAAGTACTCATCTATTAGGATTATTGCAAAAAATAGTTTAATCGTTTAGAAACCCAGTTTTTTCCCGAACCCCCAATTTCATTTTCACATTTCCGGTGGAGAATTGTACTTTGGCGACGGAGCTCGCGGATTCCGGCGAAGCTTACGTGTTCCAGTAGAAATATTGTATATTCCATTGGAATTTTTTTATATATATATATTAAACTAAGGGGTAAAAATGTCAAAGCAAATGCAGAAATTATAAACATAATTTTATATGCAAAAGTCAAAGTGCCACGTCAGCACGACCAAACAGATTCTAAACGGAGGGGCTGTTTTGATTCATTTCGAAGTTCAGGGGGGTATATTATACGTTGGGTATAGTTCAGGTAGTCAAAATGAAGTTTACCCAAACTTAAAAGTGCGATCTTGAATGGGAGAGAGAACAATTGACTAAAAAAGAGTTTTGGCGGGAACATTTTGGCATTTTGGATTTTGCGTTTTTTTTTAAATGGAAAAAAGTAATAATAAATAAATAAATTTAAACATTGGATTTGCGGATTTAAAAAGCCCACTAAAGGTGGCAAGTTGTGTTAGTGGGCCGGTCACTTTATTATTTATATGATGAATTAATTATGAAACAAAAAACAGTATATTAAAAATTTAACCTTGGGTCTAACTTTTTACTAGGTAGGAAACAATTTTCATGACATAATACTAAGAGAAGTAAAGCTAAAGTTGTAAATTTTGAATATTTTCAACAATTAGTTCGAATATATTATATTAAAGAATATACTATTATATATTGGATATGTCATTATAATATAAAATATGAAATAAAATCAAATATGAGAATTGTAGTCTTATAGTTTGAAAATAATAGTATTAACCTTTTGACCATGATTAAAATGCGCATTTGGCTACAAGTCAAACATCTTAACATTTTGCTCCCAACAAATATTAAAGTATAGCATTCATTAAAAAAAAGCACTTGGTATCAATTATCCATTTATAATTAATTTTTTATTCATATTTTTTTTTAATTTTTAATAAAGACAGTTTAATAATGTGATGATGACGTTTTGATGTTTGCTAAAAGTGGGACTAGCAAAATTCTATTAATTCAGCGAAATATTAAATTATTGAACTAATAATTTAATACGCATTCACCAAAACGAGATGGAAAGAAATTATTGAATTTAAACCAAATTATTAATTTATTGAGTTTGTACTGTACATAATAGTTTCTGAGTCAAAACGCATAAAATTTGAAAATAGGAGGCAACCTAATTATGATTATTGCCACAAAAGTGTCCCATATTTGACATTTTTTTTAAGTGGAAAATAAAAAATTATAAGTCGCCATGTTTGAAAGGTCAATTAATAATCGCACTTTGATTTATTAATTAGCCTAAACATTTTTAACAAATTCCAAAAGAAAAGTAATTATACTGATTTTATAACTTTATCGTAATTATCAACTATATAAAAATAAAATAAAAATAAGACAAAACAAACTCATGTGTATATACTATGATCAAACCTATATCGATAATTACACATCTATCTTCTACGTAGTAATGCAGATAATGACATATATTATATTATATTATTATTTAAAAAAAATTATATATATTAATAATATAATATATTATATTATGATATATATATAGCATATATATACATACACTTTACACACACGAGAGAAATTAACTTGGAAACAAACACCAACAAGGAAGAGACTCCTTCCCAATAAATCACAGAAGAGATCCAAAAAAAACTACGAAGGAGAGAGAGGCGCGTGAGATTTAATTTTTTTTCATGGCTGGTTTGCAGAGATCTTCAGTATCGTTCAGGCGACAAGGCTCGTCGGGATTGATATGGGACGACAAACTCTTTTCCGGCGAATTGAATCAAATCGCCGACCAACGGAAGGGAGATAAAAATATCAGACCGCGGCGAGTGGATGGCACCGGCGCCGCCGCCGCCGCCGGATTGACGATCCAGAGGAGCCGATCCAACGGCTTCAGGACTGGAAAAGTTGCGCCTGCGATAGAGCCGCCGTCGCCTAGGGTTTCCGCCTGCGGACTCTGCGGTGCTTTTGGTAAGAGTAATAAGACGCGCCGCCGCCCTCCCAAAACAGGGAAGCGCGTGGCGTGATGGCGCGACGGTGTAAGACGTCCATCTCGATGATCAATCAATTCATGCAATTTTTATTTTTTTTAATTTAAATAATTAATTAAGAATTTTATTTTAGGATATAGGTTATAATTTATTTTTAATAACTTTATTTATGCTTTAATTTCTTTTTAGCTGTTTTTAATGTACAAATTAAATGAAATTTTCTCTATATTATTATTCAACAATCACGCCTTTACAATTTTCTCGATATTAGATCACAATTTTCGTATTTTGTATTTCCTTTTAGCACTTGTTTTGTTTAATTCAGTACTTTAATTCAATACTTAAATCAACTGCTCATGTTTTTTGTTCGATTAATTTAGCTGCCACGGGTGAAATACTAGTTATTTTGTAATGGTACAATGAAAATTCTTGAATTGGTGGATGATTTGTAGAAGAAAAAAGGTGATGAATTTTTATTTATTTTTATTGTTATTATACCTAATATTCATTGACTCTAAGTTACTATTGAATGATTATTACAAAGAAAACCAGATATAGGGGAAATTGTAGTTTTTAATTTTGTAATTTGGCATAACTTTCCCAATAAATAATTAATGATTAATAATACACACATCTAAATAAAAATAAAAATTGAGAATATTGCTGGTGAACCGGAGAATGTGGATGAATATAAGGATGAATACAAAGTCAAGGATCTTTACGTAATATCGTCACAATTAATAATCTATTATATAATTAATATAGTGATAGTTAGTTAGGCAATTAAGTATGATTAATTAACCACCAAAATTATAGCCGTACCCTAAGCAGAAAAGAATTAATCAATCTTCTTTACTCATATATTTTGGAAGTCGTCATAACTAATTACGCAATTAAGCAATTAAACAAGAAGAATGTTTGACTAAACTTATAAAAATAGCTTATAAATCTTAATTAAACACACATCACAACTTGTGCTGCAGCCATATATGTCAGCCATATATGTGTAACTAACAGTGTAAGTATATCACAGCCATACACGTGTCCTACATGCATATATATGATAAATAACCGGACACAAAAATAATAATAATAATAATAATAATAATAATAATAATAATAATAATAATAATAATAATAATAATAATAATAATAATAATAATAATAATAATAATAATAATAATAATAATAATAATAAAATTTGGCATCTATATACGTATTTACCCCATTATTATCCGGGTTTTCTTATAATTTTGTCCTATTTAAAGATATGTAAGGAAAAATATGAGCCAATTCAACTTCTAATTGTCATATTTATTTTTAATTTTATTTTTATCACTTGTCTTCTTCTCATGAAAAATCTATGTATCATTAATAAGGTCGAAGACTCGAAGTTATATTAGTTTTCCAACATGGTGTCTTAGGCGTAATTAGAAAATTATAATTGGGCTTAGTTGAATCCGGTCTATCGGGCCCATTTAAATTTTCTTAATATATTAGATAACTATGTATCATATTACACCTTGCTTTTGAGATCCTACATCTGGTGAAATTTATATGTGATTTTAAACCGTAAATCTATATAAATAACTACCCATTAAGCACACATACACATGAGTATATGTGTTATTATGTGTAAATCGATGGTTTAAAAGTACATAGTGTATTTCACGAAGTGTAGGTTGTACAAAGCCTATTACACCTCATGAATTATAAAATGATAATAACAATATATATTAAATAACTATATTCATATCAAATTTCACCTCATGACTTAGAAAATGATAGGGGTAAATTACAACCAACTCCTAAAGTATGGTCAAATTATGAATAAAATCCCTCATGTTTGGATAATTACATCTACCCCTTCAACTATGAATCTTCTTACACATCTATTTTTATGGTGTCAAATTCAACATAATTATCTAGATTCCGTGGAATGTACTCTAGTTTGTACTCGTTTTGTGTAAAGTTACAGTTTCTGATGCACTACAATCTGGTATATACAAGTCAAGAAAAACGTCTTATGATCATCTTGCTTCAAGTTGTGGAGCTCGAATGGGATAAAACGGTTACAAAAATGATATTATTCCATATAATCAAGAAGATCCCTCTAAATTTGAAACTGCAAGGGTGGACGTGTAAGAAGATTTATAGTTGAGAGTGGATGTAGTTACAGGTACAAAATTGAGAATATTCCATATAATTTAGAAGATTTCACTAAATTTGAAACCACAAGGTGAACGTATAAGAAGATTTATAGTTGAGAGGTGGTTGTAATTACCCAAACAGGAGGGAGTTTTTCGTAATTTGACCATACCTTAGGGGTTGGTTGTAATTTAGCCAAATGATAATAACTAGATATTTACACTAAAAGGTATTTCTCAACATGATTTATCCATCTCTATAAAAATGTCAAACGAAGACTTCATTAACCTACTAATACTATGTATTAGTTGACTTAAGCTCAACTTCAAATTAAAAAAAAAAAAAAAAAAGAAAAAAAAAAAAAGAAAAAAAAAAAGTCAAAAGTCAAACATTGACCAATCTCAAGAAACCTCATACTACAAAGTATTCCTTCCCCTCTACTGTGTAAATACTTAGCCGCAAAATGAGATCTTCTTCTTCTTCAAATGCATTCTCTTCCAAATTCTCTGTTCTTAAATTTATATGCAGCAGCATTTATTTAATAATATCAAGAATCAGATATTCAAATGGGTTTAATTTTAATCCATTAATTCATCTCCCCACAAATGTTCTTTACATGAACACTTCCACTCTGCTTCTCAACATCGATGATTTTGGTGCTCAAGGAGATGGTTTCACTGATGACACCAAGGTATTATACATATATATACATATATGTATGTGTGTGTGTGTTTAATGTGTATGTGTGTGTGTGTGTGTGAAATGAGTAACTTAATTTGTTTTTTTTTTTTGTTTTTCTATTTTTAATGTATCATGAATATGGATATGATGATAATTTGATGGTATAAAGAGTTTTCGAGATGCATGGAAGGCGGCATGTTCATCGAATATTTCGCGAGCCGAAATCATGATCCCCGAAACGAAAACTTATCTAGTTCGTCCAACCGATTTTGTGGGGCCTTGTCGCTCGAAGGTGACGTTGAGGGTAAGAGCTATTTGATTGCATCTTCATTGTACTTTAGTGTAACTTAATTGTAGTTTATGTATAGTGGTTTAAAATGTAGGTTTATGGTTTTATTGTTGCACCACGAGATCCGGAAGTTTGGTATGGTTTAGACGTAAATAAATGGCTCTACTTCCGAAAAGTGAATCGCCTCAAAATCGAAGGTGCCGCCGGTGGATTGATCGATGGAATGGGGCATGAATGGTGGGCCCGGTCTTGCAAGAAAAACGAATCGAATGTACGATCACACTTTCTTGTTCATGTGTTTCTATATATATATGTGTGTGTCTGTGTGTCCGTTCTGATATTGATTCCGTATTTTCTTTCGCAGCCTTGCACACACGCGCCAACGGTTAGTGCTCTCGCTCTCTCTCTCTCTCTCTCTCTCTCTCTCGTTTAATGAATAAACGGCTGCATTATATATAACAACGCAGGCGGTTACTTTCGACAAATGCAAGAACATGAAAATAAGAAATATTACTATATTCAACAGCCAACGAACTCACATTGCGTTCACGCACTGTAAGGGTGTGGAAGCGTCCAGAATCACACTCATGTCACCGACGGATAGCCCTAACACCGACGGGGTCCACATAAGCGCGTCGACCAATGTTGTACTCGATAATGTTATTATCAGCACAGGAGATGAATGCATATCGATAGGGAGTAATTCCTCTGCGATTCGAATGGAAAACATTTTCTGTCGAGTAGGCCATGGTATAAGGTAATTGCATTCTTTACCATGATTATCCGATTTTTTAAATCCGTTGCTGATAAGGGTTCGTTTGGCAGCATAGGAAGTTTGGGAAAATACAATTCATCTGGTATAGTCGAGGATGTTGTAGTAAACCGAGCATTTTTCTTCGATACTAAAACCGGTCTGAGGATCAAAACATGGCAGGTAACTTTTCTTTACAATTCATTATTATTATTATGATTATATATATAAATACTTATTTATTTTATATTTTCAGGGAGGCAGTGGTTTTGTAAGAAAAGTTGTGTTTAAGAACATTTGGATGAGCAATGTTTCAAATCCTCTTGTAATAGATCAATACTACTGTGACTCTCCATTGACTTGTCCGAACCAGGTACAATATATCGTCCGTTTTCGAGACATAAAATCGGGTTTTTTTTTTTTTTTTTAAACATTAGAGAATGCAGACTTCGTCGGTCAGAATCGAAAACGTGTCTTACATCGGAATCAGAGGAACTTCAGCCACAGACGAAGCTATAAAATTTGCATGCAGTGACAGCTGTCCATGTAAAAGATTACGTCTCGAAAATATCGAACTCACGACACTGAATGGAAACGCTGCGAAGTCCTTTTGCTGGGAAGCATACGGAACAAACTCAAGATTAGTGTATCCGCCTTCTTGTGTTTCATCAGGTGATATTATCATTCGACATCAAATTCAATTCAATTCCACGAGCTGGCGTAACGATCAATATGCTCTCCTTTAATCAGAAAAAAAAAAAAAATCGGTTGCAATTTTTGTAGTGATTTTTATACATGTAGTGAAAAAAAATTGTATATATTTAAGGTTGCCACGAAACATGTAATACAGAAATTAAATTTGATATTCTCGACGAAATTAACATATAATTTCATTGACCACAAATTTCACCAATTGGAATAAATAGATAAATATAAAAAAAAATCGATTGAAATTTTCGAGTGTTTTTAGTGGGAAGTACTAACGAACACCGAGTTTAGGGCAACCGACAGCAAGAGGCAAATCTAGGTTCTTAACAGTCCGGAAAGTTCTTGGAACCATCTTGTCGACATAGAGTGTTCCTTCTAGATGATCACACTCGTGCTGAAATATTCGAGCTTGCCAACCCGAAGCGTTGACTTTGACCGGTTGACCATTCCGGTCAAACCCCGTCACCTCAACCTCCAGGTGTCGCTCTACTACTGCTCTGAACTCATCCACACTGCCAAAAAACACAATCCATATTTCTTTCTCTACGTTGCAATAATACCGACTAACAATATTTCAACAAAGCTATAATTACATATTATCTTCGTGACATTACAATTTTTCGATTTCGATTTTCCACAATTTAACATAAAATAAAGATAGATACGAAAGTTGCACCGTACCTCAAACACCCTTCGAAAAAGAAAGCACTTTTGTTGCCTATCTTCTTTAGCTTCGGATTTATCACAACCTGCACTAAAAGAGAACATAACAAAATCATCCCGCGTCAAAGTTCCCGATAATTTTATTCTGTTTCGATATTTTGAATTTTGACATACCAAAAGATCGAAAGGCCGTCGGTCTTGCGCCTTAGTCTCTTGCTTCGACGCGTAACTAATGTACTCTTGTGTATCTTCCAATACGATAATCTATTAAAAACAACAAACCGTAAAATAACCAATAAAATCGATTTTTTTTTTAATTTTTTTCATATACCACATACAATTAAATCTTTGAACTATATATTCTTCGAATTTGCCCCATTTTAATGAAATGGATCATCATGTAAATGTTTGTGGAAAATACAATTATCTATTAAATTTGAGTATTAAATTAAGAATCATATAATTATAAAAAACCAACAAAGAAAATTAAATTAAAATATACACTATACAGTTCATACATCAAAATTCAAACATGAAGAAGGGGGTGAAATTACAATACTAACCCTCAACGGAATGCCGATTTGAGGAGCAGCAAGGCCAACACCAGGAGCCACTCTCATAACCTTCACCATATCATCTATGATCTTCTGGACCCGGTCCGACCCGATTTCGTCGGATCGAATCTCCTGAGCCGGTTCGTGGAGAACCGGGTCGCCGGCTTTTACAATGTCCGGCAACGGATTCTTCTTCTTCTTGTCACCCATTCCGATGAACCAACCCGCCCGGGAAGCTAAACCGGAGCTGTGACTTCTCCTGGGTAATGTAATTATGGGCCCGAATACGGGTTGTGGATGCCCATTAACGGGTCGGGTCAGGATATGTGCTCTTGAAATGGCTCTGAAGGACTTGTTTGTGAAGGTTAGGGGAAAGATTCGGTGGCTGAATCTCTGAATGGTTTCCATTGATTTCAGTATCAGAAACTCTGTTTGATTTTCAATTTTTTTTCCGAAGGAGATAATTTCTTGGGTATTCGATATATGGGCTTGGTATAGGCCCGACCCGGTTTAAATGGGCTTAGATCCGGTTTTAATGGGCTCGTA
This sequence comes from Erythranthe guttata, assembly GCF_056151865.1. NCBI lineage: Eukaryota > Viridiplantae > Streptophyta > Magnoliopsida > Lamiales > Phrymaceae > Erythranthe > Erythranthe guttata. The sequence goes on along the minus strand of NC_142541.1, from coordinate 14,750,043 downwards.
TTGGAGCAACTTAATTGGGTTTTGTTTGACCTTCCATCCAATTTAAAAATGGATTCAAATTTTCTTTTTTTTTTTTTTTTTTTTTTATTTTAAACAAAGGAATGTGTACAAAGTAAATTAAACAAAGGAATCTTATTGACATTTAGTTTAGATTTTTAAAATATTTAACACCTCTCTCTATATTAAATTTAAGAGAAAATTACGGCCACCGCTGAGGTATGGTCAAATTACGAAAAAAACTTCTTTTATTTGGGTAATTAAAGCCACCCCCTCCTTTTAAATATTTCTTATGTAATTCAGTTATTTATCGAACTAAATCGTATACTCAGTTCGGTAAACGTATGAAATGTTGGCGTACTGAAATTTCGGTTCGGTTTTATCGATTTAACATCTCTAAATTTACCTTTAAAGGGGTATTTTCGTAAGATAATGCGTTAGGGGTGGTTGTAATTGCCTATACATGAAGGGGTTTTCGTAATTAAACAATAACTCGGGGGTGGCCGTAATTTGCCCTTAATCTAAATGATAAATATTCTCCCGCAAGGGACGGTGTAGCGATTGGATCAAGTGACTCTGTGACCTGTGTCAGTTAACCCAAGTTCGAATTCCATTATCAATAGACGAGCTTGTTAGAGATGATTAACCTAACGTGGTTTACGTCTCTCGCATGATTTGCAAGGTATTATACGAGAATGTAGGTTTAATGTTTTGTTTCGTTAGCCTAATTTGAAGTTAATTTTGCTATGTTAATAATTAAGAATGATATTTTATTATTTTGTTGGTTAGCCTAATTTAAAATCCTAATTTACGCAAGGATTTGCCTACACACAATAATTTGTTGATAGTGGATTTGATTTTGTGGGTGAGAATTTATCCGATATTTTTTAATGTATAATCACATCATATCTATTCCATAAGAAGTCTAATAAAGTTATTAAATGGAATACCAAAACCTTTAACCACTAATTTCGTAATAAAAAAATATTTTTTAGGAAACTTCCAATTTTTTTTCTGGAAAGTTCGTTACAAATTAATTAGGTGGCCTGAAAGAAGGATCCTTTAATCCAGAATTTCTGAACCAGAAATTTGATTCTATCAGCTAACCAATGATGGATTAATTCAATCCTAATTTATAATTATTACATCTATACCCCTAGTCAAATATATTATATACTACATAAGGTCAACCCATAATACACATATGGTCATAATCAGTAGCAAAGTAAGAAATTCATGTGCTTAAACTTAAAGTTGTATATATTATGTACCTAACAATCCAGCTTTTTTTTCTTCCTATTTTAGGCAAAAGATGCCATACCAAATTAAATTATCAATTGACATAACATATATATTATTAACAAACCTACTTAATTTAATTTATTTTCTTACCACAATTATCATCTAGTATTTTCTTTTCTTCTCAAATTGTATAAGAAGATGGTCTGGTTTAATTTTAAATAATCACGTGTATATACGTAGCAAATGATACATTTTATCTCCAATAATTAGTGCAAGAAAAAAATTGAATCAAAATATGGTAAACTTATATTCTCGTATAATAGTCTGCATTCTGCAAAGCATAGAGTGACGTAAACTACACTAGGCTGACTATGCATGTGTGAGAAGCTCGACCTATCGATCACTGACAAGTGAATTCGAACTTAGGTCATTTGACACGGATTCACTTGCTACAACCGCTAAATCATTTCTTGCGCGACTGATAGATGTAAACTTAATTAGGTTGATGAAATGTACACGCTTTCGGTTGATTAGCCATGTCTTAAGCCGCAAGGTTTTACTTTTTGAGTTGTGTTCATAAACAATCGTGTGAGTAATTCTTACTACAATCAATTATTTATTATTATTTAATTATCATCACCAATAATTTTATTAATTCACACATTTTCTCCCCATATTCACTCGTTTTCACGTGAAATATCATAGTTTTATACCAACTATTTATATTATAATATAGACTTTTGACTGAAATCGAAATTAAATTAATTAATAAGAAAATTAAAAAATCCTCTGACTTTTCCTAGTAATTAAAAAAGCTACTAATTTTTGCTTTTGCTTGTGGAAAAGTCTCCCATGCATATAAAAATAAAATAAAATAAATCACGTCAAAGTTCAAACACTCTTCCTTCCTAAGCAAACCCCCATAATTAATATTTGAAATTTCTTGCTATAAATATAAGATCGCCAGCCAATAAAAATTAAATCATTATTATCCAAGAAAAAAAAAAAAGAGAAGATAATTAATTAGGTCAAATGAATAGCTCGATTCGATCATCCTTTTTGAAAACGATCGACGAAGAAGAAAAAGTTGATCAGCTCAGAAGTGATGATGCGGTTATAAGAGAGATCAGAGTGGTCGGCGGCGCACGGCCGGAAGTGACGGAAAAAGTGGTGGTGCCGCCGCCGTCGAAGAATAAGGCGGAGATCAAGAAGAAGACGAGTGATGAAGATATAAACGATAGTGCAGAAGCGTTCATAAGGAAATTTAGGCAGCAGCTTGTTCTACAAAGGCTCGAGTCTATTGAAAACTATGAACAAATGCTTAAAAGGGGAACTTAGAAAATATATAGTTTTATTTATTTAATATTAGTTTTATTTATTTTTGTGTGTGGGATATTGTTGGATTATTTGTTATTTGTTATATAGTAATCCTAATTAATTTATGTGGTGGTTAAATTGATAAAAGTAAATAAAGGGTTAGTCCATTTTTTGTTGGATTGTTAGCTTATTAAAAATCTCATTTTTTCCCGGTTTTTTCCAATGTATTGAAAACCGGAACGGACCGGCCGGTTCTAGGGGCGTAAGTGAGTTGAGCCGGATTGTGAGCTTGGTGAACCGACTCGACAAAAGTTCGAACTCGAACTTATTTTTTTCGAGTTTGAGCTCATTCTTAATTGTTCGTGAGCTCGTGAGCTTTTTAATTTATTTTAAATTTTAAATATAATCAATATAAAATTAAGTAATAAATTCATATAAATAATTAAAAAAAAATCACAGGTCATTTGTTAATTATAATTTTCAATGATAGAACTCTAATAATATTGATAAACATTAAAAAACAAGTTAAAAAAACACACAAATAGATATTATAAAAAATAAATAATTAAAAAAATGGGAAAACCCAATCAGACTACGGTTCAACCGGTCCAACCGTGACCTAATTTGCTTGTTCAGTCCGATTTTATAAACATTGGTTTATTTAGGTTTACACCCCTATTTCCCCAATTTGTAAATGATTTGAATATTGCTAAAAAATGGTTTCATTGATTTGGTTTACATTTATTTCACATATATAATATTTTTAAGGGTAAATTACAAATCCCTAAGTATGTTTACATTAAAAAAAAATCTTACATTTTATTTTGAAATGGCAATTACCCCCAAAATTAATACCGCCCATAAAAAATGAAACTATATATAAAATACATAAATTGATCATGAATAAAAAATCAAAAACAAATCGAAATTTTTAATTTCAAATAAACCACCAAGACATGCACATATTACAATTAAACCCCTTTTGTTTACAAAATTACACCTATCCCCTTAACCGGTGACACATTGCAAATTCTATTGAAAATCTTGAATTATTTAAATTGCTCCTAAATTAAATAAAAAAAAAATGCTATCAGCATTTGTTCCCCACAATAATTAACAGGGGAGCTGTACCAGAAAATTATATATGTGTCAGTACTGAACTTTTGATTGATTGAATTTGCTACACGAATTTGAACCAGTTATTTTGAGTACTGCTTTTACACGTACTTATTTAATTATGTATTGAGAATGTGACTAATGATAATGTTTTATCCAATTTTGTTTTCTTAATTATAATAATTAATACACACTCAACAATAAAGCTAAATAGACTTTTTTTTTTTTTTTCATTGAACGATAGTACAAATCACATTTATGCATTCTCTAAACTTTAGGGATGGGTCGCCAACATTCATTAGGAGAGTTGGTACCTAGCCTTACCAATAGGATAAAAGGTCTAGGGTTCGAGTCTCCCATCCCCTAATTCCCCTTGTAATGACTTGAATTACTCAAAAAAACTTTAGGAATGGGTCGGATCTGGTTTGAGTTTGTATAAACCGAGGCCCGACCCACAAAAATTATAAAATCCAAATCCGGCCCAACATGTTTTAGCTTAGATCCACCCGATTGATTAAATGGTTTCGACTCACTAGAGCCTTTAACATCAGGTAAAAAAATTAATATTTTTTAACTTTTATATAGTAATAAGTGCTTGTATGTTTTAACAAAAAAAATTCTTAAATTAAACTACAATATTTTAAAAAATATCTACAAGTGATATAAAATAATAAAATTAATTTTATTTAACTTCTATAATAAATAAAGTTCAAATGTAAAACAACTGGTGATGGTCTACAAGTGATAGATATGAGGTACGAGAAACGAGTTCGGAATAATGAAACGGTGTATTGGTATATGAAAATAGACGCAATGGAAATTGATACGATAGTTTGATAAATAAAATCATAAATTAATTAATTTACTAAATACGATAAAATTATGCGGATTAATTATGGGTCGATTTTAATAAGAATTGAAATCCCACCTAGAACCATCTAATTTTAGAAACTTAAGCCCATTATCCACCTAAAACAATCTAATTTTAGAAACTCAAGTCCATTATCCGATCCAGAACCATTTGACTTAGTCATAAACAGGTCGAGTTTGGGTGTCGGACCCGCCAAACCCATATTCGTTGTCATCCCTAATAAACCTTGTATCTCATAATTTAAAACATTAAAATTCAAAAAAAAAAAAAAAAACACACACACACACACAACAGAGAGAACTCGTGGATTTGGACCGAAGGCCAAAAGCGTCATTATTAATTAATATTATTTATACCAAACACGACAACAGAAAGCACAGAACATTACAAAAGGAGCAAACAGACAAAAGGTTAGGCCAAGAAGGGGGGGTCCCTCCGTCCGTCCGATCCAGATCCAGATCATCAGATCCTACGGCAGCTAATCAATGCTGACGCAACACCCAATTATTTACCCCAACTAAGGTTGTACAACGGGGGCGTGGATCTGCTGCGGCTGCGGCTGCTGCTGCACCACCATATGGAGATTGATTCTAGAGCAAGAACGTACCATCTCACCAGCCAAAGGTACAATCGGCATGTTGTCGCAGTTGCATATCTCAATCATGAAACCATCTGGGTCGTGGAAAAATAGTTGGTCCACGTAGATCCCACCTTCCTCTACTCTCTGCCGCACCCAATCAATCCCCATCTCCGTCAGCTTCTTCTCCACCATCCCCATGCTCTCGCACTAGTGTAATTAATTACCACCAATAATATTTATTAATTAATTAATTAATTAAAAATATTAAATAATAATAAAAACTTTTTTCTTAAATATGCTCCAACATTCAACAATATACTTTTGTGTGTATAGGTCATGTATCTAAAGTTAGAACTTCATGCACGACTGTTTGATTATGACATACAACCAACCACCTATTTCACTACATATTTTATCCTATGTAAATAAAATAAAAAATTAAACCACAAAAGTAATTATTTAAATATTTCATTAAATGTGTCAAAAATTGTATAGTTTTAGACTAAAATGACATTGTTTTATAGCTAATAAGGGAGGGATCAATTGAGTTGAAAAGAGTGCTACAAAGAGTAAATAAATGTATAAACTGGAAATTAAGTGATTAATTAAGTGCGGGTGGTAAATTTAAATTGACAGATAATATGAAACCAAAAAATTTCTTAAAAGTAACTGATGACGATGTATCGATCAAAATAGGCAAATGGAGTTTTCGTCGAATCCAAAGGCGAAACTAATAATCTAACGACGATGTTGATCGCATACTTAACCTGATATAATACTTCAAAATCCTTAGTAAACATTATTAATCAATGTCGTGTGATTTAATTATGATTGAGATTAGTTGAGGCAATTAATTAATCAATTAAACTACTCATCTTTTTTGTCTTCTCTTTGTGGATCCATTAATTATCAGTCACATCAACCTCTAATCATCATTAGCTCCCAATAATATTTCATAACACGAAATTAAATTATAATGAAAAAAAAATAGGCATAATAAAGATTCGAATTTTTAATATTAAGGAGAAAAAAAAAACAAATTAATTACCTGAAATGAAATGTGATTATCTTTAGGATTAATCACAGTTTTCTTTGGCATTTTGTCAGGATCTTCTGATTGAAGGAGATGTATCCCAATCCCATGACCAAACAGCCTGCATACATATACAAATTAAATCATCAATAAAATTAAATCAAATAAATCATCTATGATCAGGTGGTTCGCAGCTTACCATGCACCGTCAAATTTCAACGAACCAGGCCTTCTGACAGGTACAAACCCAAGGACGTTTTGGTAAAAATCAGTTGATTCATCGACTGATTTGCAGACAAGTGAGATGTGGTTCAGGGAAGAAAGGTGCAGAGGATTATCCTTGTTTTCCTTCATTTTTTTTTCCTCGTTTTTTTTTTCTTTTCAAGAAATTGAAATAATTAATTAAATTTACAAAATTAAAGAAAAAAAAATGATCAACCCTTTTGGACAATAGCAAAATATGGGGAAAATGAAAGATATATATGAATTTATGAGTTATGTGGTATGGCTGAAAGAAAGGGAAAATGCAACGGAATTTATATAGAAGCAGCGGCGGGTGGGTGTGGATCGGCGGGTTGTTTGCCACGTGGATACTTCGATTTGTACAGGTGTTTCTTGTTTGATTCTTCCGTCACCTAGGGTAGATCCCACCCTCTGCTGACTAGGATTATCATTATTGAAATACACACCACCTAAATAATTATATAAAATTGTGGGTAAATTACAAACACGCCCCTATGTGAAAAAAAAACTCATCTTGTTTGCGTAATTATATTTACCTCCTTCAGTATGCACAGTCTAACATTTGACCCCTAACGGCGTCAATGTAATAGGGTCGTTTAGATTCCGGAAATATTCCTAAAAAAATACCAATTTTACCCTTGTAGTACTGTTAGGGGTGTAAATGTTAATTGTCTTAATTAATAGGGGGTTGATAGTAACTTTTTTAGATCATATAAAATTTAGTCATCTTGTTAGGAATGTATCGTATATTTGTCCCCTAACGGTCTCAATGCTTGCAAGTTTTTCTTCGTAAAAACTATCATCTAATACAAGCTTAGACAACGAAACGAGAGTTATATACGTGACTCGGAATTTTAAAGTTAATAATTGTTTCTGGAGAAATTAAATATAATTTAAATAGCTATTTTGCCACGAAATATATTATTTTTCTTTAGAAATAATATATAGGTGTGAAAAACTTTTTTTGTATTAACATGTTTTAGTAATTTATTTTATTTAAGGGAATTTAGATATTTTATGATTTTTATTAAAAAAAAAAAAAAAAAAAAAAAAAAAAAAACTGAGTTATAGTTAGTTGGAGGGGTTAAATGTAATTTTACAAACAAAAACATTTTTTTTATTATTTAGACATACTTTGAGGGGGTTATTTGTAATTTAGATATTGAATTTATTTTTCTTGCACCAAGTCAAAGAACAATAAATTCTTCTGTCAAGGACTAAAGATATTTTCTTGGTTCTGTTGAAAGAAATCAAGCACCGTTGGTTAGAGGGAGGTAAATGTAATTTCACGAGCAAGGGGTTATTTCTAATTGACCTTATCCTGGGGGATGTATTTGTAATTTAGCTTAAAATAATTAACGGATCCATACAGAGGGTACTCTGTCACCGTCATTGCCACGTCAGTTCTTCATTTTCTTGTAATTAGACCTCCTGCACGGAAGTTTGTCTGCACCAGATTAATCAATCATTTAATGGCAGGAAACCAATTAATTTAATTTGAATTAACCAGCCTTAACAGTTGACAAAACGACGCCGTAAGAATTACACAAGGATTTTGACCCATTACTCATGTATATCTTGCGATACAAGTGTGGGCACACAGTAAACACACACACATTACACGCATGCGTGTATGATTACGTGGAGATCTTAGCCACGCTGTATGGAGATAACTTGTTAGGACTGTTTTTAGGTTTACCTGAAATTGTGGAATTTATTCGGAGGAGAGATGGTCAACCTAAAAAATAAAAAATGTAAATTAAATAATGATTGATTAAATAAATAAAAAAATAGGGTTGTGATTGATTTTAGGAATTTCTCAGAATTTTATCCATTTTGTTATTTACAATTAGATATATTATGATTGAATGTAGAGCCAGTATGTAAGAGTAGCCGAAATTTAGTGTTGGAAGGAACAAAAATTACACATTATCCACAAATTTTAGCATATGAAATCGGACGGAATAGATTGGAATCCATAATTTTTCGAAAAAGCTAAAAAAACTTCGCAAGTACAAAATATCTTCCGATTCCAATTTAAGAATTTTGTAATCCACGAAATCCATTACAAATTCAAAGAAACCTTGAAATTTTAAAAAGAAAAATGATTTTTTTTTTTTTAGCATTGGATTTTCTTTCTAATAGGAAAAAGAAAACTTGGCATTATCCAATCTAGGAGTGAAAGTTGGATGAATGGGATCGGATCGGAATTAGCTTTTTCGGAAATTTTCAAAAAAAATCGGAAGTACAAAATCAATTCCAATTCCAAAAATTTTGGAATCTAAAAGTTCATTCCAATTCCAAAAGGCCCGAAAAATTCGGAATTTTGGAAAAATTTCGGAAATCGCATAAGTTTTAAAATTTAAAAACTTAGCGGATTTTTTTTTGAAAATTTCATATCTTAAAAAAAGTGAGAACATCCACGTCGATAAAAAGTAAAACTAATAACTATTAAATTTCAGTTCAAAAAAATAAACCACATAATAATGTCCGATAAAACTTCTAACGATAATTCAATTTGTCAAAATCCTAAAACAAAACTTAAATCAAATTACTCTTTCAGTAAAAAGAAATCTTAAAATAAGTATTATATAATAATATATTGATATTTATAGGTGTATTTTTCAGAAGAAAAAAAAAATCGTAATTTTTTGGAATTAATTTTGGAAATTAAATCGGATCGGAAATAGGAAAAAATTCCAATTCCAATCCAGAAAAATCGAAAAAAATCGAAAATCAGAATTTTGGAAGTCGGAATGAAAAAATTGTTCCAAAATTAGAACTTTTCGTATCGGAACCGATGAAAAATGTAATTTCCGCTCCAACTCGCACCCCTAATCCAAGCTCAAGTGGCTCTCAACAAGTCCAATTAGGCCCAAACTAACCTACCAGGTAAATAAATAAACTAATCACCTACAAAATGAAGAAAGTGATCCCACCACATCAATTATAATTATATATGTATGTAAGATTGCTATCAGAGCATCTCCAATCTTCTTGATTTTGGGAAGCTAAAAGTTATATTTTAACATTTTTACCATTTTTGAACAAAAAAACTTGCTCCAACGGGAGTGGTATAATTTACATGGCCTGCAAAAATTGAAGCTTCAACTGGTATATATACCATTCTCTGTTCACGAAAGGTATTTGAAAATATATTATAATAATACTAAACATGCCACAACTTCCCATAAAGTTGTGAGAATAAAACCCATGTATAAATATATATATTATATTCAAATAACAAAATTAATAAAATATAATAAAATGGTAAATTATAAATGATGTGGTTGGAGGTGGTGGTAAAAAATGGCATGTTAAACCCCTGTTCAAATGCTAAAAAAATTATAACATGTCCATTTTTAGCTTTTAAGGTTGGAGATGCCCTCAGTGGCTGTTTACCTGAACACCTGTTTGATTAATCATAATTATGATTTGTTTAATTAATGTTAACTGTCCAAATCATCCTCCTGCATTTGAATTTATTCATTTTGGTTTCAAACAGCATCTATGTAAGCAGCATAGAAAAACAACAATACCGATTTAATAAAAGTCAGACACAAAAAGAGTAACTCCAACAACTTTCAAAACAATAAGAGAGCAAAACGACAGGTTGTCTAATTACTTGGGATACAAAACTATCAAATAAATATCCTCCGAAAAACATAAAATCCGAACATAGAACTCGTTGATTTCTAAGGATAATAAATTAAACTCTAAATCCTTTACTGTTTCTTTTACCCCTGGCCTTCTCAAACTTTCTACCCTTGGAGCGAACGTAAGGCTTGGTGTGGCTGTGTGGAACACCAGGTGCTGGTCCAAAGTGCCTCACCGCTTCACGAGCCTTCCTCGAACCTCTCAACAGCACCTGTTTCGACATTATATTTAGTAATTGATTCAATTTTTTTGTTATCGTGCCACACGTTAATATGGGATACAACTGAAAAACAATTGGCCTTTTCAGACTAAAACTACGTAATTCGCGCATGGAATAGTATAAAATACAGCAGCAGCAGACAACGAAACAAGAAAAAAAACAAGTGAGATTCGGTTCAAACATCTAACTAGTATCGTATGCCGGTATAAAAAGAAAGAAGTAGCGGTATTACCGTAAATATATAACTAAAATACCTACATTAACCATAAACAAAAGTTATCAATGGAATAAAAGTTGTGTATCGATCTTATTATCACTACTCTCCCTTTAGAATTCTTGGATTTGTGTATGTTTTTGCAAGGCAAATAAAGTACATTTAGGTTATGTTTGGATCAAGAAAATGGCAAGTGAAAAGAGATGAAAGGACTAGGTAATTTGCTATTAAAACGGGGAAAATACATTTTCTATATTCCTTAATTCAAATTCCTCTCCGACCTATAAAAACACCCAACTATGTGATTAGTCCACCTCCACGGCAGGTAAACAAATGCTTTTCGACAAAATCAATTCCACGTCAAACTCTTTGTTTTCAATTGCTTTTGCATTTTCAGTTTCCTCATTCCAAAATCCACGAAAACAAACAGACATCAGAAATTTAAATCAACAATATCCAACACTCGATTATACATAAAGTGCATATCACCACAACACAATCATATACCACACTGCATAAACTAGCATAATCAGCACACACACAAACAAAAAAAAGCTCAGAAAGCCTTACAGTGTTCTGGCCAAGAGGAGCCCTGAGAGCAAGCTGATCGAAAGTCAAACATTCACCACCAGCCTTCTCGATTCTAGCCCTAGCGGTCTCCGTAAACCTCAAAGCAGCAACTTTCATGGCAGGGATTTCGTGCACACGAATGTCGTCCGTAATGCTTCCAACAAGTACCGCAATCTGACCGTCCTGCACAATGCAAAACAAAAAAAAAACACTTACAGTCATCAATAAATCCACAATTTAAAAATTGAAATTGAAAATAAATTAAAAATGAAATAAATTGAAATAATACCTTGCCCTTCATGAGAGAGCTGAGGCGGGAGAGTGAGAGCGGCGGCCTGTTAACCCTACTCATGATAAGCCTCTTCAGTATAATCCCGTTAAAACTGCTTCCGGTCCTTCTAGTAAGGAATCGGTACAGCTGTAATCCAGATTTTCAAATTAAATTCAATTTAAATCTCGCCGGTTTGGTGTAATTGATGAAAGTGAAAGTGAAATTGAAATTGAAATTGGAAAAATAAAAAAAATGAGACCTTGACGAGGAGTTTGATGTAAACATCGTTGGATCGAGGGGCGGTGCGCTTGGTCTTCTTGCTCTTACCTCCGGCGACTAAATCAATACCCTAGATTTTCAATTTTCCAACATTTAAAAAAAAATATACATTAGTAAAGAGAAATGGATAGAGAGATGGAAAATGTAGATGGATTATGTAACGGCGGCGGCGGTGTACCATAGCTTCGACGACGGCTGCCTGCTCCTCCGCTTGCGCAACTGCTGCTTGTTGATGGGAGTGGTGAAAGACTGAGAAATGGAAATTAGGGTTTTGTATAGTTTTATGTGGGCCGATTACCCTAGGTATCTGAAGGCCCAATAGCAATTTGGGCTCTTTATATTTTTGTGCAATATAAAAAAAATGTATTTGCATTAATTTATTTGATAACAAAAAAAAAAAAAAAAAAAAAATTACAACCACCCCTGAGGTATGATCAAATTATGAAAAATACCCTCATGTTTAGGTAACTACAACCACCCATCAAATATAAATTTCATTACACGTTCACCCTTGCGGTGTAAAATTTAGTGAAATCTTCTAGATTATATGGAATATTCTGAATTTTGTACCCGTTTTATCATATTCGAACTCCACATTTTGAAGCAGGATGATCATAAGATGTGTTTTTTGGCTTGTATATATATATCAGATTGTGGTGCATCAGAAACTGCGCCTTTGCACAAAACGAGTACACAAGTAGAGAACATTCCACGGAATCTAGAAGATTATGTTGAATTTGACACCATAAGGAAGTACGTGTAAGAAAATTCATAGTTGAGGGGTCGTTTTAATTATCCAAACATGAGGGGTTTATTCGTAATTTAACCATATCTCAGGGGTTGGCTGTAATTTACCCTAAAAAAATTAAGCCATCATTTCAATAAAATTGCAGACCAAGTGTTCGACGCATTGCCTCTGCACCTTCCTTGCAGATTATTCCAGATTCTTCAGTTCTTCGAATAAATGGCGATTAGATCACTCCTCAAATCTCTCAGCGTCAAACACTTCTCCTCTCAATCAATCGCCGTTCATCAGACAACATCGAACCCGCCTTCCCCACACCTCGTCAACGATCTCTCGCGCATTCTCAGCGACTACAGAAAGCCCCAACACGACGTCGAATCAGCTCTCGCCCCATTCGCTTCGCAGCTCTCGCCAACCCTAGTCGAGCACGTATTGAAGAGGTGCAAGAATCTCGGATTCTCCGCCCACAGATTCTTCCTCTGGGCACAGAGCGTGGCCGGTTTCCAACACAGCAGAGACAGTCACCACATTCTCGTGGATATCTTAGGTAGCAGCAGACAGTTCCCGTTTCTCTGGGATTTTCTAACGGAGACGAAGAAGACCGAATCTTGCGAGATCAGCCGAGAAATTTTCTGGATTGTATTTAGGGCTTACAGCAGAGCTAATTTACCAAGTGATGCCATCAGGGCTTTTAATAAGATGGTGGATTATGGGATTACGCCGTGTTTGGATGACCTCGATCAGCTTCTGTACACCTTGTGTAAGAGGAAACACGTGAAGCAAGCTCAGGAATTCTTCGACCAAGTCAAGGGCGGCGAACTAATCCCAACTGTGAAATCCTACAGCATTTTGATGAAAGGTTGGGGGGACATTGGAGAGTCTGGTGAAGCGCAGAAACTGTTCGACGAAATGCTCGAAAGAGAATACACGGTCGATTTGCTCGCTTGGAATAGCGTCCTCGACGCACTCTGTAAAGGAGGGAAGGTGGACGAAGCGTATGAGTTGTTTCAAGGGATGAGGACCAAAGGGCTCGAACCAGATGCTTACTCGTACTCGATTTTCATACGTGCTTCTTGCAGTGAAAATGATATCCATTCGGCTTTTCGGGTGCTGGATTCGATGAAAAGGTGCAATCTTGCCCCGAATGTGTTCACCTACAATTGCATAATCAAGAGCCTCTGCAAGAACAACAAAATCGACGAGGCGTACGAGCTGCTCGACGAAATGCTCGGGAGAGGTGTAAAACCGGACACGTGGAGTTACAACACTGTGCTAGCCTTCCACTGCGACCGCAACGAAGTCAACACGGCTCTGAAGCTGATTTCAAGGATGGACAAAGACGGGTGCGAAAGAGACAGGCATACGTACAACATGGTGCTGAAAATGCTGATCAGGATAGGGCGATTCGATCGGATGGAGAAAGTTTGGTACTCGATGGAGAAGAAGGGGTTCTATCCGACTGTTTCGACTTATGCAGTAATGATTCACGGGCTTTGTAAGAAGAGAGGGAAGCTTGAGGAAGCTTCTAGATATTTCGAGATGATGATCGATGAAGGGATTCCGCCTTATTCGGAAACTTGTGAAGTTTTGAGGAACAAGCTTATTGGATTTAGATTTGCGGAGAGAACGGATATTCTTGCTGATAAGATGGAGAGAAGCAGTTCTGAGTCGATTCGAGAGGCCGCGAGTGTGATGAGAGGGAATAGGGGTTCTGTGAGATTGAGAAAGGAAGAAGAGTTTTCTGAAGGTGGTGAGTGGTGATGAGTGAGTTTTTTGAAATGTAGGGGCATTTTTTGCCATGAGATGTATAATTTGATGGTGGACTTTGTCAATTTTGAAATGTTAGGGTGCAAATCGCCGATTAATGTCAATTATAGGGGGCGAATTGCAATTCACCCAAAAACAAAATTCATAATTTACTTCCAAAAGTATTTGCAAATACCACCAATATATGTATAAGAAGTTAGAACATGTCTACATTTAATTTGATTAATGGGTTATTAGAGACTAAACTATAAATACTTAGATACTAATACATAAGCACTCTATTGGCCCATGCCGCTCTTACAGCAATTCAGGGTGCTCGTGCACGGGGTTGGGCGTCAGTTATTATCGAGGGGGACTGCCGTCAGCTCATCATGGCACTCCATGATAAAAACTCTTTTATGTGTTCCTTTGGTGCTTATTTAGAAGACATTAGTAATCTTTCTTTATCTTTCATATCTTGTCGTTTTTCTTTCGTTCCTCGTTCATGTAATAAGCTAGCTCATGGAATCGCTTCATCCATGGAACTGGCCACTTCTGAGGGTCTCTCCCTTCCTTCTCATTTGGCTACGTTAGCCTAATAATATCTCTGTTCTTTTTCAAAAAAAAAAAAAATACATAAGCACTCTATTAAGTTTAAGGGTGTTCATCCAGTCGGTAAACGGACCGAACCGAATCGAAAATTCGATACATACCGAATACTAAACCGGCAATTCCGTTCGGTATTCCGTTTTTTGGTTTTCGAAATTCTAGTAATTCGGTTTTACCGAATACCGGAATTTTATTTTTATTTATATATGTATGATTAATATTTATAATAAAATATATTATTTTATACTATAATTAATAAAAAATCAAAAATTTAAAAGAACCTTCAATAAAATTTAGATAATTCGGTTATTTATCGAACCGAACCGTATATTTCGATTTGGTAAATGGTATGAAATTCTAGCAGTTCGTTACGATTTTATGGATTGAACACCCCTAATTAAGTTAGACTAATAAAATATTTTTTTGAAACAAAGAAACATGAGTAACACATGATAATAATAAAAAAATAAATCAAAACGACACAAAAAAAGAAAAAAGAAAAAAAAAAACTGCACCATCTGAATGAACGACTCTCTCCAGTTGCATCTTCCTCCAGTATTAATCAAACACCGCTAGAAATTCAAATCACAGAGCCATACGAATTCGCACAACAGTCGTATCAATGATTGCTCCAACGGTAGGGAAAACCCTACTGATCTCAACGGTGATATTCTTCAGTGTTTTTCTAGCCCTAATTCTCTTCTCACCTTCTTTCCCCTTTTCTCAACCACCGCTCAATCCTCCGCCGTAAGTCGCCGCATTTTTTTTTACATTTCCTGCCTCGTTCGGGAAATTGTATCTGCTGAGCGTTCGATTCCTAGATTCGGCAATATTCTGATCTGATTAAATTAATTGAGGAATTGTTGTTGAACAGGCCAGAAAGAGCAGATATATGGAGTCTGCGGAGATTATTCGAGTGGAGACCTTGCGAATGGTGGCTTCAACGGCATCCTGCTCGTTAGTTCTTCCTACTTTTTATGAATTTTATTTATGGATTCTTTTATGGCTCTGAGTTCAGTGAGATTTATGAGGTTATGCTTTTTTAGTTAGATTTACTGTTTTAGAAAATTTAATTTTTCTAATTTAATATTGAAGAAATTGGAGCTCCGCCTTGGGATCTTTGGGGAATGTAAGATCTGTTGATACAATTGGAAGTTCCATAAGGAAATAGTAGTTTGATTTGGCCAATAGAGGACTGAACATGAAAATTAAGCTTATCTGATTTTTAAATTCTCTCTATCATGTTCGTTTTTGTACTGAAATATTAGATTCGTCAAAGTCGTAAACATGGCGGCAGTGATAGGTTTAGACTGTCTTTTGCTCTAGTTGGGGATGTGTTTGTGTTTCTACATTAGTATCTTTAGAATTTGGGATGTTTTATTTTCTAAGTCAACGTTGACTGGCGTCAAATGCAGACATTTGCATTGCTTTTTTGTGTTGAAATGCTGCAGCTCTGCCAGTTAAGAACAATGGATATATTCGAGTTGATTGCTACGGTGGGCTCAATCAGATGAGGAGGGATGTGAGTACTTTATCACTATATGACTATGTGTGCTTAATTTTTTTTTTTTTTTTTTTGTGTGCTTATGTTACATTTGTCGGCACCTGAGATGATTGCAGTTTTGTGATGGAGTTGGTATTGCTCGACTGCTGAACGCAACTATTGTTCTACCTAAATTTGAAGTGGCTGCATATTGGAACGAATCGAGGTAAGCACCATTAATCCTTTTACTAGGGTAAATTCTATGAACATGCCTTATATTTATACTTTTTGAATAAAAAGGCATGTTGCAGTGTCCAATACATTCTCTTATGTCGATGAAGTAAAATCAAGTCATATCCAACATTAATATGTATGTTGGCATTTCAATCTCGACCGAGTATAATTGAGCTTAAACGGTTAACATTAAAAAATGATGCAATTGGCCATTTGTTGGGATGGAATATATGTTCAATAAAAATTGGATACGAAAAAAGGATTAGAAGAATTAGAGCAAGCAAGATTAACCAATGATGCATAGTCGGTTAAGGTGGTTATGATTTATGAATATTTAGATTGGTATGAGTGACTTAATGCAACTCCATATGTTATCTTAACTATTATATTGTTTGGAAGTTGAGATAATGAATTGTTATCTTATCTATTGACCATCCAACAAAAAAACAACATTTTTTTTCCTAACTCGTATTTTGTGACCATACAGTGGATTCGAAGATGTCTTTGATGTGGATTACTTCATCGAAAAAATGAATGGCTTCGTTCAGGTTGTGAAAGAGTTGCCAGCGGAGTTTGCATCAAAAGAGCCTTTCAAAGTTGATTGCAGCAAACGTAAAGGCTTATTTGATTATGTAGAAACTGTACTCCCGTCTCTCTTGGAGCATCGCTACATCTCAATCACTCCAGCTATGAGTCAAAGAAGGGATAGGTACCCATGCATTTTGCTTTAAAACATGTTTACTCTTAAGTCGATTTGTTAATTCCACCTTGTCTGTTTTTTGTTTTGTGCAATTATAATATCTTGTATTTCGGACCACTTTTATCTTCTTCTCAAGGAAGAAAAGTTCTGTTTGTTCAAGATTCTTCTACAATAAATGACGGGTCGAAATTGGGACGGGATTTCCAAATTCCACCGATTCCAATATTGGAACAACATTTTCCATTCCGAACTCTAAAAGTTCTGAATTTTTTTTTCCCGACTTTTTCTGAAAAGGAATTGGAATACATATTAGATTCTAATTTCCGAAAATATTTTAAAAAATTCCAATTTATTTCCGAAAATGACACTTATAATATCAATATTATTCTGTATTTTATATTATAGGTAACTGAAAAATTAGAAATTCCAAATTCCGGCGATTCGATCCGAAAATTTCCGATTTTCCGATTTGTTTTTTGGAACTGAATTGAAATTAGTTTTTCACTTGCAAAAAAAGAAAAAAAAAAATAGAATTCTTCCGAAAGTACTAATTCCGATCCAACCCCTCCATCTCCACCCCTTAGTCAATAACTGTACTTTTATCAGTTTGTGAATGCGCGTTTCTTATCCTAAAATATATTGCAGGTACCCACTGTATGCAAAAGCTGCTCTTTGCCAGGCTTGCTACAGCGCTCTGCGCTTAACCGCTACACTGGAGAAGAAAGGTTCCGACCTTCTAGAAGCTATACCAAAACCCTTCCTCTCACTTCACCTCCGATTCGAACCCGACATGGTAGCTTACAGTCAATGCGAGTACTCCTTCCTCTCTGCTAATTCCACGCAAGCAATAGATTCCGCACGAGGAGAGAGAAAGCCCTGGACTGGAGAACAAGCCCGTTTATGGAGGGCCAGGGGCAAGTGCCCCCTCACACCGAACGAAACTGCGATAATCCTGCAATCACTTTCTATACCCACAAATACGAATATATATCTGGCAGCTGGCGATGGTTTAATGGAGCTTGAAGGGTTGACTTCGGTCTACGCAAATGTATTTACCAAATCTACCCTTTTGAGTGGTACAGATTTTGAGAACATGCATGGGAATAGTAAAGCCGCGTTGGATTACTATGTGTCGGTTAACAGTGATTCGTACGTGGCTACTTATTTTGGAAATATGGATAAAATGGTCGCGGCTATGAGGGCTTTCAAGGGGTTGTATAGAACTCTTTTCCTGAGTAGGAGGGCGTTTGCGGTTTTGACTAATCAGGGGCTTAATGGTAATTTGTTAATGGAAGCGCTATGGAAGGTTCATAGAGATGATTTTGTTATGGGAGTGGGGTCCGCTTTGCCCGATTGCTTCTGTGAATTCAAACTATGAGGTAGAGATTTTTTTTTTCTTTTTTTGGTAGTGATTTAAGCTTTTGTTTTCTTGCCCGTGTTTCAGAAGTATTTGTAAGCGTAGTGTTGATACCTGCCCGTGTTAGATTTTTTTTGATATTTCGTATCTGTTGTATGACTCTTTTGTAACTAAGTTGAATCCTGCAAGATTTTATTATTATATATTACGTCGAGTTTGGACAATATTTTCACTCCAAAGAACCGAGTTTTAGTTCTCCATTTTGATGGCAAATGAAATGTAAGAAATCTACAACACAGTACTTAGAAAGAGCGAACCTTATTTATTTGTATAAATGAAAATAAGTTCAGATAAGTGCCTACACACAATCATGTAATGAATTTCATTCAAGAAAGTTGAAGCACAATCATAATTCGACACACAAACAAGAACATCGTGCTGTTTCCCGTTTGGGGGAACAACAGTCGCAGTTAAATCAATCCTACAATCTTAGTCCAATCCCTTCGTTTTTTTTTCCGTTAGTCTTTTGATGTAATGGCGAGGAAACCTAATGCACCGATAAGAATGTACTGCAAGAGGAAAATAAACTATGTCAAATATCATTTTCCAATTTTTAAAATCATCAGAAAATAATTGTCTGAAAATTACAAACCTTGATCACTGGCTTCTCAGTCATGATAATCGTGGCCCAGCCAACGTATGGTAAGAAACTGCAAACGAGTGTGAAGAATAATGTTAGTATTGATCATATTATGAATCAAAATCGTCCTTTTTTTATATATATATATATAATTCAATATTTTCGTTTAGTTGCAATAAAACATTAAAAAAATATTACAAAAATACCCGACAGCTCGTCCCATGATGTGGTGCCGTTTTAGCCAGAACTGACCAGGAGCGTATAAGGATATATCATCATCGTCGTTATTATCCCCTGAAACGAAAAAAACAAATCGAAATTAGAAAAAAAAAAGGTAGAAATTGTTAACGTTTTTATAAAAGTATTCTCAATTTTAATCATTATAAAAACATAAACTATGTTAAAGAAGATTTTCGGCACCTTTTGTGAGGATATCGACTTCTCCAGTATCTTTTCGTTCATGGACCTAATTGAAAATACGAAACCATAAGATATTGTAGAAATAAATTGTAGTAAGTCACCAATTTATTTGACCAAATGTCCAAAAATAACGACAGTGTTTTACCTTAATCACGCGATGGACGATCGGAATTTCACGTTTCTGAAAATAATGTAGAGATGCAGGATATGAATCGATAAACGAACGATTTATATGGTGGTTTATTACATTATCGACACAAGATAATACCAATAATAAATAAAAAGAAGAAGAAAATCTTACGTCGACATTATAGACAACGATTTCGCCAGCTCGAATAGGATCACGACCCATATTCAAGAACAAAATATCTCCCTGCAGATGAATTTTGTAATTGTACATGAACACACACACATCAGTTTTTCTGACCAAGAAAAAACAACATAATTTAATTTAGTACTAAAAGGTCCTAATTACCCTTTGAAATCCGGGTTCCATGCTTCCGGAAAGAACGACAACGACCGGCGATTCGCTTCCCGTTACACATATCAACATTTTCCATATCATCAATGCAGATGCAACAATCATACCTTGATACGAAAAATCGAAAACACCGACAGGACAATAAAATCAGGAAAAAAAACAAATTCAATAAACAAATCAAGACATAACCTAATAAAAAACACTTGGAAAAAACACAAGTGAACATAATAACAGATTATATAAAGAAAAAAATAACTATTTATTATCTTAGAAATTAAATAAATAAAACCCACAAAAAACCCTAATCCCACAAGATTTAATTACACAAAAACAAAAGTAGAAGAGTTAAAAAGAAAGAAATAAACCAAGGGTAACTGCTTGATGGAGGGCCTGCCGTAACTGGAAAGATCTAATCGAAGAAATTCCATCTTCAATCCACCCCATTTTTCTTCAGTTTTTTCTCGAGCGCTCAATTGAAATTTCTTGCAAGTTTTCTTAATTTTCGGAAGGTAAAAAGAACTGTGTTTGAAAACTGCTCTGTTTTTTTTTTTTTTTTTTTTTAATTAGAAAAAAAAGAAAAAGAAAAAGGAAAACTGCTGTGTTGAGTGTTGACGGTGTAGACGAACTCTGATTGGCCAGTTCATAAACCTATGACTGAGAGAGACAACAATTCAGCGCCTACGTGGCGTTTTTTTTTTTTTTTCATTATTTTGGTCAAACCGCATTTTTTTAAATATTAATTTAATTATATTCTATAAAATCAATTTTTTTTAATATAATTTTCCAACTTTGTGGCTACAATTTGATTTTTGTATTTATTAATTTATTTATTGTTTATGGATTTTCAGAACTAGAGTTACAAGTGACTCCACCTGGCGCACCATTTGACATGGCTTTTCTAGCTTGTCTTTTACACTTTTACCCCCCACAATCGTTGCGATCTCGCACTGGTGTGCATTGTAATTAAATGGATGTTGTAGGGGCATTCAAGTTATTTCCACATTTTGTTTTTAATTTCCTTTTATATTTAGGGACTTCAGTCAGAAAAAACTGTGTTTTGATCGATATTTTTCCAGGAATATTAGATTCGAAGCTCTACAAAGTGAAGCAGGCAAGAAACTGTTGCAAAGATCCGGAAGAGCACCTGATGATATTTCAAGTGTTGTTCTCATTGAAAAAAGACCGGTATATAAATATTATCTAAGTCGATTTTCAAGTTTACTACATAATAAAATTTTTTTGGAGATTTTTTTAGGGCACGTATTCTCGAATTTTGGTGTTTTTTGAGGTTAATTATTGGAATTTGATTACATGTCTTATATCAAGTCAGAAGCTGTACTGAAAATTATGGAGTACATAAATTTACCGTTTCCTGAGCTGGCATTCTTTTCTGCAATTTGTACCGTTGTAAGTTGAAATTAGTGTGCTATTTTCAAAAATCTTCAAAATTGTATATTAAGTGCAATTATTAAACGATCTATCTCGTGTTGGTTCATCTTCTTATTACATTTTGCAAATTTGTACGGGATGTTGTGTATGAAAATATTGCAGATAACAGATACAATATGTTTGGCAGATTCTTGCGACATATAGGATATTCTTGTTCTTTATTCTTATGAAAAGAAGAAGAAGAAGAACACGTTTTTTCTGTTCTGTAAGTAGAACTACTTATGTATAGAATAAATTATAACTTTTGTGTACTCTTCTCACTTAGTTGTTTTTATATATAACTAATTGCACATTTTATTTGGAGCCAGCTGTTACGGAGGTTAAGAAGTCCAAAACTTAGCCCAAATAGAGTTAGGCCACCAAATGTATAGAAATTCTTGGAAATCTTGTAGATATTTTGTAGGAATATTTTGGAATGTTCTAGTGAACAACTCCTAGCCGTTAGATCAAATAGATCTCCACCGTCCATTAAGTAAGTGGCCTAGCATAAATAGGGTAGGGTAATTTGTAATCATCCAACATCGAAGCACTTATTAAGGGAACGGGATTCGCGGAACGGAATCGTTTAGAGTACAACAACTGTGTCACGGAATCGCACAACAGCCGGGTCACGTGTCACGGAATCGTATCTGGAAGAATGGATCTTGCGATTGTTTCGGTGGTGCAGGTGAACCACATTTGGGGTGACGAAAGGTAAATAAAGAGGGAGACGAACAAGATGAAGCAGGAAACGAAATAGAGAATAAAGATGAAACGAAATAGAGAATAAAGATGACAGGGAGGGAAATGACGAGGACGAGGACGATGAATGTGACGAGGATGAAGATGAAGATAAGGATGAGGATAGCGATGACGACGATCGAAAGAAGAAAAGTTTGCAGTTAATTTTGTTTTTCTCTAGTGACGACTACTTTTCAAATCTAAATAATGGGTTTCGCGTTATTGTAGTCTTTCTAAAAGCGTATTTTCTGCATCTTTCGAATAAAGTATTGTCGTATATCACATCGAATTAAACTCGAGCTCCCTCTCGATTCACTATGAAAAGTGCGTGATTACCGTCCACTATTTCGTATTACATGTCGAATTAAATATCGATTATATATCAACAAATATATCTTGCAATTTCTGAATTAAAATCTACAGTTTATAGTGAAATTTATATATACATACAGAATACTTGTGTGACAGTTGAGTTAAAAAAACTGTCAATATCAACAATACTTGTCTTAAAAAATAAAAAGATATGCAAACAAGCTCATTCAAAATAATGACATCAACATAGACTGTTAGATGACATTAGATCTTTATACAACAAAATGAAGAAAAAAAAAGCACATATACGAATGGAAGTCATAGACCCGAAACCCGGCCCCCAAACCCTTTACCACCACCACCTAATGGCTGATGGGTGATGGACATTCTCAAACTCCCCGTAACACCACACATTTACGTCTTCTGTTATGTACGTTTCCAGTGGCTCTTACGATCACGCCCGCCAACTGTTCGATCAAATGTTTCTCTGAGATTTTGACTCGTGGGCTGTTGTGATCGCCGACTCTATTGACAGCTAGTTGGGAGCACCGCACCGCACCGTGAAGCCATCAAGCTATTTGTAATTAATAATACCACACGGCCATGACATGGAAAACATTGGTTATTAATATCTTTTTGACATTATTTTTTGATTTGCCTATTTTTTTCTGACCAATCATTATTATTATTAGGGCTCGCAATCGGGCCATGTGAATCAGGTTCAAGTTCACATACCATTGGGCCTCATTAGTATATGCTCAAGCTCGACTCATGTATTTTTTCGGGTTTTGAATTTATTTCGTGCCTCATTACTACTATATAATTGTAATGAGTAAAAAATATTATAAAAACAAGCGATAAACAAGATTTACCTCCATTTAACTCAATCCAAAAAAACCATAAATGCATTTGATTCCTATTTTACTTATTGCCAATGTTATCAGAACCGGACCGGACACAAAACCGAGTAAGGATTCGGGTCACGGTTGGACTGGTTCAACCGGGGTCAACCCGAGTTTTTTGTTATTTTAATTTTTTAATTTTTTAATTATTTTTATAAATATAAAAATATTATTCTATATGGTTTTTTATGTATTCTTTATTTTTATTTCACCTTTACTCCTATATTTCTAATCCAATTTTAATATATCATTTTTTTATAATTTTTCCCCTCTTACCTTTTCAGTCATCTACCCCCACTTCCAACTTTTCTTTCCTCTTCTCGTTTTGCAACTTCCAAGCCCAATCCCTTTTTTTTTTTTTTTTTTTTTCTCCATGTCTAGAAAAAACATCACCTTCTTCATCTACTCATGTTTCTCTTTGATTTTTCTCCATCTTTATTCTTTACCATTCACTTCTTCATCTTTTTTGCTCGGTTTTATTTTTTCTTCAACCCACAGATCTAGCCATTCACAACTCGATCGAATCACCTACGACCAAGATCCGACCGTCCAACGCAATTCCCCGCCCAGATCCGACCACCACGGTGATCGTTCACGCAAATCCGGCCATCTACCATCGTTTTAGCCTAAAACTCGGTTCTTTAACTGGTTCCCGGGTCTACCGGGTTTTCAGTCGAACCGGGTTTTTGACGCTCTGACCCCGGTTAACTAATTTTTCGTTTTTTGTGGTTGAACCAGGCTTTATTTTTGGCGGGTCGCGGTCTAACCGGTCGGACCGGCCGGTCCGGTCCGGTTCTGACAACATTGCTTATTGCTACCGCCACTACTTAATTCTTTTTATTTTGCAAAATAAAATAATCTTATACGGCCGTAACTTGTATGTTGTCGTAGGATTAAAATAATAAATATATTATATATTTTATTAAGAGTAAAAAACAGTTTGCCTCCTAGACTAAGAGTCGATTTGCACTTTACCCCCCAAACAAAAAAAATTTGCACGTTTTTACCTGAACTCGTTAATTCGTTGCACGGTGCCCCCTAAACTCAATTTTCCGGCAATTTTAACCGGAATATTAAAACATGTGCTTTGTACGTGAGATTTTGAGGGGTAAATTTGTCCCTTCACTTGCATCTTTAATATTAAATATAAATAAATATTAAAAAAAAAAAGAAAAAGAAAAAGAAAAAGAATAAATAAATAAAGAAAAAAAAAAGATGTTCGTCTCGTTCCAGCTTTTCTTCCAAACCCATCAATGGCGGCCGCCAAAGAACAGAAGCGCAGCCTGCACATAACTACCAACTACCATTCTCTACCAGATATTTGTTTTATGTCAAAGGAGGAATCGTCGAGTGGGTACTGAAGCCAAGCCGACATCTCATCCTCCTGCATAAACAAATGCTGCTGTTGCTTGTCTCCGCCGGCCGGACGCATCTCCCTCTCCGCCGGAATCACCACATCTCCGCCGCCGCCGCCGCCGCCGCCGACGTTCTTCTTGGGCAACCTCTGATTTTGGTTCTGCACCACCAATTGCCCGTTCTGCCATAGCGACTCCATAATCTGCTCTTCACCACAACTCACAAAAACACAAATCGAAATTCCCAATACAATTCCCAATCTCATACATATAATACAATCAATTAATCAGCATAAATTAAATAATAAAAAAAATAAAGGAATAAAATTAAAATAGAGAGATTAGAAGAATTAATTACGCAGTAGCAGGCTTTTTACGGGATGGAATTGAGTAGTTGTGTTCCATATCCTGAAAATTGGGAACTTATTCATCCTTTGTTTCTTATACACTCTTTCATATTAATATTAATATTAATTTTAATCAATCCCTGCAGCAGCCCAAGAAAAAACACTTCCAAAATCTCACCAAATTAATTAATAAAAAAATAGAGTAGAACATAAAAATACATACCAATAGAAGAAGATAGTGAATTTATTTATGTTAGAAAAAATGCAAGAAATTATTCAGTTTCAAAAACCCAGAAACAGAAAATTATCAAGATTAAATAATCACATAAAACAAATATTTGGTGGAGAATGGTGGTTGGTAGTTATGTGCAGGCTGCGCTTCTGTTCTTTGGCGGCCGCCATTGATGGGTTTGGAAGAAAAGCTTGAACGCCATTGATGGATTTGGAAGAAAAGCTTGAACGAGACAAACAACTTCTTTTTCCTTTATTTATTTATTCTTTTTCTTTCTTTTTTTTCTAATATTTATTTATATTTAATATTAAAGATGCAAGTGAAGGGACGAATATACCCCTCAAAATCTCACGTGCAAAGCACATGTTTTAACATTCCGATTAAAATTGCCGGAAAATTGAGTTTAGGGGGCACCGTGCAACGAATTAACGAGTTCAGGTAAAAACGTGCAATTTTTTTTTGTTTGGGGAGTAAAGTGCAAATCGACCCTTAGTTTAGGAGGCAAACTGTTTTTTACTCTTTTATTAAACCTAAATAGTCGGGCCTTATTCGGGTAGCCGTAGTATGCTCAAACTCAGCTCATAAATAAATCGAATTTAGTAAAATAGCCATAGTAGGCTCAAACCCAGCTCATAAATAAATCGAATTTAGTAAAATGCTCAAACTCGGCCTTACTTACTAAAAAGTAGGCTCAACTTAAATATAATCGGCCCGAGCCATCGGTCTTCAGTTAGGCTCGACTCAATTGCCGGTCCTAATTATTATTATTATTATTATTTAAATTTTAAATAAATATAAATATGTTAAGCCTAAATAAATTATATGTTTAAACAATAAATACATTTATTAATATAAAACAACAAAAACATAACAAGATATCTGTAACAACAAATTCTTATCTGCGATTTAAACAAACAAGAAAAACTTGCACAAAGATAATTTATTGAATTAAAATAAAATATTGCGGGGTACAAACTCTAATTTAATCCTCTGATTCTTCTCTCAAGAACAATATATGTTGACTTTGAATTTCGGAGTTGGGTCGTTGACTTGATCTTCTCCGGATTTGATTTTGAACTTGAATAACGTCTTCCGAGGGTCTTGCGACTTGAATCTCGGATCGAACGCAGAACTTTGACGGGTTTTGACTTGAAGATCTTGGAGTTCTTGATGGATTTGGCCCTTCAATCTTCCTTCGATCTTGATTTGTTGAACTTTGACGGGGTTCGACTTGAAGATCTTGGAGTTCTTGATGGATTTAGCCCTTCAATCTTCCTTCGATCTTGATTTGTTGAAGAACGCCCTCGATTTGATGAAGAACACCTTGAATTTGATGAAGATGACTTGAATATTGTAGAGAGAATTTTCTCCTACGATTTTTATTCGTCTTGAGTTGTGTTTTGAATTGTGTAGGGAGGGTCCCTATTTATAGTGGTAGAATAAGAGTCCTACTTAAAGTCTGCTTGATGACGTGGCGCGATTTGATTGGCTATCTTTAAATTGATATTTATCTCTTATAACTTGGAAGAGAAGAAATAATCCTATTGGCCAATAATTAATTAATAATTATCCCCATGACTTGTCTTGCAAGACAATGTATAATTTAATTTAGACACAATTTAATTGGCTAATTTAATTAACCAATTAATTAATTTATGCGTCTACAAATGCCCCCTCGAGACTTGTTCACGGACAATGCATCTTGGAGTAGATGAGTCTCGATAATTACTCAACTTCAATTGCAGCTTGATCTAGCAAAGCACATATATCTTTTGAAATCATTTTGAAATCATGACTGAACTTAGAGAGATTCTAAGTTGCCTACGTACCCTATAAAGGGATCAAGTCATAACGTAGTTCAAAATATATCCTTTTGAGGGATGTCATGCACAGTTTATACTCATGTGGACAAGGAGAAACATTTGCAGTTTAAGCTCGTGCTGAATGAGCATTTGACTTGAATTTGTAGATAGTTTATGCTCGTATCAAGGAGCCTTGAATTGATTTCGATATATAGATAGTTTATGCTCGTATCGAGGAGCCTTGACTTGATTTGGATATATAGATAGTTTATGCTCGTATCAAGGAGTCTTGATTTGATTTGGATGTATAGATAGTTTATGCTCGTATCAAGGAGCCTTGGTTTGATTTGGATATGTTGACATTTTAAACTCGTGTCAAGGAGTACTTCGTTTGTTTTGGACATGTAGACCTTTTAAACTCGTGTCAATGAGTAATTTGTTTGATTGGGGCATGTAGACCTTTTAAACTCGTGTCAAGGAGTATTTCATTTGATTCGGACATGTAGACCTTTTAAACTCGTGTCAAGGAGTACTTGATTTGATTTGGACATGTAGACCTTTTAAACTCGTGTCAAGGAGTGTTTCACTTGATTTGGACTTATAGACCTTTTAAACTCGTGTCAAGGAGTATTTCACTTGATGTGACTTGTCATATTGCATAAGATGTTGTTTCTTCAAAAGACTTGCCCCCATCCTCATGATCCTCTTGTTCTTCTTCGACATGTTCTTCATTGAGCTGGTACGACTTTTGGAATGAAGGTTCTTCAACTTCATTTGCAGTTATGCTCAATTCCATATCATGTGCTTGAGTGGCCAACTCTTCAAAACT
The DNA here is from genome assembly GCF_056151865.1 of Erythranthe guttata. NCBI lineage: Eukaryota > Viridiplantae > Streptophyta > Magnoliopsida > Lamiales > Phrymaceae > Erythranthe > Erythranthe guttata. Next base: position 14,722,070 of record NC_142541.1, on the reverse strand, counting down.
TTTAGGTTGAATTCCTTGAAGGATATATTGGAGTCCCCATTGCATTCCTTGGATGCATAGTTCAATAGCTGATGTCTCAGGCAGTCGATCCTTGCAATTAAGACTCAAATTTCTCCAACGGTTGATGTAGTGGATGACAGGTTCCTTCTTCCATTGGCGGGAATTGGTGAGCTCAATCATGCTGACTGTTCTTCGAGTGTTGTAAAAGCGGTTGAGAAATTCTTCCTCTAAGTGCTTCCAACTATCGATGGAGTTTGCCCCCAAATCAATGTACCAATCAAACGCATTGTTTTTGAGCGATCGGACGAATTGCTTGACGAGGTGATCTCCGTACGTCCCGGCATCATTGCAAGTCTCGACGAAGTGTGCCACATGTTGCTTGGGGTTGCCTTTGCCGTCAAATTGTTGAAACTTTGGAGGTATATAGCCCATTGGCATCTTTAGATCATCGATCTTTTGCGTGTATGGCTTGACATAGGTTGATGGCGACTTCGAGCTTCCTTCCAACTTATCTTTGATTGTTCTACTGATCAGCGTCATCACTTGATCTAAATGAATCATCCCTTCTGGAGAAACTTGAAAATCTTGAGCTGGAGCCTTCTCGTTTTCAACTGACTGTTGCTTTGTGGATGCCTCGACTTCGTCTTGAGCTTCTATCTGTTCCACAATTTGACTAGCATCGGCTATGTTCATCTTCTCGATCAACTTGGCAATTTGAGAATCTCGTTGTTGAACATGCTTTGTGAGTCCCTCAATAGCCTTGGTCAAACTTGCAATTTGCTCTTCCATAGTTGTAGCGTTTGTTGTCATGACGGATGCCATCTCTGAGTAGCTTGATGTTGAATGAGGCATGGGCTGTGACTGTGACATCTCCCGTTTTGAGCCTTCCACGTCGGCGCTTGTGTTGACAAGAGGTGGTAAGCCTTTCTGAACGGTTTGGGGCGTCGATCTAGTCTTGGAGGATGCTTCTAGCTTCTTGGTCATACTCCTTGTAGCTACGCCCACACTTGATGAATCAAAAGTAGCAGTCTTCATTGCAACGAAGAGCAGTCACTACAACACTTCGATGATCTTTGAGAGAGAGAAGAGATGAGAGGTAGAGATGTCCCACTGGGCGTGCCAAAATTTGTAACAACAAATTCTTATCTGCGATTTAAACAAACAAGAAAAACTTGCACAAAGATAATTTATTGAATTAAAATAAAATATTGCGGGGTACAAACTCTAATTTAATCCTCTGATTCTTCTCTCAAGAACAATATATGTTGACTTTGAATTTCGGAGTTGGGTCGTTGACTTGATCTTCTCCGGATTTGATTTTGAACTTGAATAACGTCTTCCGAGGGTCTTGCGACTTGAATCTCGGATCGAACGCAGAACTTTGACGGGTTTTGACTTGAAGATCTTGGAGTTCTTGATGGATTTGGCCCTTCAATCTTCCTTCGATCTTGATTTGTTGAACTTTGACGGGGTTCGACTTGAAGATCTTGGAGTTCTTGATGGATTTAGCCCTTCAATCTTCCTTCGATCTTGATTTGTTGAAGAACGCCCTCGATTTGATGAAGAACACCTTGAATTTGATGAAGATGACTTGAATATTGTAGAGAGAATTTTCTCCTACGATTTTTATTCGTCTTGAGTTGTGTTTTGAATTGTGTAGGGAGGGTCCCTATTTATAGTGGTAGAATAAGAGTCCTACTTAAAGTCTGCTTGATGACGTGGCGCGATTTGATTGGCTATCTTTAAATTGATATTTATCTCTTATAACTTGGAAGAGAAGAAATAATCCTATTGGCCAATAATTAATTAATAATTATCCCCATGACTTGTCTTGCAAGACAATGTATAATTTAATTTAGACACAATTTAATTGGCTAATTTAATTAACCAATTAATTAATTTATGCGTCTACAATATCATAAATTTAAATTGGCTTTTGAGATCCTACACCGGGTGAAATACATCGGGTAGATCTTTACCATTCATATACACACAAACACACACACATCCATATTGGTATGTGTAGATCAACGGTAAAAAATCACCCGGTGTAACCTTCACCGGGTGTAGGATAGATAAACCATTTAAATCTATTCTTTACTCATGTTTCAATATTTCTTTTAAAAATTGATCATAGTATTTTATTTATATAGCAATAAAACTATTACTTAAAATGGAATGTATAATCAAAATTTTGGAAATAAAATAGACTAAAATTAGAAAGCTCTATTCTACCTATTTTATTACCTGAAAGGGGGTTTGATTTGATTTACAAAACGGATCCCAATTCGACTGATCCAACTTTTCATTTGGTATTTCACGTTTGTTTGCTCGAATAAAACTATATTCTAATTTAACAGTTATAAATTTTGTCCCTGTCAATTTGGATCTAAGATTATTTGTATTGGTATAAATACGGATGTAATAGTGATGATTTTTAATATTTTGAATTTAACAGTTACTCGACAATTCTCTCTTTTTAATAAATTTTGAATTTTATTTTAGGGATAATTAGTGAAAACTCCCCAATTCATTTACTTATATAAGGGTGGATATAACCTCTTTTTCATTATTAGTGAGAACCCCCTACCTTATATTAAATAATTTATTTTTTAATTATTATTATATTTAACATTACTAATATACCTAATTTGTCCTTCTATGTTATATTTAAAATAACCAAACCTATTTTACGTTATATCTATTTCTCTTATTTCTCTCTCCCTTGTCTCTCTATAAACCGCCGCCTCCAACCCTCCCCATCTCTGCATTGTCGATGCTGCCATCCAACCATCTTCTGTCTCTGTGTCGTCGTCTACTCTCTCCCATCGGTGTTTCTCCCTCCACCGCCGCGAAAAGAAGGCGGTCTCCACCCCTGGAATTCTCTCGTCATGGACGGTATTAGGGTTTTCGGTAGGGAGAATGACGAGACTACGCAGCGGCGCTAGGGTTGATATTGCGTTTGAGATTTCAATAGAGACCACCGCCAATATTATTTGATTGTTGTGGTTCTTCTTCTTCTCTGATTTTTTTAACCCAATTTTTGAATCTCAATTTTCTTAGTTGGAGATTTTGGTTGAATTCTTATATTGAAGACTAATTTTGTGTTCAATCAATAGTATATTGGATGTTTGTTTTTTGTTGAAATTGTGTTGGTGTTATTTACAGATATATAGTTGTTTTCGTACAGTAATATAGTTGTTTTCGTACAACAATATAGTTATTTTCGTACAGTAATATAGTTGTTTTCGTAATAGTCATTTTAATAATAGTCGTTTTAATAATAGTCGTTTTATTGGCATATAGTTGTTTTAACTGAAAACTAAAATAATATAGAAAAGGAATATTTAAAGAAAAATATTAAAAAAAACATAATTTTTTTTTTAAATATTATTTTTTAAAGAAGAAATAAATAAAAAAACGAAAATTAAAATTAAAATATAAAAAATAAAAAAATATATCAAACTAATGGATAATGAGTAATGAATAGTGGGAGGGTAAATTTGAGAATACAAAAAAAATGGGTTTCTCACTAATAAAGGAAAATGAGCTGGACCCATCCTTATTAAAATAATGTTAGAGGGGGTTCTCACTAATAGTCCCTTTATTTTATTTATTAGAATTAATTTGTAGAAATCAATTCTTTCTACATTATCAACAGACAAAATCAATTTGAATCGAAACAATATATCATAAAAAAACTTAAAATCATTTTACGGCAATGTCAATATATTATAGGGCAAATTAACGCATCCCCTGAATTATTGTCAAATTACGAAAATCTTTCTCATGTTTGGGTAATTACAACTATCCTCCTCAACTATGTATTATCTTACGAAAATACACATCCAAAGGTAAATTTAGGGATGTTAAATCGGTAAAATCGAATCAAAATTTCGGTACACCGACATTTCATACCGCTTATCGAATTGAATATACGATTTGGTTCGTCAAATAACCGAATTAAATAAATCTTATGTAAAAAAATTTAAAAGAAAGAAATAACTGTAATTATCCAAAACAAGAGAGGTCTTTTCGTAATTTATAGCCATAGCCCAGTTGTGGCCTTAATTGGGTGTTTTTTTTTATAAATATATCTATATAATATATAAAAGTTGAATTGCATGCCTAATTGATTGACATTTGTCGATTTCAAATGATGACATGTCATTAATTTCATCCAATGTGGCAAATTGATTGGTGAAAATAAATCATCAAAAAACATGTCACTATTTTCCAAAATTAAAAAGATATTAATTATTTAATTATATTTTTATATCATACCATTTATAAAATACTTTAAATATATCAACTTTATTGGAAAACTCTAAATAGTTTTATTTTTTAATTTAATTTCAATAGTAATTAATTTAATTTAAATTCAATTTAAAATCTTCACCTATTATAATTGTATGATTGACGGTGTTACGAAAATTGTGTATTTTAATTCATAAACTTGGATTTATATAAACAAAATATTGCAGAATAAATCATTTGATATTATACATTATACATGAACATGACCAGAGAATGTGTATCGTAAAAATTTCCCTGATGGTTGCTTCCATCTTACATCGACCCCCTTACGGTGTGATTTTTCACGGAATTTTTTTTTATTACGTGGAATATTCACCGAAAATGCAGATTCTACCTTGCACACGATATTTGTTTATGGTACTTTTCAAAGACAAAAATTACCGTAAGGGGCACTTTACACGAAATATTTTTTCTTCTTAAAATCTTCACAACTTTTTAGTATTACTATTACCTCCCCTAAAGGTATTTTTTGTATTTAAAAAGTAAGATAAAAGAAATGTCACGTCTGCAAGGGTAGAATCCACATATTACATGGAATAAAAAAAGATTTCGTAAAAAATCACACCATAAGGGGGTCGTGTAAGACATAAACAAATATCTGGGGGATTTTGGTAATTACCGATAAATAGGGGTGCTTTCCGTAATTTAGCCTAAGTTCATGAGGATTTTCATAATTTATCCTATTAACAACGATTATCGTTCTTTTCACGTCTTAATGTTTGCTTATACCCTTACATTATTTCAAATAATTTTAATGTCAGTTTGATAATATAATTAAATATTAATTTCTAATATATTTAATATGTGTTTCTTGATGTATCAGGTACCACACATAAGGAATTTGATATAAAAGTTGCGACATTGAATATAATTGTTTATTATACAAAATAATAGATCATTGCAAAAACATTGATGCAAAATCAAAATTAGGATTGTGATTAGTATTAGCATTAGAATTACGATTATAATTAATATTCTTTGAATTAGTATTGGTATTAATACTATGATTAGGATTCGGATTAATATAGTATTATAATTAATATTAGGATTAGGATTATGATTATGATTAAGATTAGTATTAGAATTATAATTAAGATTATGATTATTGATTAGTACTACAATTAGAGACATGTATTAGTATTATGATTATGATTAGCATTAGGATTAGGATTATGGTTAGAATTATAATTATAATTGTAATTAGAATTAACATTAGCATTAGCATTAGTATTATCAGTAGTAAAATTATTAGGATTATAATTAATGTTAGAAATAGGTTTAGGATTAGAATTATGATTAGGATTATAATCATGGTTAATGTTATATATGAATATGATTGGGAATAGGATAAGGATTTGGATAATATTAGTATTACACTTATAATCAACATAAGCATATCCAGATTAACATTAGCATTAAAATTAGTATTAGAATTAGAATATGTACATTAGCATTAACATTAACAATATTAACATATTAGTATAAGAAATGGTATTAATATCAGTATTAATATTAGTATTAATATTAGTATTAGTAATAATATTAGTAATAGTATTAGTATTAATATTAGTCTTAATATTAGTGTTAATATTAGTTTTAGTATTAGTATTAATATTAGTATTAATATTAATATTAATATTAGTCTAAATATCAATATCGGTATCAATATCAGTATCGGTATAATTATCGATATCGACATTAGTATCGGCATCAGTATCGGTATGGGTATCGGTATCAGTATCAATATCAATATCAATATCAATATCAATATCAATATCAATATCAATATCATATCTGTATCAGTACCAATATCAGTTTCAGTTTCAGTATTTGTATCCGTATTAGTATTAGTATTAGTATCAGTATCAATATCAACATTTGTATCAATATCAGTATCAGTATGAGTATGCGTATCAGTATCAATATCAATATCATTATCAGTATCGATATTAGTACCACTATTAGTATCAATATTAGTACCAATATCAACATCAACATTAATATCAGTATTAGTATGAGTATCAGTATGATTGTTAGTACTTGTATGAGCATGAGTATCAATATTAGTATGAGTATCAGTATTGTACGACGAGTATCAATATGAGTATCAATATTAGTATTAGTATTACTATTAGTATCACTATGAGTATCGGTATTAATATCAGTATCAATATTGATATCAGTATTAGTATTAGTATTAGTATTAATATTAATATTGCTATGAGTATCAGTATTAGTGTAAGTATCAGTATTAATATTAGTATTAATATAATATTACTATGAGTATCAGTATGAGTATAGTATTAGTATCAGTATCATAATTATTATTGTTATTAGTATCAGTATTAGTCTTAGTATTAATTAGTATTAGTATTACTATTAGTATTAATATTAGTATCAATATCACTATTAGTATCACTATAAGTATCAATATTATTATTAGTTTTAGTCTCAATATTAGTCTTATTCTTAGTATTAGTATTAGTATTAGTATCAATATAACTATCATTATCAATGAAAGTATCGGTGTTATTATCAGTATTAGTATCAATATTAGTATTATTCTTAGTATTAGTATTAGTATCAATATGAATATTAGTATTAGTACGTATTAGTATTATTATTAGTATTGGTATGAGTATGAGTATTAGTATTAATATTAGTATTAGTATCAGTATTAGTATTAATATTAGTATTAGTATTAATATTAGTATTAGTATTAGTATTAGTATTAGTATCAGTATCACTATAATTATCATTGTAAGTATCAATATTATTATTAGTATTAGTATCAATATTAGTTTTATTCTTAGTATTAGTATTAGTATCAATATGAATATTAGTGTTAGTATTAGTTTTATTATTAGTATTAATATTTGTATTGGTAAGAGTATGAGTATTAGTATTAGTATCAGTATTATTATTAGTATTAGTATTACTATTAGTATCACAATTAGTATTAATATTTGTGTTAGTATCATTATTAGTATCGGTATTAATATTATATTAATATCAGTATTAGTATTAGTGTTAGTATTGGTATTAGTATTAATATTAGTATTAGTATTAGTATTAGTATTAGTATTAGTATTAATATTAGTATTAGTATTAGTATTAGTATTAGTACCAGTATTTGTACCAATATTAGTATTAGTATCACTATTAGTATTAACATTAGTATTAGTATTAGTATTAGTATTTAATATTAGTGTTAGTATTAGTATTAGAATTAGTATTAGTATTAATATTAGTATTAGTATTAGTATTAGTATTAGTATTAATGTTATTAGTATTAATATTAGTATTAGTATTAGTATGAGTATGAGTATCAGTATTAATTGAATTAGTATCACTATTGGTAACAATATTGGTATCAGTATTGATATCGGTATTGGTATCAACATTGGTACTAGTACTGATAGTGGCATATACATCATATCTCTTTTGCTATATTTATAAGTTTTATTGTTGTTTGAGTAATGTGCATCACTAATTGAACGCCATTAGTCATAAACTTGCAAATTATTTGAATATCTATTGTGTTACTTCTCTGCTACCGTGTTGTTACCTTAGTTATTTTGCAGAAGATTCACATGTTGTAGTAGATTGCAATCCAAAAAATAGAGTTATACCATATGTTTTAAATGATTTCACTTAATCTTGATATCGTGTTTTGCGCGCTTCATGCTTTCTTATTTGTAATATATAACTTAATTTTATATGTTACAACTCTAAATTAAGAGATAAAGTTTGTTTTTTTATTTCCTTCCATTTTGTTTTCCTTGAATTGGTATTGTTATAAAGAGATAGTCGTTTACATAACTTTATTTTTCTTATTGTGAAACTGACCTCCGTGCAACGCACGGGTGAAATACTAGTATGTATGGAAAATTGGATTGCAAAAAAGTCATCGTAATTTATAGCCATAGCCCAGTTGTGGCCTTAATTGGGTGTTTTTTTTTATAAATATATATGTATGGAAAATTGGATTGCAAAAAAGTCATCATAATTTTCCAATTTTGTGGCTACAATTTGATTTTTGTATTTATTAATTTATTTATTGTTTGATAGATTTTCAGAATTAATTTATTTAGAGTTACAAGTGACTCCACGTGGCGCACCATTTGACATGGCTTTCGAGTTCCTCTTTTACACTTTTACCCCCCAGAATCTTCGCGATCTCGCACTGGTGTTTCATGTAATTAAAAGGATGTTGTAGGGGCATTCACGTTATTTCAGCACATTTTGTTTTTAATTTCCTTTTATATTTTCCCACTACAGTCGGAAAAACTGTGTTTTGGTCGACATTTTTCCGGTGGTTACTTTTACTCCTAATGGCGTTCGTCGCACCGGTCAAGTTGAATATCACCGTTCCACATCCGGCGAGCCGTCGCCGCCGCACGTTTAACGTTTCCGCCACTTTATCATCGCCGCCGCGGGGAAATACAGTTGCGGTGGACTGGGTGAAGGAAACTGCGAGCTTCTTCGATCAGGATTCCCGACCCATCATGTTATTCGACGGTACTGTTCATATTTAACATTTCTTAATCGAACAATTAGAATGTGAAATTTTCAGTTAGGTTTAGGTCTCGATTGTTCACAGTTATCGAAATTGTCTCTGTTCACAAACGATTTTTGTCGATTCCTCGGTATTATCGCTGGGAGAATTTGTAAGTTTTATTTTTACTGTGATGAATTGGGGCAATTGATTTTTCTATGGAGATAGTTTGCAGCAGATCTACAAAAAAAAAAAAGAAAAAAAAAAACCAAAATGGTGGTGGTAATTAAGAGCTGAAATTGTGTAGATTCCTTACATAATTTTTTTTTAATTTTTTTTTATGTGTCAGGTGTTTGCAATTTATGTAATGGAGGCGTGAAGTTTGTACGAGACAATGATCGACAAAGGTTGGATTTCGTTACCCCACCTTCTATTTGTAATATGAAATGAAATCTGTTGATTTTGTTTTTTTCGGATTGCATTTGTGACTATCTCTTCATTAGTTTCTTTCTGATTTCGCATTCCGATATTTTCCAGGAATATTAGATTCGAAGCTCTACAAAGTGAAGCAGGCAAGAAACTGTTGCAAAGATCCGGAAGAGCACCTGATGATATTTCAAGTGTTGTTCTCGTTGAAAAAGACGGGTATATAAATATTATCTATGTCGATTTTCAAGTTTAGTACATAACATGCTGCTATTAATTTTTTTGGGAGATTATTTTTAGGGCACGCATTCTCGAGTTTTGGTGTTTTTTGAGGTTAATTATTGGAATTTGATTCCAGGTCTTATATCAAGTCAGAAGCTGTACTGAAGATTATGGAGTACATAAATTTACCGTTTCCTCAGCTGGCATTCTTTCTGCAATTTGTACCGTTGTAAGTTGAAATTAGTTTGCTATTTTAAAAATCTTCAAAAATTGTATATTAAGTGCGATTATTAAACGATCTATCTCGTGTTGGTTCATTCTTCTTATTACATTTTGCAGATTTGTACGGGATGTTGTGTATGAGAATATTGCTGATAACAGATACAATATGTTTGGTCGGTCAGATTCTTGTGAAATATAGGATATTCTTGTTCTGTATTCTTATGAAGAAGAAGAAGAAGAAGAAGAAGAAGAAGAAGAAGAAGAAGAAGAAGAAGAAGAAGAAGAACACCTTGTTTCCGTTCTGTGAGTAGAACTATTTATGTATAGAATAAATTATAAAGTGGTAAATCGTCTTTACTTTTGTGTACTCGTCTTCTCAGTTAGTTGTTTTTATATATAACTAATTGCACATTATACTTGGAGCCAGCACAATAATTGAATTTCATTACTTCAGAACGGAGAAATAAACGCTTAGAAAAAATAAATTCAAATTGATGCGTTATGATTCTAACAATTTCCGTTCCTTCAGTGCATGCATATCTGAAAATTCACGGATACACCTATGAAAACAATTTTTTCATGAAATTGAGCCTAGTAGGGATAAATTTGCCCACATTTTTTTTAAGCATAAGGCAGTTAAGAGTTGGCTTCAATGTACGATCAACTCTTGCATGAGCATTGATACAGGTGGCGGATGTTGGACGACGTGGATCGTCCGATTCTATGTCAACATCTTTTAGTACGATATTAGTGCAAGGGAAAGTCTCACTGCAACTGAGGTTAATTGTAGCGTTCTTGCAGCTGGATGTCCCATGAAGTCCCATGTATGTCACGTCAGTAACTTGTACTGCTGATGTCTGATACAAGGCACACACGAGATTAAGTAGGTAATTTTTTATTTATTTAATTTTTTTTTATTGTAAAATCTGGAAATATATATAGCTGCTTACTTTGTTAGCGCATTTCTTGTGAGGGCAATAATACTGGTCAATGATAACAGGGTTATCAGCATCTATGAAGCGTATATTTGCGAAGGTTATATTCCTGGCAAATCCAGAACCTCCCTACGGAAAGCAGCAAAAGGTTAGCCTATATATACTCAAGAAGCGACTTTTTTTTTTTTAATTTATTATTATTATTATTATTATTATTATTATTATTACCTGCCATGTCTTGATCCTGACTCCATTCTCAGTTCTGTTAAAAGTGCAATTTCTTACGCTTATTGCTTCTACTATCTCGTGCTTTCCCTTTTTCCCCAAACTCCCAATGCTGCGAAAAGAAGTAGAAACGAAAAAAAAAAAAAAGGAATTCGTTGATCACCCGAGTTTAATGATGATTGGATTTTATGAAAGAAAAAAAACACCAAAATGGTAAGAGAAAAGATACCTTATTCCATGTCCAGGACCACATCTTATGTTGGATATCATGACATTTGAAGTGCCCCCGTTAATAGCAATACAGTCATCCCCTTTTACGACATAGCAATCACAGCAGAAAATAAATAAGCTGCAATGTAATTAAGTAGAACAAAGTGGGGGGTAGAAAGGGAAATTACAAAAGTGTACCAGTTTCCATAGTACAGTTGTGAATGTGAAGATTGGTCGAAGCGCTAATGTCAATACCATCTGTGTTGGGACTAAATTGAGGGGCGATCATTGTAAGGTTTGAAACGTTTACGTCATCGCAATGGTTTAGCGAAACATGGTTTTTTCCGCTGTTTATATGTTTCAATCCTCTCACATTAAGTTTGCTGCAGTGAGAAAATCGCAACGCCTTCCATCAAAAAAAAAAAACATCAATATGATTAGAATTGAGTTTTAGGATTTGAATTAGTGAGTTGTGTTAAAAGAAAACAGAAGACGGTAAACGAATTACTTACAGTGGGTCGGGAACTGCTGCCCTGGTAGAAAGTAAAGAGTACAGAGTTTGTCAAGAAATATTAGTAATTTTATTTATTTATTGAATTTTAGTTAAATAAGAATGAAATTGGGGAAACGATAAAACTTACATGTTGCCACCATGTTTCTCCTTTACCATCGAGTAATCCTTTTCCGTCACCGGACACGAGAAGGTTGTCCACACGATGAAAGTAGAGCCATTCATCTGTGCCTTTCTTCGACCATCCTGACCTCGGAGGTGCAATAATCTTTCCTAGTATCTGTTTTCATTTTTTTTTTATTACAACTTTCTGTTAATTAAATGATGGAGAAAGAGTAGCCATTTTGAGAGGGAATGGAATTTTCGAATCATGCCGATTTCTGAAATTCTAAAATGGTCATTTCAATCTGATTTGTTCGACTATATCAGTATAATAATTACCTCAAAGGTGATGGTGTGGCATTTGCATGGGCCATTAAAAACGACGGGAAACACCAAAAACGACTTGCCAAAGGGTACCGTTATCTTCACTTCGCTCTCCGTTCCATTGCAAGCTGCCTTCCATGCCGCCTGAAAAGCCTATTAATGTTTTTTTTTGGCAAGCAGTTATTTGGTTAGAAAATACAATCACAAATTAACTCAAATTCATTCTTATATTTGAATAAAAGTTATTAGTATTTGAATAAATGTTATACACTAGCATTTAAGATAAATGAAAAGTAATGGTAATTAGAAATTACTTTGGTATCATTTGTTTTCCCATCTCCAACGGCTCCAAAATGTGTGACATCGTAGCATGCGATCTTCGAAGGGGCGCATGGTGCATGAGTAGGCGGATTGGTGGGGTTAGGGGGGTGGTGCGGTGCATGAGTAGGAGGATGTGTGACGATAGGGCGGTGGTGTGGTGCATGAGTAGGAGGATGTGTGACGATAGGGCGGTGGTGCGGTGCATGAGTAGGCGGATGTGTGGCGATAGGAGGGTGGTGCGGTGTATGAGTAGGCGGATGTGTGATGATAGGGCGGTAGTGTGGTGCATGAGTAGGCGGATGTGTGGCGGTAGAGGGGTGGCACGGTGTAGAAGTCGGCGGATGTGCGGCGGTTAGTTGGGCTCCGCCGATAACCATGCATATTCCCAGATAAGTCAGCCACAAAATCAACATAGGACCAAAATTTTCCTGCCATATGGGAATTTCATAAAGAATAAGCAAATTGAATCAAATTAATAATGTTTAAGACTAGTCTATTATTTTTACAGGAAATTGTGTAAAAAGATAAAAATGTCAAGATTAATAATAAATTTAAAAACTTTGAGAAAAGTCTGTAAAATCAATTGTGAATATCACCAACAATGCAATAAACAATTTATTAACTAACAAACCAGACTATTTATATGAAGATAAAAAAAAATGAAAAAAAATGGCACTTGTTTTTTCATACCATATTGTTTTATTGGGTTTGCAACGAACAACTCTTCTTACAAAATAACTTAGTACAACACCAAATTTATAGGAAAAACTGTCATAGGATTTTGGCTATGTCAGAACCAAAATTCTTAATTTAAATTAGCCACTTAGTTGCTAGGTAATCTGAATTTCTGATCTCAAAATTAAAGACTAGATTATAATGCATAATTAAATAGGTTGTCAGTTCCATTTTACATGGATTTTGTCACCTTGTGTTAGCATGAATCAATTACTTCTTATTGCCCGGAATATACTAATTATGAAATCATATCTGCAATTTTAAGCAGCAGTAGTTATTATTCTTTTACTTGATTTTTTTCTTTTTAAACTTCAAATAATGTAATTATCCCACCTAATCCACCAATTAAGACTCCCAAAGAGGAAAAAAAGGGAGAAAACCGATTTAAGAAATTACTATTCTTGGTCTTGTTCCAATGTGCATGGGATCAATCATCATTGATTCGCAGATGGAGCAAGAGTGTGCGGTATCATTTGATTCGAGTTCGAATTCTTTTGTCAATATGTTGTATAGGTCAAATAACTCATGGTTAGATTCGGTGTGACTTACATCTCTCTTGCAGTTTTGTGAGTTATTGCATGGTGACATAGTTTACCTAGCTAGTGCATTACGTGTTGCTGCAGTTTCTTTTGTCAATGAAGAAAAAGAAATTGATCATGTCTCATGTGTCGGCAAAGGTGACCTGATTTTAATGGAGTAAGAAGAGTGTGACGTAGAATGACTCGAGTTCGAAAAAATAAGGTTAATTAAGAGACATGATTTACTTCCATGGGGCTCGATGTCTTGACTTTGTTTGCACATGGGACCATTTGTCAATTAGAAATTACACAGGGATGCTAGTTGCAATTAACTCTTAAGTATTTATTTATGTTGTTCGTTTTAAATGTCTTTAGAAATTGTGCAATGCACTCGATCGAATGCCGGGACCCTTTTAATTCTTTCTTGTTCGCATTGTCTCACTTAGATAATTGATATGTTTACTCGAATAACATAATTCATCATCTTATTAAATTAAAAAAAAAAAAAAAAAAAAAAAAAAAAAAAAAGAAGACAAACCTTTCATCTTTTTATTAATAATATGTTAAACATTTCACTAATAACAGCACTCCATTTACTACCGGAACTGAAAAATTAAATTTATAATGCTCCCCGGCACGAGCAAATTATTAAACTATATACGAAACATATATGAAATTTCAAAACACGAAAAAAAAAGAGTATATTCTACACACATCCACATGTATGTGTGTGACAAATTATTTAGTGAAGTTCGTCAGTTCTAATAAGATCTTAGAAATTAAAGTCGGAAAATGTGGGGCCCGTATATTTCAGTACTTGAGACAATCGACGATTGGGCTGGACGTATCATTAACTGAACCACGAGCGTTGATGCACACTGCAGACACTGGCTGACGTGGCACCGTCGAGGTTATGTGCACATTGTCAATCAGAATGTCGGTGCAGGGAACGGTGTCGCTGCACCGGATGCTGACGGTTGCATCCTTCCATTTGTAAGATGTTCCCCGAATCCCGACAAAGCTCACATTACTCACTTTCACAGCTGATAACTGATTAATTAACAAACAACATTATTACACATATAATTAATAATTAATTAACACCTTAATCTATAAGATTGTACTTACTTTATTGTTGCATATTTTGTGAGGACAATAAAACTGATCAATGACTATAGGGTTTTCAACTGCTGTAAAGTTTATATTTGAGAAAGTTATATTCCTGGCAAAACCAGAACCTCCCTGCAAAAAAAAAAGCAAATATTAAAAATATATATAATTAATAATTGTATTGATTTTTTTGTTTTATTGTACATTAAAATTTAAATCTACAATTAAACCTCTATATATAAATTTATACAGTTGGGATCAGGGAAAATTCTATTAATTTTATAAAATTTTAGATTATGGAGTTAACAATTTAGCACGTTCACCGAGTTACGACCAAAATAATTTATTATTTAAGCGAGGCTATTAACTTATCGGGGTTTTACTGTATACCTGCCATGTTTTGATCCTGACTCCATTATCAGTTCCATTTAAAGTGCAATTTGACACTTTTATCCCCTCGACTTCGTCATGTTTTCCCTGTTGACCCAGACTTCCAATGCTGCAAAAAGTACGAGGAGAAAAATAAATAAATATATACAATATTACCGCATGGTTATAGCTCAACTGGTTCCGGAGGTGGTAAATTCGTACAATATTTGTGACAAAATTAATTAATATGTATAATTTATATATTATATATATATATATATATATATATATGTGTGTGTGTGTGAGAAAAAATTACAAACCTTATACCATGACCAGGACCACAAACAATCTCAGATATAGTAGTATTTGAGGTTCCTCCTTTGATTGCTATACAATCATCCCCTAATTTGATCCAAATTATCAACATTAATACTTACAAATAAAAATAAATAAATAAATAAATAATTATATATATGTATGTATGTATGTATACCTGTTTTGATGGTAGAGTTGTGAATAAAAATATTAGATGAAGAGGCAATATCAATTCCATCAGTATTTGGGCTCAGTGGAGGGGCAATTATTTGGAGGCTTGAAATATTTGCATAGTGACAGTCTGTTATTGAAATATGAAACTTTGGGCTGTTTATATGTTTCAATCCACTTATTTCTAGATTCTTACAATTAGAAATTATCATTGCCTGTAATAATTAATTTAATTAATTAATTAATTAATAAATAAATAAGCATGATCATATTACATATATATCAATTATAATTGCAAGGGATTTTATGATTTTTTTTTTAATATCGGTACGATGATGAATGGCTGGACTTACTGTCGGTCGCGCGTTGCCTCCCTGAAAAAAAAAAATAAAGGGGTTTGTTAATACGTATGAAATTAATTAGTTTCGTTTTAGTTTATGTAATATGTATTTTGTGTTATATATCACGACTAATAAGTATATATGTCATGCTACACTGCGTGAAGTACACTGAACTCGTTATTATTATTCATTTAATGCAAAACGCTGATAAATAATTAGATGTGCGACGTACTGATAAATTGCATGCGATAGATTCAATATTCAAGACGGATGACGAGATTAACGAAAAATCGAGAGTGTATGTACCTCTAGCCACCAAGAATCTCCTTGGCCATCAATTAATCCTTGTCCATTACCAACAACGTTAAGCTTTTCAACTCTACTAAACATTATCCATTCACTTGACCTCTTATTTTTCCATGCTGATTTTGGTTGTGCAATAATGCTTCCTAATATCTGTCACAATATATACAATTAACCCCCTAATAAATTAAAAATCTTACAATTACGCCCTGTAAAATTGTAAGGGTATAATTGGAATATTTGAAGTAGTATACTTATATAATCTAAAAGATTCTATTAGAGTTGGCTCTGTTTGGAGAAAACTGTTAAACGTTGATGTACGTACGTTAAGTGGATAATGTTAAACAATTTTACGAACAAAAAGGACATTTATATAATTTAGACATACCTCGAATCGGGATTTGTTCGTAAATTGCCATATTATATATGTTAATAATTAATTAATTAATTAATTAATTACCTCAAATGTAATGTTGGGGCATAAACATGGACCTTCAAACTTGATAGGAGACACCAAGAATTTTTTGCCAATAGGTACACTTATTTTAACACCATTGTCTGAAATACCCTTGCAAGCTGCTTTCCATGTCAATTCAAAAGCCTGTGATCAATTGTTTGATTAGAGTTCGAAAAAATTAGTTAATTAGATTAATAAAATTAATTTTGTAATTTTGGGGGTGACTAAATAAGAGTATAATTTATTTCTAATTATAATTGTGAGATTAATTTGAGTAGATTATATATTAATATTTTTTACTTTTTTTTTAATAATTAGAATCTCAAACTGAATGAGTGAGTATATTTTGGTAATTATTAATTATTACGTAAATTGGATAATAGTAATTACAGTAGAATCATCGGTTTTTCCATCTCCGACAGCACCGAACTTCATGACATCGAATGTCCATTGAGGGGGCGGCAGCAGTGGTGACGGTGAAGGTGACGGTGACGGTGATGGAAACACCGACGACCCGTAGTGATACGGTGGGGATGCGGTTGCATGGGGCCCGTTTCTATTGCTTAATTCCAGAACTGTTAATAAAATCATAAAATATTCCAATAGTACTCCCTGCATTTTTTAAACAAAAAACATTAATCAGCCGTGGTTGCATAATTGGTCAAGATAAGATATTAATTAAATTATTAAAAAAAAAATGCATGTAATTGACTATGTCATTTTTTTCATACCATTTTTTGCCGCCGTGGTTGCAAAATCTTCCAACGAACTTAATTATTTCGAGGGTTTTTTACCATGGCCAAATATATAAGAGATAGTCCAGCCTAATAAATGTTAGCTGATTATATTTCTCAAACTCCGATTTCGGTATTGAGGAATTTGAATTTCTTTTTGCATATATAGTTTCATAATCACACTAAAAAGGTATAAAACAATTAATTAAGCCTTCATTGTTAGAATTTTATTTAATATTGCTTGCTCTTTTAATTTGAATGGATTTTCCACCTTTCCTATAAGGTAGGAGCATTTGAAGAGCTTTTCTGGTTATCAATCATTTTCACTAAATGATATATGCTATGTTCGGTTTTGGTTTCGTTTTCGGTTTCGATTTTGGATTTGGTTCAGTTTCTATTCAATTTCGGTATTTTGCAAGAAAAATCACATTATTAATCATCAAAACACGAGTTTATCAATTTCAAGACTTTGTCTGTGGACAAATTTTAAGATGAGATGATTCCCCAATTTAATTGTAAAAGAAAATTTAAATTTAGAAATCCAACAACACTAAATGTTGTTAGATTTAAATATAATGAGAGTAAAATATAGAAATTTTATTTGGAACAATAAATTTAAGGGTAAATTACAACCACCCTTGAGGTATGGTTAAATTACGAAAAAAATCCTTCTTGTATGGATAATTACATCTACCCCTCAACTATGAATCTTCTTACACCTCTACCCATATGGTGTCAAATTCAATATAATCATCCAGATTCCGTGGAATGTGCTCTAGCTTGTACTCGTTTTGTGTAAAAATATAGTTTCTGATGCACCAAAATTTGATATACAAGCCAAAAAAAACACATCTTATGATCATCTTGTTTCAAAATGTGGAGTTCGAATGGGATAAAACGAGTACAAAAGTGATAACATTACATATAATCTAGAAGATTCCACTAAATTTGAAACCGCAAGGATGAACGTGTAAAAATATTTATAGTTGAAAAGGTATTATTGCCTAAATAAGCGGGGGTTTTCGTAATTTAACCATACCTCAGGGAAGATTGTAAAAGAGAATAAATTGGCGGAATACAATTACAAATTAAAATTAAAAAAATGACTTGCATCTACTAAAAGAAAAGCCGTCATGTATTTATCATTTCGATTATTTATTAGGATATTAATTAGTGCAAAGATACCCAACTTTGTAGGACTCTTGTTTAATGGGTTGTTAGGGTTTGTTGGTAGTGAACTAGTGTTCCAATTAGTGGTAGTTGCTATTTTCTATTTAAATTGTAATCGTTATTATGATAAATTGAAAAAAACAAATTTGGATTTTTCCAACAATAGATCCATTTAACTTTGTTACAAACAATTCATTATTACAATTAAATTCATCATATCTGAGAGACAACGACTAAGACTAAAATAACTTAAAAACGATCCCTCAAATTTAATTATTCCCACCTAAATTTAAAATTGTCACTATAACGTACCCCGAATTAAATAATCGAGATTACAAATTACAATCAACAAGGAGACATCACATTTTGAAATTCAAATTAACACATAATTAATGACATAATTAATTAATTAATTGTTCTATGGGAGAAGGCATTTAACAGCAGGCCTAGTGTGAGTTGCAATTCCATGAGCATTATTACAATTTGCAGACACTTTCTTGCCAGGGGTTGAAGATGTTAAATAAACCCGGTCCAATTTAATATTCTTACACCCAATACTTTGGCTGCAACTCAAATTAATCACATTTTCTGCAATTGATGTACCACTTATTGCAATAAACGATATGTCACTTATTGCAACAGATGATGACGTCTGCATCAAAATAAATAAATAAATAAATATTAGATATAAGTTTTAATAATAATTCATTTATTTATCCCTTTTAATTAAATTTAATATTTATGTTTGAAATTGAACATAAGCAAACTTACATCAGTTGGGCAGTTTTTCTTAAGAGGGCAATAAAATTGTTCAATTTGAATTGGATTATCAACTGCTACAAACTTTATTCCTTCAAATGATATATTTCTTGCATACCCTTTTCCTCCCTTCAAAGAACAAATAAAAGTCAACTCAAATTATGTTGACCAGATAATGCAAAGTTAATCAAAGTATTAAGGAAATAATTAACACAATTATCTTGAATAATTACTGTTTGTTTTGTGCTAACCTGTATCGTCTTTATCCTTACTCCAGTGATTGTTTCCTTCAGTGTACAGTTACGAACACGTACGTTTTCGACAGCGTCGAATCCTCCGCTCCCCAGTGATCCGATGCTGAAATAAAAACTAATTAATTTAGAAATTAAATTTGCAAAAAAAAGGTAGATCTATACATGCTTTTTACATAGAAATAAACTTCGAAATATTAGCATGTTATTTTATTTAGTGTAAATTACAACCACTCCTGAGGTATGTCAAATTACGAAACCCCCCTGCTGTTTAGATAGTTACATATACCCTTAAACTATGAATTTTCTGGCACCTCCACCCTTATGGCGTCAAATTCAACATAGTCATCTAGATTCCGTAAAATGTGGTCTAATTTGTACACGTTTTGTGTAAATATGCAGTTTTTGATGCACCATAATCTGATATATACAAGCCAAAAAACACATCTTATGATCATCTTGCTTCAAAATGTGGAGCTCGAATGGGATATAACGAGTACAAAAATGATAATATTCCATATAATCTAGAAGATTTCACTGAATTTGAAACTGCAAGATGAACCTGTAAAAAGATTTATAGTTGAGGAAGGTAATTATGATTACCCAAACATGAGGGGTTTTTTCGTAATTTGACCATACCTCAGGGTGGTTGTTACCCTTTTATTTATAAGAAGAGAAAAATTAGCCAAATAACCTGATACCATGGCCCGGCCCGCATGTTATTCCACTAATATCAACATTAGAAGAGCCCGCACTAATAGCAATGCAGTCATCACCTATACATACAAATAGTCAAATCCACACATTTTAATTAATTAATGTTTAATTAAAGAAAATAGTAAGATTAAATAAATAAATAAAATTAATAACCTGTTGCAATGAAAGAATTTCTAACTTGCACTTTTGTTGAGCCAGAAATGCCAATTCCATCAGTATTAGGGCTATCCCCCGGTGCGATTACTCGGAGATTAGAGACGACAACGTCATTACTCGACATAATCAACATATGGCTTCCGGGCCCGTTAATTTTCGTAAATCCATCTAATCGAAGCCCGTTACATCTCCGAAATATCATTCCCTACATTAATTTCACGGAATTTTTTTTATTTTTTTTTTTATCGAAAAAATATTTTATGCTATTTAAATATCAATTTTTGTATTACTTACAGTTGGGCCCTTGCAGAATTGTCCCTGCACATTATAAACTAATAAAAATTAATATCCAAAAATAAAAAAAAAATGTAAATGAATTTGTTAAGAGTGAATATTAAATTAATGATGAAATTATAAGTAATTACATTAGCTGGATCATCAAAGCAAAGGGTCTTAGGCCACCAGGATGAACCCTGACCGTTGATCACTCCTTTGCCTTTGACAATCAGACCGTTGACATTAGAGAATAACATCCACACGTGTCTCTGTTTTCCCATCCATGCTGAACTTGTTTTAATTGGTGCTATAATAGTTCCAGAAATCTGCCAAAAAAAAAAATTTTGTATTATTTAATTAATCATTTTTATCAATCAATTAATCTGAAAATTAATTAATAAGTAAATAAGTGATTAATATAATTAATTACCAGAAAATACATACGAGTTCGGCATGGACCGTTGAAAGTCAACGGGTTCAAAAGGAAGGTTTTGTTTGGGGGTACATATACAGCTGGCGTTGTTCCTCTAGCCCTCCCATCACATGCTCCCCTCCATGCACTCAAAAATGCCTGCAATAATTTACAATTAACACAAAAAAATTAAAGATAAAAAATAAAAATATATATATATATATATATATACACAATATTTATTTTATAATGTGTAAAAAATATATATATAGGATTATATATATTACTTGTGAATCATCGGTTCTTCCGTCACCAACTGCACCAAAACTCATGACGTTGAAAATACTCGTCGCACCCACCGCGCAAGAAGCCATGCATACTACCGTGAATATTACGATTGTACCACGACGATCCTGCACAAATTAAAACACGTGGAATTAATAACCATTTTACATATACATAATCAGTCGCGTTCGTGCTTTTTTTCTGCGTATGTGTAGATATATATCATCTCTCGCCTTCTCGAGCGCGCGCACTTGTAGATATGAAAGAAAGGAACTCATTACATACTCACCATTGTAGGAGGCAGCATTAATTTAATTTAATTTAATTAGCTTCTTAAATACACTGATTAACCGGCCCGTTACATTAATTACCATTGAGATTGACTACTATTTATAAGGAGAGATATAATTAACGTGTTTTTGACACTTTACATATTTGTTTAACTGTTTAATTAATTAATTAGCAAATATTAGTAATTATATTTTTTTTTTTTGAGTAAAGCAAATATTAGTAATTATATATTCCACTTTCTTGCAAACTAATACAGGATGGATTTCGTGCAATTTACTCAGTGAGTTGCATGTGTTTTCCCATCGATAAAGTCGTATTTCACACAAATTAATATTATTTAATTATATCCACGTTTTTAGGGATCGTAGCACGCTTTTTCATGCTCCAATATTTCCGCTTTCATAATGTTTTAAATTTTAAGCTAACTGATCCCTCCGAGTAGATATGAGTGTTAAAAATATTAGTAAAAACTCCCATATAAAAATTAGTCAAAGCTAATAAGGATCATATAAGCTGAATGTGTGTTGCACATGCGGATTTCGCGACTTGGGTACATTGTTTTGACATGAAAATACCATAATAACCTTTAAAACATAAATTTAGAAAATTATAAATTTACCCCATGATTTTTGTAAGATCCAAAATAAATAGTTTAATAATTTTCTTTTATATTTAATACAATACAAAAATCATTTTATTAGGGGCAATTTTATCATTTCATTTAAATCAAAAACCAATTTTAATATAAGAACATGTGTGCTTTGTAAAACGTTACATATGTGGGTTATTGCTAAAAAATAATTTAACATTGATTTTTTTCGACAATTAAAGATTACACAGGAGAGTCTGTGCTAATAACTCTATATGTATGATATAAGCTACGATTAAATAAATAATTAAGTATTATTTAATGTTTGGTTGGATCAAATTATAACTTTTTCAGGTCGATCGGCAATTATAGAAAAAGTAGTTCTAGCTCCCTTAGTCGAACTATACTAACACAAAGCGAGTTCTCATCAAAATAAATAATTTTATTTTGGTTAATCTTAATCTTAATTTTAATTTTAATCTTAATCTTAATCTAAATCTTAATCTTAATCTTAATCTTAATCTTATTCATAAACCTATTACAGCTCATTAACTATATATGAGCATCTTTATTCTTGAAGAATACTCTACGTAAGACATAATCCAGTTCCACGTTAATTATGCATGTGTCTATGCATGTGCGATTCCCTACTTCATTACACAACCTCCTAAACTAAACATAATAAAATATCACGACTTGGCAAAATTCAAATGAAGTACGATTGAATTTAGTGAGTTGAATTTGAGAATCTGCTCCAAAAGTTGCTTATGTTTTATGGATTTTAAGTTTAAAATATACTAGGCTTAATTCTACTTTGCACCCTTCAAATGTAGCATTTTGGCACTTTAAAAAAAAAAAAAATAGCACTTTTGCACCTTCGAATTATGCATAATTTATTGTGTTTTAAGGGTGCAAAGTGCTATTATTTTTTCAAGGGTGTAAAGTGCCAGCAAACTATATTTCAAGGGTGCAAAGTGGGATTAAATATAAACTATCAATAGATGCCTCAATAGTTTGTAGGGAAATTTACGGCCAACCCTGTGAGATAGGTATGGCCAAATTACGAAAAAAACTCCTCTTGTTTGGGTAATTACAGTTACCCCTCCATTTAAATATTTTTACATAAAATTTATGTAATTGGTTATTTACCGAACCAAATCGTATATCCAGTTCGGTAAACAATATGAAATGTTGGGTTTACCGATTTAACATCCTTAAATTTACCTATGGAGGGCTATTTTCGTAAGATAATACATAGTTAAGAGGTGACTGTAATTACCAAACAAGATGGATGTTTCGTAATTTGACCATACCTCATGGGTGGCGGCAGTAATTTGCCCATAGTTTGTATAAAATAATAAAAGATATTCAAAATACTAAATTAAAAGATATTGTAAATACTAAATAAATAACTAGCTATATAATATTAAAAGAATAAAGTCACAATTTAATATTTCTGACATAATTCTTCTCTTTCAGCGAGGGTTCCACCACTTCCAGTCCACCACCACCACCATGGCCGCCTCTTTGTGGCGGCGGTGCTCATTAAACACCGGCTGGTCCTTCACCAATGTCGCGAAGAAAGTGCACCCTGCACTAAATCACCGGTGTCAGCGTCAGTTCTCTGTAAAAGAATCCGTCAAACGCGAAGCAAAGCACGCCCCCTTATCTCCCGTAACCTTTCTGGAGAGAGCTGCAGAGGTTCACGGAGATCGAATCTCCGTCGTGTACGGCGCACTGAGATTCACCTGGGGCCAGACTCTCGGCAGGTGCGCTAATCTCGCCGCCGCCTTGTCAAAATTGGGAATTTCTCGCGGCGATGTGGTAATTTCTCCATTCTCGCCATTTCTTCTCCGATAATATGTGTGTGTGTTTTGGGGATTTCTGCTAAAATTTTAGGGTTCTTATACTCGTATTCTGCAAAATTGCTTCTAGTATTTTCGAATTAAGCATTGTTGATTTACTTTGGGGTTTTTTTTTAATCCCCTGCAAATTGTGCTTGGAGAATTTTTCATATGAACATGAATTTTAGGTTTGAATAAAAATCATGAATATTTGGCTTTTTGATGATTATGATGAATTGATGATGATGGTGTATGATGCAATAACAGGTAGCAATCCTGGCCCCAAACATACCAGCAATGCAAGAACTCCATTTCGCTGTACCGATGGCCGGAGCGATTATCTGCACACTAAACCCGTACGACAATCCAAATATGATCTCGATCCTGCTCCAGCATTCCGAAGCCAAGATAATTTTCGTAGACCACCAATTCCTCCACAAAGCTCAACAAGCACTCGATCTTGTATCACAAAACAATCTCAAACCACCGATTCTCGTCCTAATTCCCGAATACGCCATTCCGTTTTCGTGTCCCGGTACGCATGACTACGAAACTCTCGTAGCAAGTGGAGATAGCCAAAAACACACCACTAAACCGCCGAAAACCGAACAAGATCCTATAAGCATCCACTACACCTCCGAAGCAACGCCACCACACCCCAAAAGGGTGGTCCGTAGCCACAGAGAAGCCTACGTCAACACACTTGCAACGGCATCGATTCACGGATTGAGATCAATGAATACTGTCTACCTTTGGACAGTGCCGATTTCCCAATTCA
Source organism: Erythranthe guttata (assembly GCF_056151865.1). Lineage (NCBI taxonomy): Eukaryota > Viridiplantae > Streptophyta > Magnoliopsida > Lamiales > Phrymaceae > Erythranthe > Erythranthe guttata. The sequence goes on along the minus strand of NC_142541.1, from coordinate 14,697,176 downwards.
ACGGGGGTGACTGCCTGATTTGGGGTTTGGCGGCTTTGGGCGGCACAAACGTTTTCCTTACACGTGTCTCCGCTAAGGAAATCTTCGAAAGCATTTTCCTGAACAGTGTCACACACATGGGTGGGTCCCGGAAAATCTTGAACATGATTGTAAATTCGACCGATCGGGATCGAAAGGTAAATTCGACCTATCGGGATCGAAATGAGCCGCCTAGCACGGTGGTTGAGATAATGGCCGACGGAATACTACCGCTGCAGCCGCCAATCGTCTCCAAGATCGAGGAGCTCGGGTTCCGTTTGTCTCCAAGAAAACCCGAATCGGATTCTTGTTTGGAGGAAGTTGATGCGGACTGTATGTGAGACAGATGAAGAGCGTACCGAGCGATGGTGTGCCGGTGGGTGAGATTATGTTCAAGGGAAATAATAATACCAGAGATGGATATTTTGTAAAATTAATATCCAAACATGAAATTTCCTTACATCTCTATTTCTTTTTCTTGCCAAATTATTATAGTTTAGGGATGTGGATGACAAACTTTTAAATATTTGAGGGTCTATTTGTCAAATACACATAGTTGAGGGGAAGCGGATGCAAATAGACTTATTATTTGTTCATGTGACTCGCATTTTTTATCATGCATAAATTTTATCAAAACCTTTTGTCTTTTTCCCTACTATATAAAAAAAAACAAATGATCTGATCCTGACAAAAACCACCTCCACCACCACCACCATGAACCACTTTCTCCGGCGGAGCAGCTCACTAACCACCAGGTGGTTCTTCCACAAGAAAGCGGCCCCTCCACAAAATTCCCGCCATCTCTGCAATTCATCATCATCACATGAAAATCTCGAAGCTCCATCAATGGTGGAGGGTCTGGTCAGATGCTCTGCAAATTACGCCGCCTTAACCCCCATAACCTTTCTTCACAGAGCTGCCAAAATTTACAGAGACAGAACTTCAGTAATCTACGGCACTCTCAGATTCACCTGGTCACAAACTCTCTCTCGATGCCTCAAGCTCGCTTCCGCGTTGACTCAGTTAGGGATTTCTCATGGCCACGTGGTATTATTCAAAATCCCTAATTCTTCGCCATTTCTAATTTTTTTTCTTACTGAATTTTCGATTTTTTAATTTTTTTTCCGATGTACAGGTGGCAACACTAGCCCCAAATATACCGGCTATGCAGGAACTCCATTTCGCAGTTCCGATGGCCGGAGGAATTATCTGCACGTTGAACACGCGCCACGATCCGTCTATGCTCTCGATCCTCATCCAACACTCCGAAGCCAAAATCATCTTCGTCGATCACCAATTCATCGACATAGCTCGACAAGCATTCGCTCTCCTCGTACAAAACAAACTTCAACCGCCAATTCTTGTCCTAATTCCCGAACACAGCACCACTCAATCGACACCCGATTCGCAGGAGTACGAATACGAAACCCTCCTCGCTGGTGGAAAAGACGAATACGCCCCTATGCCACCGAAAACCGAATACGACCCTATCAGCATCAACTACACTTCGGGAACGACCTCCCGCCCTAAAGGCGTGGTCTACAGCCATAGAGGAGCATACCTCAACGCCCTCGCCACGTCATCGATCCACGGAATGGCCTCAAACCCCGTCTACCTATGGACGGTCCCCATGTTCCACTGCAACGGGTGGTGCTTAATTTGGGGCCTGGCGGCCCTAGGCGGCACAAATGTCTGCCTCCGGCAAGTCTTGCCGGAGCAAATCTTCGCTGCCATCGCCCTCCACCATGTCACCCACATGGGCGGGGCCCCCACAGTCTTGAACATGATCGTAAATTCCACCCACCGGAAACCTCTCCCACATAAAGTTGAAATAATGACAGGTGGCGCACCACCACCACCTTCCATCCTTTCCAAGATCGAGGAGCTCGGATTCAATGTGTCTCATCTCTACGGGCTCACAGAGACATACGGGCCCGCCACATCGTGCGTGTGGAAACCAGAATGGGATTCTTTGCCCCTCGAAGAACGGTTTAAGCTTAAAGCCAGACAAGGAGTCGAGCATTACGGTTTGGAGGAAGTGGATGTACGAGACTCTAAAACGATGAAGAGTGTGCCGAACGATGGTGTGACTATGGGTGAAATTATGTTTAGGGGGAACACGGTAATGAGTGGGTACTTGAAAGATGCAAAGGCAACGGAAGAAGCATTTTCCGGTGGGTGGTTCAGAAGCGGCGATCTTGCGGTGAAACACGAAGATGGGTACCTAGAGTTGAAAGACCGATTGAAAGACATTGTGATATCCGGTGGAGAAAATGTAAGTACGGTGGAAGTGGAGACGGTGTTGTACCGTCATCCGGCGGTTCTAGAAGCTTCCGTTGTGGCCAGACCAGATGATCACTGGGGGCAGACGGTGTGTGCCTTTGTCAAGATTAAGGAAGGATTAGAGGTTAGTTCTAAAGAGATAATCGACTTTTGTCGGGATAGATTGCCTCATTACATGGCACCTAGGACTGTTGTTTTTGAGGATATACCGAAAACCTCGACTGGTAAGATTCAGAAGTTTATCCTCAGGGAGAAGGCAAAGGCCATGGGCAGTCTTTCTTGAGCTTCTCTACAAAAGTTGGTCCATATTATTATTGAGTACTAATAATAGAGAATCTCTCTGTAAATTGCTATCATTACCTGTAAATTTTCTTCAAGTAAAATTCGATACGAGAGTTGTGTTTTTCAGTCGAATACAAAATAAACAAGAGAAGAAATCTCGAGTTACTTCGTTGCGATACACAACGAATACTAATAATAGAGAATCTCTTCATAAGATCTTTCCAAACTGTAAATTTGCTTCAAGTCATCTAAATTCTATAGCTAGAAATTGCAGCAACAAAGTTAAATTTCCAGCAGTTAACAAATCAAGAATCCGAATTTTGACACTTACAAGTGGATAACACAAGCCCCAAAAAAACACGAAACATAACATTAAATCGGTAAAATTTGATACGAGGGGTTCTGTCTTTCAGCCAAACACAAAATAAACACACGAGGAAATTGGGAGTTACTACTTCATTGCTGATGAAGCAGCTCTGGTGCCATAACAGTAATTAAATCCGTACCAAATATCTTTAGGAATAAGTACATTGTAGTAAAATGTGACGGCCTTTGTGTTATATCCAGAGACAGTTACATCGTACGGGAGCCACCCATCGTTCCCGGTTCTGTAGAGGTACAAGTAACATATCTGGTAAGTGCATGGTCCGGATATTTGAAACGTATCGGTTGAACATTGCTCGAATGTCTTCGAACCAGGACTATCCAGTCTTGGTGCGTAAACCTGTAAATAAATTTGAAAATTGAGAGTCAAAAACTAAGTGGTGAAAGTCAAGTCGAGTCAAAAACCGTTAACATTGTTGCCGTGGCCGTGTTACTAATATATCTAAAGTTTCGTGGGCAGTTTTCGAAACTATTTCCATAAATTCCATTATTTTCCTAGTTAAAATCTACAACAAATATACTGAAACTACTATCGGCAAGTTTATCCATTTCTTTCTATATAAAAGAGACATAATTAAATCGAGTTCGACAAGATGTTGTGACAAGCAAAAAGAATCAAGTTTACGTACACTAGAAACTCACTTTCTACGTAATAAAATCGGTATAGATTCTTGCTCACACACATTCGTCAATTGGAAAGAAACTCATATTTTAGCAAATGAGATTCAACTATAAGATAAATTACACAACGCATCGGTTTATATCCAGTCGCAACTACTATACACAAGTTCATCCACTTCTTGCACATAAAAGAGTCATAAAAATCGAGTCTTTGATACTGTGATCAGCTAAAATCCAAGGATCAAGTTCAAATTTCAAAATACCCCCAGAGATTATCTTGCAAATATTAATCCAGCAATAACAAATTGAATATATCAGCAATTAAAAAAAAAAACCTAAAATGCAATAAATTTGTAAAAAAATTTGAAGAAGAAAATGGAACCTGATTCCCATAGGCATCGCCAAAGGAGAGACTAATACGATCTCGTGTGTATCGAATGGACGAGCAGCTGGTCCTTACGCTTACACTAAAAGAACATGTTCCCTGATTCTGCACACGATTTTTTTTTTTTAAAATCCAAATTAGGTTAAAACAAATTACACAATATTCCAACAAATTAAAAATCATCGACACGCCCAAAACACAAATTCATCATTCGTACCAGTGTCGTGTTGATTTTGATCGACGATAGCGGCTGAGGGCGGCGCGGGATTACAGATCTCGCTTGCGAAGAAGAAGAAGCAGATAATACGAAAGCTAAAAATAGCAGAAAAAACAGGGGTTTCATGATTTTTTTTTTCTTCTTCTTCTTCGCCGAACAAAAAGAAAACCTTTTCAAACCACCAAGGGGGGTTTATTCTATATATATATATTGAGGCGTTCGTCGATTGCTAGATTGTCGGTTGAAATTGTCTGGTTAGCGACGGAGTTTTGGAGTTGGCCACGTCTCTGTGTTTGGTGTCGAGCAGAGAAGAGTCGCCGCCTCGCCACCACCCTTTTATGGTTGGACTCTGTATTCTCATGCTTAAGAGTTAAGCCAATCATGATTTCTCCCATTCTCATTAATCTATTCTAATCAAGATTAAACACTTAATTTCTTCTGAATGAATTACAATAATTTTATTATTATTATTATTATTATTATTATTATTATTATTATTATTATTATTATTATTATTATTATTATTATTATATTTGACAATAGACAATACCATATAATTCAAAAAAAAAAAAAAATCAATTTTTTTTTGAGAAATTTTCAAAACTCAAAATCTAAAAGGGTACCCATACTGCTGTTAGAGCAACTCCAACCCATAAATATCAAAATAAATTATCAAATATTTATTTGATATTTTATATTTTAGTTTGACACCTAAATAAATTTATTTGCTCCAACCATAGTTATCAAATAGTTGTTAATTAAAACTAAATAATGTGATTATGTATTTTAATTAACACATGTCATATTCTAATTGGTTATTATGGTGGTTAAGTTATGTAACTTCCAATTGGTATTATTTCTTGGGGATGTATTTTTACATCCCAAAAATTAAAACATCAAAATAGAAACTTATTTGATAACTGCACTGGAGTGGAAAATTTCTAACTTCAATTATCAAAATGGTAGTTAAGAGTTTTGATACCCCATTTAATAACTCCATTGGAGTTGCTCTTACAAGTTTTTTTTTTTTTTTTCCCCGATGACCTCCTCGTAATCGTTATCAACATATAATTTGTAGTACCTCAGGCGCTATCAGTTGTACTAAAATTAATTGGTGTTAGGAGATGTGCAAATTATAGTCTTATAGTGCATTCAACACACACAAGCGCTCACGATATTCGATTGTGGACGGCCCATACCCGAGCCTCCACCACGTTGGCTGTCAAACTCAGACTAACATAATCCCTCGTGGTTTATGGTTACGCTAGTTTTTATTTATATTTTTATAAATTCTTTATTTCAGGGCAAATTACGGCCAATCCCCTAAGATAAGGTTAAATTACGATAAACCCCTTTTGTTTGGGTAATTATAATCACCTTCCTCAATTATGTATTCTTACATATGCACCCTTACAATATCAAATTTATCAACTGAATGAGAATTTTTTTGTAACAAAATACGTGGTTAAAGGAGTAGTTATGATTACTCAAAAAATAGGAGGTTTTCGCAATTTAACTTTATCTCAGGAGACTGGGCGTAATTTGCCCTTTTCTAATATTTTTTTTGGCTATAGTATTAGCTACAAATTACAATAATCAACTACAATGTTTTTCAATAAATTCATTTTAATTATTATTTTAATTGTTTTTATGTATTTTTTATTCGACAGATGACTAAATCGTATATAACTATAAATTGTAACAATCAACTATAAATTATACTAAATCAACTACAAATTACATTTAATCAACTACAAATTCTAATAAATAATTTATTTTTACTAAATTTACGACAATGTATATACTCCCTCCGTCCCAATTTAAATGTCGTTTTGGCTTGTTTTACACATATTAAGAAAATCAATAAATGTGCATAGATTATAGTAAAAAACAGATCAAATTACTAAAATATCCTCGACATTAATTGATTCTCAACTAATTAATTAGGAGTAATTAATGGTAAAATTGACAATAATACAATTAATGCTTCATTGAAAATGTAAAATGACAAATAATGTGGGACAAAAAAAAACTCTCTAAAAAGACATAATATGGGACAGAGGGAATATTATATAACGAAGGTTGTAAATAGGTGGGAGTAAAAAAAAATTATAATTTACTTATACGAAATTATAAAATTATTTATTTTTATTTTTGCAATAATATAAAAATAGTTTATCGGATAAACAAACTAAAGTCCTTCGACAACAGCGAAACCATTTCTTAAACCCCGAGCAGCTGAAAATGCTCCGCCCAATCGCCGCCGCCTCCACCACCGCCGTGCCCTCTTCCCCTCTCGTCCAATTCACCTCCGTAAGATCTACATACCTCCACAAACCCTTCAAATTGAACCACCCAACAAACATAATCCTAAAAAAACCATCCACCTTATCAAATTTAACCCTAACAAAAACCCGCAGCAGCAGCAGCAGCAGTTCCCAATTAACCACCCATTCCGAGAAACCCTCCGACAGCGATTGGGAATTTCCGGACGATGTAATCGGAGAAGAAGGAGATGAAGACGAGGGCAGCCCCTGGGAAGGCGCGATTTTGTACAGGCGAAACGCCGCCGTTTCGCATTTGGAGTACTGCACTACTCTCGAGAGGCTAGGGTTAGGAAAAGTATCCTCGGAATTCTCGAAGAACCGGGCTTCGGAGATGGGGTTGCGCGTGGTGAAACCCGTGAAGGAGTTTCCCGACGGAACTCCGGTTTTGATTTCGGCAGATGTTACTCGGAGGAAGCAGAAATTGAGGCTCGACGGAATTGTTCGAACTGTCATTTCTCTTAATTGCAACAGGTATTTCCTTTTTATTTTTTTAATTTAATTTAATTTATTTTATTTTTGTGCAGCATTGATTTAATTGTGCTTGTGATATATTTACATTGTTTTTTTTTTTTTTTGCTTATATGTTTAGTTCTTGTGGATGTTTGATTGATGTAATTCAGTTATATGCTATTACAATTACGATTAACTTAGGAAGTTACGACGACGAACAATTGAAAATTAGTGCATTTGAAAAAGCTAAGAGATTTTTTTTAGGTTTCAACCGAACTTCGAGAAATTATCTTACGTAGATCTAATAATGCAAATGAATACTTGGATTAATGTAATTTATTTCACGTATAGAGTACGTAGTATAGTTAACTTGCTCGCAGTTATTTGCCATTGATCAATAATCTAGAATCGAACCAGCCACTTAAGAGTATAAATTGTTTAATCGAAAAGATATAAAAGTAATCATTGTATATTTGTTTGGTTAGCATTTGATAAGAATCGGAAGTGAAGGTATCGTTTTTTTTTGTGTGCTTTTTGGGCCTTATAAGTTTTTGGCTTGTTAACGATGTCACATCGGAATCATTCAATGTTATATGTCGCAAATTTTATTTAAATCGAAAAAGATGGGATGGTATTTGTTTTGCATTGGATCCCATTATTATTGGGAGGAGAAAAAAATCGGATTGATATTTGGGCCTGAGTGTATACAAATAGTCGTTCCGACGAGAAATCTGCATGTAGATGGATTTGGGCCTAAATAAAGAAAACTTCAAAAATTTTAAATAAAATTTTTAATTTATTTTCTTTCGAATCGAATACTCGTTCTGCTTATCGTGCAACATGCGAGACGATTAATTAGCCAAAATGCTTGACTGTTCTTTTATTTGTGTAACTCGAGTATTTGTTTAAGTAAGTAATTTATCTTAATTTACCAATTTGTGAAGGTGTGGCGAACCAGCTGCGCAGAGTATCTACTCCGATTTCTCACTTTTACTGTGTGAAGAACCCCTCCAAGAATCTGAAACCATAAACTTGGGTACAATTTTTGGAGACGAGAAATTAAAAACCGTCGAAGCAGAAGACAGTGATGATAGCTTAATCGATTTAGACGATCAGTTATATTTTCCTCCAGACGAAAAAGTGGTCGATATTTCGAAGAATATAAGAGACCTTATACATGTGGAGATCACCATTACAGCTGTGTGTGGTCCTAATTGCAGAGGATTATGCCTCGATTGCGGCGCTAATCTCAACATTAGTAAGTGTATCTGCGGGAAGAAGAAGGTTCAGGAAAAAGGCTACGGTGGGCCCCTCCGAGATTTGAGAGAGCAAATGCAGCAAACATAAATTTCACTTTTTTTTTTATTTTTTTTTATTTTAATAATAAAAAAACAATTATTTGAGAAATTTATTTTTGTTGTAAATATTTTTTTAATCAAACCAATATAAAATAGATTAATATTGAATTGTCTAAGTTACCCCCGATGATATTTTACTGAAATAATTAAATTAAATCTGTTTTAAATATACAGTATTATTTTACATAATTACCCTTAATCAATATTTTTCTAAATAAGGACATTATTAATTAAAATAATTATGTTTGACCTCTTAATTATCTGCATCACATGTCACAAAATGTATTTACTTAAAATTGAGAATTTAACTAGAATCCTAACACGAATTTATTAGGATCCTAATTATATATGCATTACAATTTTTACGGATTAATTTGTCGATGTAAATTGTTTATCAAAAAAAAAAGTCAATTTAACTATAATTTAACAAGAACCCTAATTACGAATCGGCATAACCTTAATTACGAATAAATCCATAGGGCAACCTAGAATCACAATTAGACGACCTTCGATCTTTAATACAATATGAATATGGGATTAAAGTAAGAAAACTATTAAGGGTTTCAACCAAAACCTTAATTATTGAAATACAAGTAATATACCTAATTCTTCGGAATTAGACATCCTTAAATAAGCTTATTCTGAAGAAATAGTGTAACGATGCACCAATTCGAATTTGTAGCAAAGTAAGAATAAATTAAAGGGTCGAAAAAAAATGATGAATAACTGAATTGATCGTAAAACCGTAAGACCAGATTTCTAAGATGAAGATGGAGAACTTATTTGATTTGATGAGAGATTAGGGATATATCAGCATTATTAGAAAATAATATCGATTAGTTTTTTTATCATGTTTGTGTATAAGGTTATTATGAACATTCAAAAAAACAGTAATAAATTAATTAAAATTCCATTAAAATAGAGAGAGTAAAATTGACATTTCATTAATAATTTATAATTGCCGATTTTTTTAAAATAATAATTGCACAAAGAGTATTTTGCAACAATAGATTGTGTTGCTGGGACACGTGTATCCAATCGCCGCCGCCTCCACCACCGCCGTGACCTCTTCCTCTCTCGTCCAATTCACCTCCGTAAGATCTACATACCTCCACAAAACCTTCAAATTGAACCACCTAACAAACATAATCCTAAAAAAACCATCCACCTTATCAAATTTAACCCTAACAAAAACCCGCAGCAGCAGCAGCAGCAGCAGCAGCAGTTCCCAATTAACCACCCATTCCGAGAAACCCTCCAACAGCGATTGGGAATTTCCAGACGAAGTAATCGGAGATGAAGACGAGGGCAGCCCCTGGGAAGGCGCGATTTTGTACAAACGAAACGCCGCCGTTTCGCATTTGGAGTACTGCACTACTCTCGAGAGGCTAGGGTTAGGAAAGGTATCCTCGGAATTCTCGAAGAACCGGGATTCGGAGATGGGGTTGCGCGTGGTGAAATCCGTTAAGGATTTTCCCGACGGAACTCCGGTGTTGATTTCGGCAGATGTTACTCGGAGGAAGCAGAAATTGAGGCTCGACGGAATTGTTCGAACTGTCATTTCTCTTAATTGCAACAGGTATTCTTTTTCATTTTTTAATTTAATTTAATTTATTTTATTTTTGTGCAGCATTGATTTAATTGTGCTTGTGATATATTTACATTGTTTTTTTTTTTTGCTTATATATTTAGTTCTTGTGGATGTTTGATTGATGTATTCAGTTATATGCTATTACAATTAGTCAATTACAATTAGTATAAATTGTTTAATTGAAAACCGGTGAAAAGATGTAAAGTAATCATTGTATATTGTCAAGTGTGCTGCACTTATGAAATTTTTTGGTTAACATTTGATAAGAATCGGAATCGAAGGTATCGTTCTCTTCTGTGTGCTTTTTGGGCCTTATAAGTATTTGGCTTGTTAACGATGTGACATCGGAATGATTCAATGGTATATGTCGTAATTTTATTAAAATTGAAAAAAATGGGATGGTATTTCTTTTGCATTGGATCCCATTATTATTGGGAGATGAAAAAAATCGTATTGATATTTGGGCCTGAAAGTGTATACAAATAGTCGTTCGGACGCAGAGAAATCTGCATGTAAATGGATTTGGGCCTAAGTAAAGAAAACTTCAAAATTTTAAATAAAATATTAATTTATTTTCTTTCGCTCTGGTTATCGTGCAACACGCGACACGAATGATTAGCCAAAATGCTTGACGGTTATTTTATTTGTGTAGCTCAAGTATTTGTTTAAGTAATTTATCTTAATTTACCGATTTGTGAAGGTGTGACGAACCAGCTGCGCAGAGTATCTACTCCGATTTCTCACTTTTACTGTGTGAAAAACCCCTCCAAGAATCCGATACCATAAACTTGGGTACGATTTTCGGAGACGAGAAATTAAAAAGCGTTGAAGCAGAAGACAGTGACGATAGCTTAATCGATTTAGACGATCAGTTGTATTTTCCTCCAGACGAAAAAGTGGTCGATATTTCGAAGAATATAAGAGACCTTATACATGTGGAGATCACCATTACAGCTCTGTGTGGTCCTAATTGTAGAGGATTATGCCTCGATTGCGGCACTAATCTCAACATTAGTAAGTTTATCTGTGGGAAGAAGAAGGTTCACGAAAAAGGCTACGGTGGGCCCCTCCGAGATTTGAGAGAGCAAATGCAGCAAACATAAATTTCACTTTTTTATTTAAATTAAAAAAAAAAATTAATTAAGAAATTTGTTTTTGTTGTAAATATTTTTATTTTTAAGGAATGGGAAATGAATCTGCAGGTTTGTTTGAGAGTGATGAATTTGCATGCAGCACATGGAATTTTTTATTTGCACAAGTCTGGAATCTTTTGAAAGCTCAATTTACCAGTTTTCTCAGCAATGATTGACTTATATATATATATATATATATATATATATATATATATATATATATATATATATATATATATATATATATATATATATCACTGTTGAATTTAATTCGAAATGTTAAATCTACATTAAATTCATTAGTGATTTCGCTTTCTGGATGCAAAAGACTTGGGACTTTTCAAGTTCTTGAAAATAACAGTATATTAATTTTTGATGTATATATATTGTGTTTATTATGTGTTGTCAGTTGTCATTATATCCTAATTAATTACTTAAGTCGTTACAGCAATGTCTGGTGATTAGACAACATTAGCAAACGTTTCATCAAATAATTGACACTTTTTTCTTTCTTTATATGCTTATAAGAGGCTTGGAAATAATGAATATTATTTATGGAAAACTATGGCCACCCGGATGTAGGGTTAAATTACGAAAAAACCCCTCATATTTAGGCAGTTACAACCACCCTCAGCTATGTATTGTAACCAAACCAAAATTTCACGCCAAAATTTCATATCGTTTACCGAACCAAAATATATGGTTCAGTAATTTTTTTTTTTTTTGGGTACTTGAGAAAATGATTTACAGTAAAACTAGCAACACAAAAAGTATGCAAAATAGGTATAGGGAGAAGAGAAGAGTGGACCTTATTATATATGAGAAAGAAACAAAAATGAAGCCCACGGGGAACAGAGAACAATTAATATTACCAAAAATTCAATAAATATTAAAATTAAAATATAGCCCCACACACACATGCATGCAGTAATTACCACATTATTATGTGTTCGATCGAATTAGCTAACACATTCCACAGACAATTGACATTTCATGGTTACCACCCTTATTTCATATATATATATATATATACACACACACACTTCCTTTTACATATGAAATTAAATTATTAAATAAGAGCATTTATATCCACCTTCACAATCTAGATGAAACACATCAAACATAAATTATAATGCACCCCCTTTCTTCTTCTTCTAGGACCACTAATTAATTTACCAAATTAAATTCATTTTTTTTTTCTCGATTAATGGTACCCGTTTCCAATTACTAGGATCCGGGTCATTCGGGTCGGACTCGGATAAAGGCCCGTTTACGCGACCGGTTTGAGCTTCGGCTTGATGGACACTCACACCCCTATGGTGATATAGTTCACTAATTAACGTTGTCATGGTCGAATAGTGAATTATCGACAAATAAATTTATAAACTATGAATTATGAATTTATTATGTGACCTACTCTTGTGGGGCTCTAATTAAATTATATGAAACAAGTATTCTGCAGATGAGTATAATATTCACCATATGTCGAGACTTGGAATATTCATTTGGACAACTTTGTCATTCATCATCTCCTAATAATTGAAATTAAACCAAAGAAAAAATTAAATTAATTCACCAACTAATCGACGGTGGGTTTTTTATGTTTATTGCCTTCAGTGGACGATTGCTGCCTAATGCAGGCTAACAATCTTCCTCTCGGCAATTGCTCCAATTGGGAAACGAAACTGACCTTGGCTCTAATATCACTTATAGGACGGTCTCATGCGCTGCTAGATCAATTAATGTCAGGAAATACGCAATCCATAATCTTATAGTATTGCATTCAGCACACACAAAATTGTACGATATTCGACTGTGGGCCGCCGCCCATACTCAGACCTTTCCACGTGGATAATTGATGCCGAACTCAAGCTAACAACTAGTTATTTAGTAGTTTGGTCATAGGTATTATCTACGATCTACATGTATGTACAAATATTGCGTGGGGTTTATATATATGTGCATATTGTGTATATATATGTATGTATACAAATATTGTGTGTATGTGTGTATAAATATAGTAATAAAATAAGGTAATTATTTTATGGACTTATTAATAATGTAAAAAGCACATTAATTAATATATATATTAAATGAAATCAGTAGCTAGCTAGTCATTTTCATATAATTATATGATTGAATAGTCAATAATTAGAAAAGCCCATTTTTGAAGTGATGCAGGAGGAATTAATATTGTACGGAAAATGATGACAACTCACCATTAATTTTGTAACTGCTACTTCAATGAATATCTTCTCTTCGCACATATATCATAATTAAATTGGGATCAATTAAATTATGGTAAATTACAGTAAAGTCTGAGGTAATATTAAATTACGAAAAAGTTCTCCATTTTTTGGATTATGTGAAATATTCTTCAGTTTGTACACGTTTACGGCATTTGATCTCCACATTTGTGAACAAGATGATCATAAGATGTGTCTCTTAGCTTGTAAATATCAGATTGTGGTGTATCAAAAACTGTATTTTCGCACAAAACGAATACAAACTAGACAACATTCCACGGAATCTAGAAGATTTTATTGAATTTAACGTCATAAAGGTGGACGTGTAAGAAGATTCATAGTTGGTGATGGTGGTTTGTAATTATCCAAATAAAAGGGGTATTTTCGTAATTTGACCTTACCTAATGGGTTGGTCGTAATTTACCCCATACTCAAATTGGGATCAATTAAATTATTAGGTGTATTTAAATGTGTTGCCTTTTTTCCTTCCTCCTTTGAGCTAACCATTTGATTAAAATTAAGTTCAAATGTCAACCCATTCTTGGAATCAATAAAAGTTAGTATATATGAATCAAATATTTGTTTCACTTTATTTTGTTAATTTTCTTTTTCAGAGAAAACAGTGAAAAATGAGGGAAAAGGGTTACTAAATGCTACTCATAGTAATGTTCTTCAATTAAAAGAAAACAAAAAAATCAATCAAAATATCAAGACCTTTTTACATAAATGTAAAAATAAAAAAAGTAAAAATAATACTAACTCCGTTTCTTCGCTAACATGCACCGAGAAAAAAAAAATTAATATTGCAACATAATAATATTAGTATCAATAAATTAAATTTTCCAATTCAAAAGAAAAAAAAAGTCCACAAATTTTATCTTTATAGTATATATAGTATAATTAAAACTGGAGATGTTTCTTTATATAATATAACTAGGGTTGGAAATCTGAAGGATCGGATCTGAATTAGCACTTTCGTAAAAAAAAAAAAACAAATCGGTTTTTTTTTAATTGTAGAACTATTCCAAATTCCGTTGAAAAAATTGTTCCGAAATCGGATCTTATTGTACTGGATTTAAAAGAAATCGGAAATATTATTCTTTTATTCACCTCTATATATATATATAACTAAAATTGGATCGGAATCTGCAACCTTGTTAACATTTCAATTCCGATAAAAAAAATGGCAAAATTTTCTAAATTCGGAATGAAAAAGTTCATTTACCCGTACTTAGAGCGAAGTACTGAGCCACCGATTCACGTACAATCGAAACCAACGATATTCGAAAATTCCGTTACAATTTCCACCTGCCCTATATATAGTCGACTTCAGACGAATTGTTAGAATCAAGATTTTATAAGTAGCAACAAAATAATTAAAAGAGACGTGTTTAAAAATAAATAATTGATCTCAACATAACCAACACAAGTGTGTATATATATGTAGGAAAGATAACATTGAACTTTCTCAAATGACAAATATGAATAAATTTCTACAACCATAGGAAGAATATCAAATTATGTGTGTTCAAATGAGTAACACACAATAATTGATTTATTTCATATAGACAAAAGCCTTCATGGCTAATTTAATAATCCACCCTATTTTTATATAGGAATGAACTCAAACGAATCACATAATTCCATTTATATAATATATAGATACGGAAAATACAGAAATCATATGCTACATCCGGTTATTTACACCGAGTGGATTTGAACTCTAGACAATCTACATATAATCACACACACACATCAAAGTGTATGTGTGTTTAGTGGTTCAGAATACACACGGTATAAACAACCAGGTGTAGCATCTAATTAACTGGGAAAATAGGTATATAAGTTTGGATTTTTTTTATTTTTTTTAGTCCTTGTGAATATTAATATCATAATATACGAAAAATTAACTAAATATAAACGTATAATGGAATATAATTATATATATTAAATATAATTTAGAAATTAATTTGATTGGATTAATTCCTGTTGAGAAGTTCCTCGATCATTTGCAGTGCAATCCTTTCCTCTTCATCAATCCCACCCCTCATCATACCGAAGGATTCCGCCGGAGATGCCGCCAGAGGCGGCAGCGGCGGCGGTGGCAGTTCATGGTCGTGATCCATGGTTGACGACGGGATATTCTGATCGGCGTTCTTTTTCTTGCCAAGCTCAACGGTCATGACCCAGTTGGATTCCGACCCGGATCCGGCCCGTTTCTGCCACACCCCAATGTGGGAATTCTCGGTATCTAGCCTGAGGCAAGTGAGAGAAGGCGACGGAGATTTGCAGCACTTCCGAAGCTTTGCGCTGAGAATCGACGAGAGAGAAGTCGCTCTCGCGTTGGCCGCCGCCGCCGCCGCCGCAGAGGCGGTGGAAGACGATGAGGAAGATGACGGAGAAATATTATCGTTTCCGTTACCGTCAACATCCCGGCTAACCGGCACCGGAAAGTTGGTCTTGGCGTTTCTGCCGCTCATCAGAATCGCCGCCTCGTCGTACGCCCTCGCCGCCTCCTCCGCCGTCTCGAAAGTCCCAAGCCACACCCTCCTCTTCCTGTCAGACAATAAAAAAAATAGGGTTTCATATTGTAATAACACCGAAAAAAGTACGTACATGGTGATCGATATATATATGTAACAAATAAGTTTTCGTTGCAACTTGCAGATGATATAATAATATAGTGTGTGTGTGTGTGTAAATAATGTGAATGCACAGAGGAATTAAATGAAGAAGAGAAGTATTTACAGGAGAGGGTGTCGTATCTCTGACACCCAAGAACCCCAGTGCCGCTGTCGGACACCTCTATATTTTTTCTTTAGTACCATTTTTTTTTTTTCTTTTTTTTTTTTTTGTCGTCTGCAGAAAGAAACTCTGATGAAGGAATGAGAATGAATATTTGATTTATAATTTAGTATGATTTAGTCTGAAAGATACCTCGCATTTGCAGTATGATTTATAGTACTTACATGATCATCTTTATAATTAAGAGGGAGAGAGAGAATGGAAGTAATAGAGAGAGAAAGAGAGAGAGAGAGAGAGAGAGAGAGAGAGAGGGGCCTAGGTATTTCTGGTGCAGTGGTCCAGTGTGCAGTTCCGTGCAGTTGGGCCATGGCTACTTATAGAGAGCCACAGTTTGTGGGTTCGTTGTATAAACACGATTTTAATTAAGTAGAGAGCCATTTTTGTTTACATGCATGTGAATAGTCAAAACATTTGCCTACCTATATATATATATGATCTACCCTTTTCAACTACATATTTAGGTTAAAAAACTTTGCCCTAATTCAGTAATTTAAAGATTCGTACTTGCTATTGTATATTATATATATACACATGTGGATTACGTCTCTCGTATGGTTTACAAGCTATTATACGAGAGTGTAGGTTTATCTAGTGCACATATATGGTTGGTTGCGGACTCTTTCATTACTCAAAAAATAAAAAAGGAATGTGTTAAACGCTCATTGGACGCAATTTCATTAACAATTAGGACGATTATACTTTTTTGTTTCGATAAAAGTCTCGCTTGTTTATTTTACGAAAATATCCTCATTGTTTTATTAGCTAAAAGTCTCTAGGGACGGGGTATGCGTGTTTGTGAGAAGTTCGTGCGAGCCAATTCTATGAGCAATGACGGGCTCGCCCTAGACATAAACCCCGGGGTTTAAAAGAGTGGAGCTCGAGCCAAGACTGGCAAATTTCATGAGGTTGACACGAATTTGATGCGCTTCAGTTCTAACTATCGAACTATTCAGATTTTTAACGTGTAGTCCAAATTATTTATTTAAAAAAATCTTGATATTCCAATTAATTCTATACTAATTCAATTTCACAACATTTTTCGATATGTTCCAGGCAGCCATCGACGTCAAATTATATAATCGAACATATTTTTTTCTATAAGAAGCGACGATGGGTTAGCAAACTACGACCACCTTAATTAATTAGTGCGGTAGGATTAATTTACATAATTATTTCACTAAATAAAAACGTGGTCCTGTTGAGGAATTAAATGCCTATCTATATTAATTACGCAGTTTTAACTGTCAAATAAACATTGTATTATTGGTCCATAAGTTAGATTAGATACATATAGCCTGCTAAAATATTATGGATCTTGTTGTAACTAATTAATTGCTAAAATGAAAATTGAATGATTAAATATATCTACGGTTGGATGTGAGTAGTGTATCTACTAATGATTATTTTGTGCCGTTGATCTTAGGTCTAAGCAGACAGTCTTGACCTAGATTTTTGGTTTAAGGTAGCCCTAGAGTTCAAGAAAGGTTTAATGTGTGATTAGAAAATTGTGATTTGAATGTAATAATAGAGTAATTATGATTGTAAACCTTAATATTTGACTCTAATGCGTAGGCTTTGATTGGTGCAAGACTGTTGACTGGTCTTCTTCTCCCTTTTTTTTTTTTTTTTTTTTTGAGATTTTATTTAATTAATTATCGGTCTAGTTTGTAAATTTAATCGTCGTTTTTAAAATTAAAATTGGTTATGTTTAATTTAGGCGTACATGATCAATGCTCGATCGATGAATGTGATCAACAATATGATAATATGATATATCTAGCATTTTCTAATAAAAAATACTTTGTGTGTTCTAAAATAAGTGTCACTTTTGCGCACGTATAAATAAAACTAATACAATATACGTGAATTTTAGGGGGGAAAAACCATGTAATGCGACTAAAATACTCGTGTCACTAATTTTGTTTCCATTAATTATATTTCAACTAATTAGTAGTAATAAGGCAAAATTGAGACAATAATAATTAAAGCATTATTATATCTGAAGTGAAGTGACGGATAATAATAATAATAATAATAATTTAAATAATAATAATAATAATAATAATAATAATAATAATAATAATAATAATAATAATAATAATAACAATAACAATAATAATAATAATAATAATAATAATAATAATAATAATAATAATAATAATAATAATAATAATAATAATAATAATAATAATAATAATAATAATAATAATAATAATAATAATAATAATAATAATAATAATAATAATAATAATAATAATAATAATAATAATAATAATAATAATAATAATAATAATAATAATAATAATAATAATAATAATAATAATAATAATAATTTAAATAATATATAATAATAATAATAATAACAATAATAACAATAATAACAATAATAACAATAATAACAATAATAATAATAATAATAATAATAATAATAATAATAATAATAATAATAATAATAATAATAATAATAATAATAATAATAATAACAATAATAACAATAATAACAATAATAACAATAATAATAATAACAATAATAACAATAATAATAATAATAACAACAATAATAACAATAACAACAATAACAACAATAATAATAACAATAACAACAATAACAACAATAATAACAACAATAATAATAATAATAATAATAATAATAATAATAATAATAATAATAATAATAATAATAATAATAATAATAATAATAATAATAATAATAATAATAATAATAATAATAATAATAATAATAATAATAATAATAATAATAATAATAATAATAATAATAATAATAATAATAATAATAATAATAATAATAATAATAATAATAATAATAATAATAATAATAATAATAATAATAATAATAATAACAATAATAATAATAATAATAATAATAATAATAATAATAACAATAACAATAATAATAATAATAATAATAATAATAATAATAATAATAATAATAATAATAATAATAATAATAATAATAATAATAATAATAATAATAATAATAATAATAATAATAATAACAATAACAATAATAATAATAATAATAATAATAATAATAATAATAATAATAATAATAATAATAATAATAATAATAATAATAATAATAATAATAATAATAATAATAATAATAATAATAATAATAATAATAATAATAATAATAATAATAATAATAATAATAATAATAATAATAATAATAATTTAAATAATATATAATAATAATAATAATAACAATAATAACAATAATAACAACAATAATAATAATAATAATAATAATAATAATAATAATAATAATAATAATAATAATAACAATAATAACAATAATAACAATAATAATAATAACAATAATAACAATAATAATAATAATAACAACAATAATAACAATAACAACAATAACAACAATAATAATAACAATAACAACAATAACAACAATAATAACAATAATAATAATAATAATAATAATAATAATAATAATAATAATAATAATAATAATAATAATAATAATAATAATAATAATAATAATAATAATAATAATAATAATAATAATAATAATAATAATAATAATAATAATAATAATAATAATAATAATAATAATAATAATAATAATAATAATAATAATAATAATAATAATAATAATAATAATAATAATAATAATAATAATAATAATAATAATAATAATAATAATAATAATAATAATAATAATAATAATAATAATAATAATAATAATAATAATAATAATAATAATAATAATAATAATAATAATAATAATAATAATAATAATAATAATAATAATAATAATAATAATAATAATAATAATAACAATAATAATAATAATAATAATAATAATAACAATAATAATAACAATAATAATAACAATAATAATAACAATAATAATAACAATAACAATAATAATAACAATAATAATAACAATTAATAATAATAATAATAATAACAATAATAATAATAATAACAACAATAATAACAATAATAACAATAATAACAATAATAATAATAATAACAATAATAATAATAATAATAATAATAATAATAATAATAATAATAATAATAATAATAATAATAATAATAATAATAATAATAATAATAATAATAATAATAATAATAATAATAATAATAATAATAATAATAATAATAATAATAATAATAATAATAATAATAATAATAATAATAATAATAATAATAATAATAATAATAATAATAATAATAATTTAAATAATATATAATATTGTAATAATAGTATTAATCTATTATTCTTGAGCTCAGGAGCTGGCTCGCGAGTTTTATATACATAAATGTAAATAGTATATGATAATATAGAATATAATAATAATATACAAACTAGATATATGAAGTAAAAATAATTATAGTTCATTATTATATTTTTTTTAATTAATAATAATAAATTTGTAAATAATTGAAAGAAAATGAGTTTGAGCTCGAGTTCGAGCTCGACAAAATCGGCTCGAGCCCAGCCCAATTAAAATACTTATGAGCCACATCTCACCAGAATGGATTCGTACTCGCCAAAACAGTCTTGTTCGACTTGTTTACAACCCCTAACTGATCTCGACAAAAAAATTCAAGTGATGTGGTGAGTTTTTTTTTTCTTTTTTTTTTTATATCATATTGTAATGTGAATTATTTGTTATACGCGTTTTGGGCTGCGGCCCATCACACGAGTTTTGTTACACCTATTTTAATATATTAATGTGTGCTTCCAATATAAGGGTATGCAATAAGAGCATATGGTATCTCTCCCCCTACCACACAACACACACACACACACACAAATATATATATATATATATATATATATATATATATATATATATATATAAAAGGGAATAGGAGGATGGCATGTGGAGTAATACTAAGGTAGGTAAAGAATTATGCAAATGAATTATAGTTATTTGTTTTGGTTCACAAGAAAGGTAAGCATACTAATTTCAATGCGATTGTGACACTTTTGGACATTGACATTATGAATCAATAAGCCACTTTATTTATTCCAATGAAAAATCACATGTCAAAATTAAATATTAAATTAAAAATTTATTAAAACCCATTAAGACTTACTATATAAATTGCATGTCCAACGTTGTCTTTCTATGTTATTGGGTAGTCGAGTTAAAAATGAATGATGATCAAATTGGTTTTACTTTTTCTTTTTTTTTTCTTTTTTAAATAATAATTAATTAAAAATATTTATTGGATATTGTCATTTAATTTCCTCAATGATCAAAAAATGTTTATTTAGTCATTAGTTTAGATTTTATCATGCTAATTAATATGATGATGTTGTCATTTAATTTCCTCAATAATTACATTTCTGATGTTACAGAAAAGTCTTTGGAACTAAAAATCGTAATTTTTTCTTTTACCCGTGAGGTAAGACTAAACAAATTATTACCGACACTTGTGGTATACAAATATCTTCATAAGTTATTTCCTTGTTTTACAATTACACCATTACGGAGTTATTAGTAATAGAATCTTGAAGATTCCATGCAATATTCGTTATGAATTTCTAAATCAACCCCGAGGTGGTAAATGGAATATACCCACAGGGGCATAATTGTAATATTTTGGCAGAACCTTGGGACAGCATTGTTGGGTGGGGGGGTGGGGGGGGGGGGGGGGGGGGGGGGGGGGGCGGCCATTGACAAGATTAAAAGCTACAAAATGTCAATCACACAAATATATAATATTCCAAACACACAATTAATTAGGTTACATTGCCAAACCACATGGGATGCTTCATCATATAATTAAGAAACTCACCTACTCATTCACTAACCAAATTTAATGCTACAAAAAATATAGTTTCTAATTATGATCTAGAATAATTAAATATATAAAAAAAGGATTTAAAATTCATATTATATAAATTTTGTCAGATCTTTAATCTCTTAACTAATTTTTATGATGCTCTTCAAAATTATAAATTTCCCCTAACTAAATTTGTAATAACAAATGGGAGAGTGTGTTAGAGGAACTAAACAAGATTGGGTCTATATATTTATACACTAATAATATATAAAGAAAACAGTGACCTAATTAAACATGTCACTTAAAAGCCAACATGATCGTATTAGTCTATTCATCATAGCAATAAAGCCAATTCTCCAAATAATAATACTAACAATATATATATATATATATATATATATATATATATATATATATATATATATATATATATATATATATATATATATATATATCATAAATTTAAAAATGATGAAAAAATGTGTCTGATTTTGTTTAGTCATACATATAATTAAATGACAACTACAAAACATCGTTATGGGTGATTTATAGTTGTATTAATTGTTTGACATCTACTATAAAATGAATTGTCAATAATAACAAATTAAGTACGACATTTTTTCACCATTAAGCTTGTGATAAAGTTGCTATTATAATATGTGTGTGTGTGTGTGTGTGTATATATATATCTTTTCAGAAAAAAAAAATGAACGAACTAAGCGGCTGGTGTTTAATGCACTTAATATTGATGAAGACCTATATGAAATTTTTGGTATGCATTTTAAGAAGTGTTGCAGCATAGAATACTCATCATTTTTCATCTTTAATTTCTACTAATATATATATATATATATATATATATATATATATATATATATATATATATATATATATATATATATATATATATATATATATTATGTATGTATGTGTGTGTGTTTTGGTTGGTGATAGTGTTACTATTCATCTTCAAAGTTTCGTTGGTACGGTGAAAATCGAAAATATATTATTTTTTATTTTATTTTTATTTTTTTTTCTACATTTTGCTTTTCTTTAGAAGACAAGTCAACTTCATCCCACTTCAATTAGAATTATTTCTTGAAGAATAAGTAGAAGTCATTTTCCCAAAGTTAAATATATAACTTTGCCAACCAAGAGTATATATATATATATATATATATATATATATATATATATATATATATATATATATATATATATATATCACCAAATCTTGAATCAATCCTAACAATATAGACATTTAACTGATCCTTCTGCTACTATTTTGAGTCGTCGATCGACCAAGTGCAGTGACGAGTCCAGTAACTTATTATAGCGTAATCTTAATTTTTCGGAGATTTAATTAAGGGCGGCTTCTCGAGTTTTTGTTCAGGACTTTTAGTTTGACCAAACCAAACAATAGAAATTTTGCCAACGACATTTGAGTACAATTGCTTGCTAAATATTTCATTAGTTCGAAATTATTTGCCACTCTAGAGGGAAAAAAATGACATTTTCGTGTTTTTCTTAAGATTCAACCATATTTAAATACTATTTTTTCATATGTGCGTAAAATGTTTAAACGAAAGATATATATATAATATCACGGAACGAATGAATTCACATTTATCCGAAACGTACATTGATCTCTTGCAGGTTGTTAAAAACTTACCTAAATGGGTTAAGAACCGGAAACTTTAATAATCTTTTTTTACGTTTATCTTTTGTTTTAAAGTCTAGAAAGCGACCAATCTTGCGTACAAACAACATTAATATGATTCGACATTTAAAAACAAAATATATATATATATATATATATATATATATATATATATATATATATATATTGTATATGTATGAATGTGCAGTCCCATGCTTTAGGAACTGCATTTAATTTTCAACACTCAAAGTTGGTAGACTTGTTTTGTCACTTTCCCATAAACACGTTAAAAAAATATTCACCTAAATAATAATAATAATAATAATCTTTAGCTGAAGTTGGGCCGAATAAAGCCCAAAATAAAAGCCCGAAATCGAAACCCTTTAGATCATTCCAGATACACACACTAAGCGGGCCTTGTTTAACATACTTTTATTTATACTTTGTTTCGTGGCCCATCAACTCATTTCGGCCACAAACCTTTAACAATAAATTTTAGGATAAATTCCACTTTTTCCACTTGTACTTTGGCTTAGTATCACTTTACTCCTTTCTACTATCGACTGCAACGATTTGCCCCTCTGCACTTGAAAATTTGTCTCAATGTGGCCCTCATTGTTAGTTGTTAGACATCTGACCTTAACACCGTTTGATCTAAGCTCTGAAATTACAAAAACGCCACATCTCCTAGTTTAAATAATTATTAAAAAAATAGAAAAAATAATAAAAAAATTCAAAAAAACATAGTACACGACGGTAGCCACAATTAATTTTTAATTTTTTTTAATAATTATTTAAACTTGGAGGGGTGTATCTTTTTTGTAATTTTCAATCTTTAGATTAAACGGTGTTAAGATCAAATGTCTGAAAACTAACGGCGATGGCCTCATTGAGACAACTTTTCAAGTACATGGAGGAAAATCGATGCAATCGAGAGTAGAAGGGGGTAAAGTGATATCGAGCCAAAATACAAGGGGAGAAAATGGAATTTACCCTAAATGTTAACTTATAAAATTATTCGATTGTGAATTGGTGATAATATAGATTAATACTTGGGCATAGGTGTCACGTGCCGGCACGTCGTGGTCAATTTGATTGGTTGAATCTGCTTCTATTAATCCACACACGCTCTTTCACGAATGATCCAATCGTCAACTAAATTATGTCGGCAACTGATTTTTTTTTTTATCTTTTTTTTTTTTTTTTTTTTTTTATTATTTATTTAACTTTGAAAAGTTAATACAAAATAACAACCAAAAGTCCTGCATTTCTTCGAAATTAAATTTTGCACCACCAATTTGAGAAGTGCTACCCGATAACCCCTCAATCTTTCATCAAGTTGTGGTTACATGCTGCAACGGATTAAAAACGAGTAAACTGCAAATACTACCCCTGTGTTATTTCGAAATAGCAAAAACCCCCCTGTGATAAATAAACTAGCAAAAACCCCCATGTGAAATTTAGTCAAAGGCAAAATCCCCCCTAGCTGATTTTTTAGACTTGAAATGACAAAATTGTCCCTCAAAATGTATTTATATATATACATATTATATGTATATTTATTCCTTTTAATTTACTTGTTTAGAAATTAAAAAAAATAGTAAACAACTAAATTGATTATTTTTTAAATAAAATAATTAAAATATTTATAAAATATAAGAATTTATTAATTGCAAGACTCCAGGGGTATTTGTGTCTTTTTATATCAAGTCAACCCTCAAATAGTTCCATAGGGGGGTTTTTGCTATTTAAATAATTTCACAGGGGAGGTTTTTGCTAGTTTATTTATCACAGGGGGGTTTTTGTTATTTCAAGATTATACAGGGGTAGTTTTTGCAGTTTACTCGATTAAAAACAAAATATACAATTGTATAAATTATGACCAACAGCGATGTAATTTCAAATTATGAAAAAATATCTCATGTTTGGGTAATTACAATCACACCGTCAACTATAAATTTTCTTACACGTTCATTCTTGTGGTGTTAAATTTATTGGAATCTTCCAGATTATGTGAATGATTATCCAGTTTGTACCTAATTTATCTCATTCGAGCTCCATATTTTGAAACATGATGATCATAAAATGTGTCTATTCGCTTGTAACTATTAAATTGTGGTGTATGAGAAACTGCAGTTTTGCACAAAACAAGTATAAACTATAAAATATGCCCGTAATCTATAAAATTATGTTGAATTTGACACACCATAAGAGTTGGTTGTAATTATACAAACATGAGGGGATCTTTGTAATTTAATCTTACCTCAGGAGTGGTGACCGTAATTTACAATACAACTTAATATATATCCAAAATTTAAGGCTATGTTTGTTTACGTTGTCAAATTATTTTCGTTCTTTCCCCAAAATAAAATTATCTTTCTAAAATATTTTCAAAAGATTTTTCCAAAAACACATAATGCATATAAGTTGCTGGCAATTTTAATTTTTTTAACTTTGAAAAGTTCATACAAAATTAGAACCAAAAGCCCCCCTGCATTTCTTCGAAATTAACTTTTGCCCACCAATTTGAGAAGTGCTTCCCTAAAACCCCTATATCTTTCATCAAGTTGTGGTTACACGTTCCAAGCGGATTAACAACAAAATATAAAATTGAGTAAAATACGGCTACACCATTCTTAGGTAAGATTAAATTACAAAAACCCTTAATATTTGCATAATTACAATCACCCCTCAACCTTGAATCTTCTCAACTCTCACACGTTCATTCTTTGTGGTGTCAAACACGAGGGGATTTTCGTAATTTGACATTATCACAGGGAGTTGACCGTAATCTACTATATAAAATAATATATATCGAATATTTATATATTTTTAAACAAGTATTATATAAAATCAAGATACCAATACACTGAGAAAACACGTAATGCATATAAGTTGCTGCCAAGTATTGAATATTCAATTCATTGGATCAATCAAGAGATAGTGAAAGGGCTATCCATCAATACCTTCAATCAATAATATATTCAATAATCAATAAATACCTTTATCATAGATAAACATATTTATTATTTTAACGATTCTACAAAATGCTATAAAGAAAACCAATAGTAACGTGCCACGTGTCCATCAACGCCACGTTCTCATCTGCTATTGGTTGTCATTTCTAAGATAGCTGACTCTAAATGAAATTGCAAACGCCCTGAAATTAGTTTAGCATTTAAGTATAATTATATTTTTTTTTCTTTTATACATGTGTATAATTTCTCCACTGATTTAGTAGTCATCTATTTTATTTTATTTTTGTAATCTTGGTTATAATTATTTTTAATATTCAATTAATTACATTTATCCATATCATAGGTGTAAACGTATATTGAGTCCAACCGAACACACAACAAGTGAAATTTGTTTGATTTTTCATTGAATTTTACAAGTTATATTTCACTTTTTGATCTGATAAACAATTCAGTCTAGCTCAAACGAATTTCAATAGAAGCCGGCCACAAATAAAACTCAAGGTCCTAATATAGCGTTATCGAACGAAAACTTTGTTCATTATGTCGACAAATCGAGATCGAACAAACTTATAACGAACAAGTAGTTTTTATTCAATGTTGACTTTGTCAACTTTCTCTAGTTTTCAATTTTCATCAATCTCAATCCTACGGAAAAAAAAATGGATGCAAAATTCAAGAAAAAAATAATACCGCATTAAATATGCAAATAGCATAAAGATCTGGACCTAAATAAAATATTAAAAAGTAAAAGAGTGTCTTTTTCCTTGTTAATCAGATTACCGCGTATGGAGGCCATCCTCTGTATAAAGGATCTACTTTCTCGCTCTACTTTCTCTCTCTCACCTTCGATTTTTTCCCTTCTTCGCACACTGACAAGATCGGATTACATTCTACTCTGATTCTTCGCCAAAACCTTCGTACGAATTTTTTTCCACTCTGTAAATTCATCGGATCTCTTCATTTTTGAGTTGAAATTATTATTTATTTTTTGATCCGAAATTTTCTCATAATTATTTGAACTGTGAAAACTGTAGTGTACTCCTTTTTACTTTGTTTGATTAGTGTTGGGTGTAAAGTATATACTGTAGTGTGGAATTTTGTAATGCGATTTTGGGGTTTTTTTCTGAAATTTTCATGAAATGATAGGTGAAAAGCGAAAATGGCGCAGATCTTGCTCCATGGAACTCTCCATGCCACGATCTACGAAGTGGATACGCTCCACGCCGGAAAGGGTGGGAATTTCTTCGGCAAGGTACTGATTTTGATCTCGATATTTGTTTAGATTGTTTAATTTTAATTTAATTTTTTTGGTTGATGATCGACTATGTTTATACTTGTCCTGTCAAAGATGTTTGACTTGAATTACTGTGTTTTGGGTAGAGATTGTGGATGGATTGAATTAATTTACTTTTTTTTTTTTTTTTTAAATTCTGTTGGTTAAAATATTTATAAAATATCTTGTTGACATGATTTATTTGGTTTGATCTCAAATACTTACTTTGAGCAAGGTTTGAGTTGTGTGATGCATCGTTATGCTGTCGGAAGATCGTCGATTCTGATATCTTCCATTTTTTCTTTTTTTAATTTGATTTCCGATTGAAATTTCATTTTTAATTGTTAAATAATCAAAATTCTTGCAGTTTTTTTACTGCATCTAAGTGTTTATGATGCATCTTGAGCACACCTTCGTTTCTGAATTTGATTCGTCTGTGTTACGAGTCGTGATTGATACATCAAGACACTCTCCGTTTCTGAATATAGGCTTCTATTCATTTGTTTTTGCAATTTAAAATAGTTTTCACGTATGTATTCTCGTTGATTAAAGTATCGTAATCTTGTACAGCTGATGGAGAACATTGAAGAAACAGTTGGTTTCGGCAAAGGCACCGCCAAGATCTACGCAAGCATCGACCTGGAAAAGGCAAGAGTCGGGCGAACAAGAATAATCGAAAAGGAACCAAATAACCCGAGATGGTATGAGTCTTTCCACATCTACTGCGCCCACATGGCGTCCAACGTGATATTCACCGTCAAAGACGACAACCCTATCGGAGCAACCCTAATCGGCCGGGCGTATGTACCGGTGGAGGAGCTTCTAGAAGGCGAAGAAGTCGACAAGTGGGTCGAAATACTCGACACGGACATGAATCCCGTTAGTGAAGGATCCAAAATCCACGTGAAATTGCAGTTTTTCGATGTCACAAGAGATAGAAACTGGGCCCGCGGTATCAAATCTGCAAAGTATCCCGGCGTACCGTACACCTTCTTCTCTCAAAGAACGGGGTGCCGCGTCTCTCTATACCAAGACGCGCACGTGCCCGACAATTTCATTCCGAAAATACCCCTTTCAGGCGGGAAGTATTACGAGCCGCACAGATGCTGGGAGGATATCTTCGACGCGATAACCAACGCGAAGCATTTCATCTACATCACGGGGTGGTCGGTTTACACCGAGGTGACGTTGATACGTGACTCAAGGAGAGAGAAGCCAGGTGGCGACATCACATTGGGCGAGCTTTTGAAGAAGAAAGCGAGCGAGGGCGTTCGAGTGCTCATGCTCGTTTGGGATGACCGGACCTCGGTTGACTTGCTGAAAAAAGACGGTTTGATGGCCACGCACGACGAGGAGACTGAAAACTACTTCAACGGCACGGATGTGAATTGCATTTTGTGCCCTAGAAACCCGGACGATGGTGGGAGTTTCGTTCAGGACTTGCAAATCTCCACCATGTTCACCCACCACCAAAAGATCGTGGTTGTGGATTCCGATTTGCCGGTCGAAGGTGGACCCGAGAAGCGGAGGATTGTGAGCTTCGTCGGCGGCCTTGACCTCTGCGATGGGCGGTACGATTCCCCGTTCCACTCTCTCTTCCGAACCCTAGACACCGCCCACCACGACGATTTCCACCAGGCCAACTACGCTGGGGCCGCAATAACGAAAGGCGGGCCTCGCGAGCCATGGCATGATATCCACTCTCGTCTGGAGGGTCAAATAGCGTGGGATGTTTTATTCAACTTCGAGCAGAGGTGGAGGAAGCAAGGCGGCAAGGATTTGCTGATTAGCCTACGCGAGCTCGATGACGTCATTATTCCTCCCTCCCCTGTCACGTACCCCGACGATCAAGAAACTTGGAATGTGCAATTATTCCGGTCGATTGATGGTGGTGCTGCCTTCGGATTCCCGGAGTCCCCCGAGGAGGCCACTAAGGCGGGCCTCGTCAGCGGCAAGGACAACATAATCGACCGGAGCATACAAGACGCGTACATACACGCGATCCGACGCGCGAAAAACTTCATTTATATCGAGAATCAATACTTCTTGGGAAGTAGCTTTGGGTGGGACCCAACCGATATCAAGGTGGAGGATATCGGAGCGCTGCACCTAATTCCAAAGGAGCTCTCGTTGAAAATCGTGAGCAAGATCGAGGCGGGGGAGAGGTTTACCGTATATATAGTGGTCCCTATGTGGCCGGAGGGTTTTCCGGAGAGTGCGTCGGTGCAGGCGATATTGGATTGGCAGAGGAGGACTATGGAGATGATGTATAAGGATATTATCGAGGCGCTTAATGCAAAGGGGATCGAAGAGGATCCAAGAAACTACTTGACGTTTTTTTGCCTAGGGAATAGGGAGGTGAAGAAGAGTGGGGAGTACGAGCCCTCAGAAACGCCCGATCCCGATACGGATTATCAGATGGCTCAAGCAGCTCGGAGGTTTATGATCTACGTTCATGCCAAGATGATGATAGGTAAAAAGTTTTTCCCTTTGATCAAAGGTTTATTGCAATTAGTACCACGTATGTGTTTATATTGAATTGCTGAAAACCCCCTCGTGTTATAAATATTAGCGAAAAAACCCGCATGATGCAATCTCTTTTAGGACGCAGCCCCCTAATTCTTTGTTGGTTTTGATGAAAGATTTTTATTGCATGCAACACCCCTGCTTTTAGTCTAATTGCTAAAAACTCCCTGTGTTATAAATATTTAAAAAAAAATCTGTAATCCAATTTTTTTTTAGGTTTGATGAAATGTTATTGCATTTGACACCCATGTCTTTAGTTGAGCTGCTAAAAAACAGTGTTATAAATAAAAAAAGACCCTGTAACGCACTTTTTTTATAGCACACAGCCCCCTACTTTTTTTTTGGCTTTAACTAAAGGTTATTGCATACAACACCTCTGTGTTTAGTCTAATTGTTAAAAACTGCCCGTGTTTTAAATATTAACAAAAAAACCATGTAATGCAATTTTCTTTTGCAAACTACACCCTAGTAAAAACACACCATTTAGGGGTTTTGTGGTAAAAAAAATACATTATATGGTGTCTTTGTTAATACGTATTCCACGGGGAGTTTTTTAGCAATTAGACTGAACACGGGAGTACTAAATAAAATAAACTGTTACGATGAATGATAAAAGCTCTAAAAGTATAAATTTTTTAAAACTCTTTTATTTTTTGGGAATTGCAGTTGATGACGAATACATAATAGTCGGATCGGCGAATATAAACCAAAGATCGCTGGACGGTGCTAGAGATTCGGAGATAGCGATGGGGGCTTATCAGCCGCACCACTTAGCCACACACGAGCCCGCCATGGGCCAGGTCCACGGTTTCAGAATGGCCTTATGGTACGAACACCTCGGTATGCTCGATGACACTTTCCTACACCCTGAGAGTGAGGAGTGCGTGAGCAAGGTGAACGGTATTGCCGACAAGTACTGGGACCTCTATGCAAGCGACGAACTGGAACGGGACCTGCCAGGTCACCTTCTCCGTTACCCCGTAGCCCTTTCGAGCGAGGGTGTAATTACTGAATTGCCCGGTATGGAGTTTTTCCCTGACACTAAGGCGCGTGTTCTTGGTGCCAAGTCGGATTATCTCCCACCTATTTTGACCACTTGAAAGTTGAAATCAAGAAGCTCGTTTTTTTTTTATTTGCATCGCATCGAATAAGAACTTCGTTATTTTTTGTAACTGACTTTAATTGTGCCTGTTTGGCTTTGTATTTGTTCTTACATGACTATGTTTGCTTATTGAAATGTACTTTAATTTTTATTTTGTAAATTGTTCTTATTGATAAGATTTTATTTCATTGACTAGATCATATTTTATTGATTAGATTGCACGAGAGGTGTAAACAACGTTAAACTAACTATGTGTGACGAGCTCGACCAAATAAACCAGCATATGCTGGTGGGGCCGTCGTTTGTCGTTTTGTTGAAATCATAGTCGAGTGTCTTTATGTGTGATGTGTGGCAATGTGAAATGAGGAAAGAGATCATAGATAATGGTTTGTTTGTTTGTTTGTTTCACATTGGATTCTAATGGTCCATGCATACACTTGTTTCCATGGACCAATGTAATATGGAGGGATAATTACAGTTTTGGTCCCCCAAGTTTGCACGTTTTTCACTTTTGGTCCCCCATTTACCGCCGTCAACAAAATACACATTAATGTTGTCACATTTTAACACATTTAGTCTCTCCGTCTGTTTGACCGTTAAGTAGTAACGGTCAACGGCTGAATTTGGGGTTTTTCTTTGAGAAAATTGCAATAAGACCCCTATATTCTTTCAACAGATTCTAAAAACCTCTAAAAATTTATCCAACCATAATTTAACCCCAATTTCATCAATTCACCAATTTTAACTAATGACCCCGATTTTTCAAAATTGGGTAATCCGACCTTGACTTTCTTTTTAACTCGGTTGACTCTTTTTTCGATTGATTTTTTTTGCCGCTGTTGACCGATGTTGAATGTCGGGTTAACATCGTTGACATTTTTCTCTTGATTTTTATTTTATTTTTATTTAAATTGTTGAGTAATGGAAAAATATAATTTAAAAAAAAATCAAAGCTGATAATTGGCAAGAAAAAAATATCATAAAAAAGTCAAAATAAAGAAAAAAGAAAAAGTCAACGCATCTCAATAACGGAAAAAATTCAAGATAAAAATTAACGGGCGGTGTTAGCCCCAAAAACTGTTGTACTAGAGTGGTTATCTCATTCTAAATTACTCCGCACATGCCTAATTCATCTTCTTCATATTTTTTTGGGAAGAAATTTGGGATGCACTGGCGGTTCCACGAAGAAAAAATTGAGGGGAACAAATTATAGATTTTAGAATTTTTTTAAATTGTAGTTAGGCCCTAGAATTTTGGATAAAAAAATTATTAGAAGTTTGTAATTTTAATATTATGATACTAGATATTGATATAGTATTATTATTGTGTTCTACGGTAATTGTGTTGATCAGAGAAAAAAAAAGTAAGAAGAAAAAAGTTCATAAAAGATCAAGAAAAATAAAAAAAGTCAACATTGTTAACCTAGAATACAATGTCGGTGAACGGCGTCAAAATCATATTAAATAAAAAAGTCAATGCCGAAAAAAAAAAGTTAAAAAAAAAAAAAAAAAAAAAACGTCGGCCAACGGTTTGCGGAAATGCTCGTAAAAATCGGGGTTGTTTGTTAAAATTGATTAAATGATGAAATTGGGGTTAAATTAGTGTTGAATAAAATTTTAGGGGTTTTTAGAATATTTTAAAAGAATGCAGGGGTCTGAGTGTAAATTTTATCTATGAAAAATCCCAAATTCAGCCCTAATTCAACAGTTGACCGTTACTTCTTGACGGTCAAACAGACGGAGGGACCAAATGTGTTAAAATGTGACAACATTAGTGTGTATTTTGTTGACGGCGGTAAATGGGGGACCAAAAGTGAAAAACGTGCAAACTTGGGGGACCAATACTGTAATGTGCATCAATAGATTCAAATAGTTTGATTGTTGAATTTATATGGTCATACTCAATAGTCTAATCCTATCACATTTGTTTGTATGTATCTATTTATATTATATTCACATCAATCTATTTTATATGTGTGATTATGTATAAATACAGAAAGTACTTTACAATAAACTCTCGTCGTCCAATAGTTAGTGTCACTTTACAGAAATATTTTTGTTTTATATTAATAATCACTTTAAAATTTCATACCATGTTTTACTTATATTTATTCAATAACGATCAAGGTTATTTTAATTTTTTAATGTATTTTTCTTTTAAATCAAGAAATATTTATTAAAATTCATAATACGTGCGCAAAGCTGAAAACATGGCACAAGTTTCTTAAAATAGGAGAAAATCATTTTAATATTGAATAAGATGAATTAATTCTTCCTCAAAATTGGATGTGGTCAACTAAGTAGCAATAATTCATTTAACTTGTGGAAGATGCCAACCTTCAATGGCGTATACAAGTGCACTACTCTTCAATTTCTTTTGACCCAAAAAAAAAAAAAAAAAACTCCTCAATTAATCGACACTTGTTATTTGAGGGACTACAATCAAATATGATTCTCTCCACAAAAATAATTTGAAAATGACTTCTACAAATCTCATCTCAACTTTCCAAACAAATCAAGATTCTCTCTCTCTCTCACACACACACACACACACACTCAAAGAAGCTCAAAAATCACACATGAAATCCATGATTGTCACACTTTTTCCTGATTTCATTTTTTTTTTCTTTTGGGAGAAAAAAATTATTATTAGGCAATATGAGCCAGATTCAAGGGGAAGTTAACACCTTCCATCAGATTATTACATGCTAAAAGCAAAAAAACGGCTAACTCATGAGCTAACTATTGCCCGAATATTTAATAATCTTGAAAGAAATTAAACGAACAAATAAAGTTAGATGCCGACATTCCTCAATGATGCCTCCAAAGTTCACGATTGCCATTGCGAAGAGTTATGATTACTTGGAAGCAATCACCTTCTACCACAATGTCGGACCAAACCTCCTTTTTTGCATAGAAAAGTGGTCTAAGCTTAGCCAGTGCCTCCCCTTGGACCGCAAGATATCAAATACTTGATTTGAGATCGATCGTTATTTTGA
The DNA here is from genome assembly GCF_056151865.1 of Erythranthe guttata. Lineage (NCBI taxonomy): Eukaryota > Viridiplantae > Streptophyta > Magnoliopsida > Lamiales > Phrymaceae > Erythranthe > Erythranthe guttata. The sequence goes on along the minus strand of NC_142541.1, from coordinate 14,662,758 downwards.
GCTCGTTTAATTCAGTAGTATAGCAAAACCAAACAATCACATATTTTCTAACAAAACCTCAATCAGACAAATAAATAAAATAAAATTATTCAACTTTCATTCATAGAATAATAATAATAATTAAAAGGACTAAAATAGAAATTATTGGTGTTAAATATTTGACCTTCCTCTGATTTCCAGGTGACGTGTGGCTCATCACCACTAAAGCAAAATTCAATTAATTATATATATAATTGTTCCATTCAAATAAGTACATCTGTATGAATAAAACCAACAGCCTAATATTATATATTAAATAATTCTATTTAATAATATTATATATATAGTATAAAAAAAAAAAAAACTCTTGTTCATATAATAAATTTCGTTTGCCCTCAGTGTAACTGGTTTTTCGTATGTCTTCTATGTTGACTTGTCAAGGTGTGGTGTTGGCCACAGCTATGGCGGTTTCCGCCGGCACGATAATCCTGTTCGATCTTTGCCGGGAAAGGTATCTCCATTCCACCTCCCTTATTCTCCGGAATCACGATTCCCATTCCGATCAAAACCTCAAATCTTGTTTATCTTCAGGTAATCATCAATCACATTTTTTTATTTTTATTTTTTATGATTTCTTGAATTGTATTGAATATTAATTAATGCATGCCCTTGATTTTATTTTATTTTATTTATTTTTTATTTTTATCAGGTGGTAGCAAGAAAGGGAAGAAGAATAAGAGTAAGAGAGTTAGATTTGCAGATGATGTAAGAGAAACGAGAGGGAATGGGGAACTGTACAGAAGGAAACACAGAGAATCTGATGGAATTCAAAAGAGTTGCTGTGGGAATCAAATTATTGGGCTACAGAAAGTGATGCCCGCCAATCGTGCGGTTCTGTACAGTGGGATTCTCAAGGGTCGTGTGCAGAGGATTGCTTACTCCTATTGAATTTCTTTTTTTCTTTTTTAATTTTTTTTTAATATTTTTAACTGCAAAAAAATTGTAAAGAGAAAAAAAAATTAATCTTGAATTTATGTTTTTTTTTTTCTTTTTTATGAAGCAGCAAGTTTATGAATTTCCTTTTATGAATTATATTTTTGATTTATTGTGGTGGAATTTTGAATCCGTCTTAAATAGAAATATTTTTAAAATAAATTCTATCTAGGGATGGTAGAAAAAATTAATTAATTAAATGTAATTTATTAAATAATTAAGTAAATTTATTATATTTAAATTTAAATAAACTTGAACAGTGTAATTGAATCGTTGCAAGTTGCAACCCATTGATATGTGCATGGATTTAATTTGTTCTATTATTGTCTTAAATCGAACTATGTACTAAGGTCTCGTTTGTTTACCTAAATCGAATTACATTGTGCTAAGATAGATTAAAATAATATTCCACTGACTAATTAGTTATTTAGTCGGTAAAATATTTGATTAAACCTTGTATTAAATTTATTAAATTCTCATATTAAATATGAAATGTCTAATTTTGTTTTTTATTTTATTTTATGTAACACCTCCATAATTTACTATTTTTTCTTTAATTAATTAAAGAATCACATTTTTGGCCCAAAAAAGAGTGGAAGAGGCCATATCCAATCACACGGGTGTCAGGCCTTTCAGCTAATTGAATGGGGAAGAAAAAAAAGGATTAATCATTTTTAATTAATTATTAATTATTATTATTTATTATTTATTGATTAAATAAAAAGTCATTATTTATTATCTGTTGATATTTTATTGCAGTTTAGGTACCCAATTTCCAGAGAAGAAGAACCCTAAGCAATCACACCCGAAGGGCATTTCACTGTGAATCGATCGATTCGAGGAAGGAAAAATCAAAACAGGGGAGAGAATTGAAAAAGATATTCTCTCTCAGGTAAATAAATTCGATAATTATGAATTTGTGCAGAAAAATAAATACATTTAATAATATGAAAATTACGTATTGATTTTCAGAGATTTGTGAAAAGAAAAACCTAATTCAATCGATGTTTATGGTGGGTGCCCTTTTACGGTTCGGATCGGTTGCTGCTTGGATTTTTCATGCCATTGCTCGTATGGGGTATGCATTTCTGATTACCAACATACCCTAATTTTTTTTTTATAATGTTCTGGTATTCCATTTAATTCGGCTTTGGAATTGGATTTCTATCAGCTTTTTTATTTGTGTTTTTGTTTGGAAAAGTAAGATTTTTTTATTTGCTGATACCATTTTTGTTTCTTATATTTGAGATTGATTATTCTTATATAGGTGTTTATGCGTTTGTTGTGTTTAAGTTTATGTGCTCTAGGAAGAAAAAAAATGCATTTTCTTGAGAGAATTGTATTCGATTGAGTGCTGATTCGGAAGTTGGATATGTTGATTTATCGGAGTTGGTATTCGGAGTTTGATTTGTCGTTTTAATTCGATATCTACTTGTCTTTTATAGTTAAGTTTTTCAAGTACTTCCGATAAATTGTTGTCGCACGAATTCTGCATCTAGTTATTTTATTTAATGAATTTGAAGCCATGCTGATGTCCATTCTTGATGTCCATTCTGCTTCTTCGATTACAAATGAAATGACAAATATATCCCTCTATTTTGGTAACATTTATTATTACGCATGGACAAATTTGGAAATTAGAAAATAATCTCAACGTCTAATACATGCTATCAAAATGTCGGTTTTTGTCGACATCAACGAACGGATATGATTGCTTCTATCATGTAGTTTGACTATATACTGTTAATTGGAACAGAGCAGTGTTTTTCTTGGGTGTGCTACTAAGCTCAAATTGACGCCTCGTTGAACGAGTTGTTGAAGGGGCGAATACCCCCTTCTTTGTCAGCTCCGAAAAAGCTTACCATATCTGAGAATATTCCGTATGCTCAGCAATTGTGAGATGGGCTATAAGGAAGTACAATCGTATAGCAGCATCTTCTCGAAAAAAAATACACCGAATCAGACGAATGGCGCCCATGGTGCTGGCGATTTAATCAAACCAACCGAATTTGTAAACAATGGTGAGTTAATATATATATAATATAATTTGTAAAAATATATATTTTATATTATGATAAGTGGGATCTGATTTGAAGAGGGTTTGGCTGTTAGGTCTTCTTCTCTGGAACCAGGGCAGGCAGAAATGGGTAGGGAATAAAAAAGCCGTGAGTCGGGTTCAGCAGTTGTATGTGCCCAAATGTAGGTAAGATAATTATTTTATTTTTTCGGCAAAAATCTTGTAAGTATACACTATGATTTTGAGTGTTTGAAATACGATTTGTACTTTTGGTTCTCTTAAAATAAGATGCTTTAAGTCATAATCCGAGAAGCTCACCATTGGAGCTGCTTCTCCAATTTAAAGACACATATGTCACTAGCTGAAAAAAGCACGTATGTCACTAATTTTAGTTATTTCACGAAAATATGCTAAAAGTTAGTTTATTTACTAACTCTATAACTTCTCTAATAGTTACTAATTAAATTTGATTTTTGATAGTACGTGTTTGCAAACACCCCCAACTTTTTAGAAATAATCACTTATTCTTAACTTAACTCGCAGTCACTAACTTTTGCTTATATAATAAAAGCTTTTACAAACACCACCTTAAAAATCTTGATGTTCATGAGCAATAAAGTCGTTGACTTTTACTAGTGACAATTCTTGTTGCAACTATTGTATGAACAAAAAAACTTCTTGATTTGTTTCGATATTACACATCGGTTTGCTCTTTACTTCATTTGAAAAAAAAACAAGTAAAAAATGCTTCGTTATTCATGGTTTCATTTTATTTTATTTTTTAATTTTAGATCTTTGCGTCTTTGCCTTGCCAAAAAGTTTATGCTCTGCTGTTGGAATATAACCAACGATAGTTTGCTTAAGAGCAAAAAGCCGTTCCCTAGACCTATTCGGCTTGAGGTATGCTTCTTAATTCCATTTTTCTTCGTATTTTTTTTTCCTTTTTAATATCTGCAATTATCGGTTTCTTCCAACCAATTTTCCAACTATTTGCACGGAAAAATCGACAGGAAATGGTAGATTTCCTTGTTGATATTTGGGAACAAGAAGGAATGTACGATTGAGGACATTGCATAAGGCGGGTGGCATTAACGCAAGATTGACCGTGAGTAACCTTAAAACATGTGTTTAAGATGTAAGAATAACGTAATATCTCTGCCCTTTTTTACCCTTTGGCACATTCGAAATTTTCAATTCGAATTTTTTCTGTATATATGTGCCTTTCGAAGTTAGTGTTAGTGTTCGATGAATTCTCCCTCATTGGTGTTCAAAGATTTTGGCTCTACTAATAGTTCATCATCTAAATGGCTAAAAGATTTGTGTAAACTAAAGGCGCACTTTATATTAGAAGATCCTTACACGATTTTAATTACTGACTCACTCAACAACAGTGAAATTTCCATTGGATTCTAACATATCTCTAATTACCAGTGTTCTAAAAATCGGCCGAGGCGGTCCAAAACCTTTACGATTTTAGTGTAAAGGTTTGAAAAATCGGTTTTTTGCCTGTGAGGCGGTTTTAGGCGGTCTGAGGCGGTCAAACCTTTATGGCGGGTCAAACTCCGTGGCAAAAATCGGTCAAAAATCGGTTAAAAATCGGCTTTTTTTTTTTTTTTTTTTTAGAATTCATAATAAAAGTTGGATTTTATTAAAAGAAAATATGGTTTTATGTCTTATTTTGTTTATGTTAATTATTATTGTTAAAGAACTAAATAAATGTTAATTCAAAAATTTTGCTTTTTTATTTATATTTTATAAGGATATTTATGTATTATGATCTTATAATTATTAAACTTTTATTATGTTATTAAGATATATTCATGATGGAGATATAACTATGTTTAAATATCTTTTTATATATGTTTGGAGTATTTATAAATAATATTTAGAAATATATTATATTAAATTTAAAAAACCGATTTATTTCCGATTTATCACCGATTAATCACCGCCGCACCGATTAATCGTGAGTCGGTGCCTGACCGACTCGGACCCGATTACCGCCTTTTACGACCTTGCTAATTACTGAATATTCATTTTTCCCAGTGGTGAAGTGGGTGAAACTTTTGCTTTAATTTACTGTTTAATTTCTGAATTTTTGTACGCATTGCCAGAAATGCCCTTCTGGGCTGGGGGCCTTCTCTCTTTTTTTCTATTTTTTTTTATATCTAAATAAACACAAATTTCTAAAAAAGGTTGACTATTTATTGATATATAATATGAACAGTAAGGCATATATAACTGTTTGGTCAGTTTGGTGAAACTATATTTTCCTATTAGGGTTTTTTATTTTATTCATTTGAAAATTTTGTTTTTTCAGGGTTTTTTTTTTTATACTACACAGTATTTTTTACTGTGTGAATATACAAACATTTATAGGGAAGAATTTGTGTGTATATTCTAACCTGAGTCAGCATTTCCAAGAAAGTTTTGCTGATTTTCAAAGCCCTTTTAATTGCAGAGGGAGCCCTTGAAATAATGACCTTGGTCCAAAAGACCCCCTCAAAAAAGTCAAATAATTCTTGTCCATTTTGTTGACTGCAGTTGTGTAACTCTTAAAACATTGATTTTAGATTAACTACTCTTTTTATTTCAAATCATCTGTCACACTCCAACTTCGAATTAAATGACATAATCTAAAACTTGAGTAAATACAATTAAGCGTATGTAAATTAATACAGTAGTTCAACTAGCAGACATCTATTAATTATTATTTAGTGAAATATTATAATTATCGAACTAATAATTTAATACATTTACTATGAGTCAGGACCGAGAAAAATTATTATTTAAACAAAATTATTAATTTATCGAGATTCAACTGTAATCTGAAATAGTACACTCGATGATCCACCCCATCCACATTCATATCAAATACAACAATTTCCCAAAATGAGAAAAAACCCTACATTGTTTTCTGTGTGACATTTCATTTAATTGATGATTTTTTTTTTACCCAAAAAAAAAGAGGAAAAAAAAGAACAGTGTAAACTGTGTTGTCCCTTCTCATGAATACAGCAAACCAAACTCTTGTCTTCAAATACAAAAAAATAATCTCACTCTCCCCAAACACACCCTATCCATCCTTCCACACAAATATCTTCATTACAATATTACATCCACCATTCTTTTTTTGTTTCCTTACACTAACTAATCTTGATCATGTCTGTATTATCAAGAAACTACAGATATCATCACCATCACCTATTTCTTCTCACTCTATCTCTCTCATCTCTCCTCTTTCTTTCTCTCACTAAATCAGGTAATTATTAACTCAACAATTAACCCCAGCATCCCTTTTTTTTTTTAATTTAATTATTAATATTTTGCATGTATATGTATATATATAGTGGGTGCAGGTGGGATTGAGGAATATTCAAGAAGTGATGAAGAGCTGAGGAAGATGATATTGGGATCAAGGCCACCTGGATGTGTGAATAAATGCATGAACTGCAGGCCATGCGAGGCTATTTTAGTAATTCCACCCCATCTTATATTTAATAATAAGAATTATCAAGAAGATTCGTCACCCCATAGACAAGAAGAAGATCATGACAGCTACTACTATCTTCTCTCCTGGAAATGCAGGTGTCGCAACAAGCTCTATCAACCTTAATTATTATAAACAATATTTTTAATTTTAATTTCTTGTTAGTTTTTATTTAATTTTATTTGTATGATTATCAATTAAATATTAATTCTTAGTTCTTTTTCTCTCTTGGATGCTTCTCTATGAATCTGCAATCAGTTCAAGAATTCACACACACACACAGTAAATAATTAATTTGTCGTTTTTGTTATGTTAATGGGATTCTTTTCTCTCAAGCTGGGGGCCAGGGGGTGGGGGGTGGGGGTCAGAAAACCACCCCCCTTTCAATTGATTGGACTTGTCTGAAAGGGTGGTTACTGTTTGATTTGATATTTATATTAAAAAATGGTCAGAAATGTATCATAAAATAGAACCAAACATGGTGGTGTCGTTTCCTTTGAATGCTTTTGTAAATCTTTTCAAAATATTCAAAAAAAAAAAAAAAAAAAAAAAAAATGAATAAGATATATTCAAAACAATTTAACTATAAACTGTTGCTACAAACTAGCTCCCTATAGTGCATGCGCATGTACTATATATTTCAATACTTTTTATCCAAGTATTATTTCGTTTATATGGGCGTCGTCGAAATGAATAAGATAAATTGCACGTAAAACCCGATAAAGGATGCCCAAATTAAGATGGAGGAGCACTCGGTACAATGACCGCAGACCGGCCGAACGAACATCACAAGGGAAAAGAAGTAAGTGCACCACATCGTTAAAGCGGTCTTTATGACCCAAGAGGACTCCGGTACAACTCTTAACGGCTCTATTGTCAAACATCTTGTACACGATCGAGAAGAGATCAGATCTGCGTTGGTCTCGTTTTGCTTGTGAGAGTCCCGTGACGAATCCCTATTTTGGGGAGGTTTCTGTTGTTTTCATAATGAATACAGTCGCGTAGATGAGTGCTCCCACCTCGAAGATGAAGTCGAAAGGCTCATGCGCCATAAGAAAATAGTCGATTTTTGTCATTATTTCTTAACAATTTAGTTCAAGTATTATTGACTTTACCGTTTTGGTGACTTTCACTTTTCAGTCTGTTTATTTATTAGGGTAAATCACAACCACTCCTGTATGGTTAATTTACGAAAACCTTCATCTTGTTCGGATAATTATATCTATATCCCTCAACTATGATTTTTTCTTACACCTCCACCTTTATGGTGTCAAATTCAACATAATTATATAGATTTCGTGGAATGTGCTCTAATTTGTGTTAAAATACAGTTTTGGATGCACCACAATCTGATATGTACAAGCCAAAAAACACATATTATGATCATCTTGCTTCAAATTGTGGAGTTCAAATGGGATACAACGGGTAAAAAAGTGATTAAATTCCATATAACTCAAAGATTCGACTAAATTTGAAATCGCAAGAATGGACGTGTAAAAAGATTTATAGTTGAGGGGTGATTGTAATTACCCAAACAAAAGGGGGTTTTCGTAATTTGACCATACATCAAGGGTGGTTATAATTTACCCTATTTATTATGATAAATCAGACTGGCATTAGAGTTTTTGAATTTTTTTTTTTATTGGAACTGAAAAAATAATTATAATTCTGTTTGAGAACATAAAAATTAAAAAAGGTGATTATTAATTTATTATTTCATTATCCAAAATGTTGGGCCGGTCCTGATTTAGTCCCTACCGTAACAGAGCTCCAAATCCAGCCCAGTTACCGTTAACGTGTAAACGGGCCTATTCGTTTGGATTCGGATCCAGATCCAGATCCGGATCCGAATCCGAATCCGACCTTCCAAAGCCCCGGTAGGAACCAACAACCGATACAGCAACTCAGAAGCAAATTTTTTTTTCCCTCGAAATGGCTTGTTGTCCATTTCCCCGCCCCACGAGCTTGAAGCACCACCACCAGAGCCACCGTGTTCCGCCGCCGTTCTACAATTCCACCACCGCAACCGTCAATTTGATGACCTTCTTTTCTCCGCTTTCTTCCTCTTCATCTCAAACGAATCTCCACCGTTCGTTTCCCCTCAAACGCATTCCTTGGTCAGGCCGCTGCCACGCCGCCGGTCCCCAACCGGAGCCGCCTTCCGAGGAACAACTGTCTCCACTTTCAGGTACTTGTTCTTCAAATTTATTTTTTTCTGAATCTGATTTCAATTTTGACTGTGATGATTTGAATTGCTGCCTGGTAAATTATCCTATAATAATTTAGAAATTAGTCTGTGCCTCAAAATAGAAAGTGATCGTGGCCGTTCAATTTGATTAGTTAAAAAATGAATGAATTTTTCTGCATAATATTTCATCTTGCAAAGTAAGAGGTGTTATCAAAACTAGCTGTAATCAAACTGCCGCCATCGTACTAACTATTTTAGTTGCGGATAATTAACGGATCCGTTGGTTCCGAACGAGAATTTTTAATGATTTCATTTTTTTTATTGTTTTGAATGTTGAAATTGTGCTGTGTGTATATAGTGAAATCTTTAGCTATGAAACAAGCAAATAAATAACATTGGAGGCTTAAGATCATACCATTGGGGAGGGTCGGTTGTGATTAATCGAGGATATTATTTCATTTATCGAAAAGAGAGATTTATATCGAACCACTAACATTAGGCCAGAGTTGAATTTAGGTATATTTTGCTCGTAATCTGTAAGAAAAAGTTAGATTCATTTAATTTTCTGTTTTGATTTTCTTTAAAGAACTATCTATTGCCTTTTGAATAGTTCTGGGAGCTAGAAATCAATTTCTAGTCGGTTTTTATAGAAGAAATAGTATATACATATTTGCTGCATAAGTTCCGATCAACATATTTATACCCTAGCATTTCCACCTCAATGCGATAACTAATTGATCTACATTATTGTTGGGTAGGTAGCACTGATATTCTGTTTGAATCGTTTTCGATACCGCAGAAACTCTTACAATTTATGATTTAATTCCATTGATTCATTTTGAGTTTTCAGTTTTTTTCATTGAATCTTCAAAAAAATGATTTTACAATATTGTATCGATTTGTACGATTTTTTACGATCCAATGTCTTTTTTAATGATTCAAAAGTTGTCTTATTTTTATGTTAAAAATAACTTTTAGCATTTTATTTGGGAAAAAAATTCGAATAAATGAAAATGAATAATCAAAATAAATTAATCAAGAAAAAAGTTGAATTCAATTATAAAGTTGTACTAAGATTCCTTACTTCAATAGATGCCATCTCATTTATCTATGCGAAAAAAGTCGCTCAAAGACCTCTTTGGTGTTGAAGTATATTAATAAATATATATAAAGCCCATGACTATGGCCCCTCCAACTTTAATAATAAATCAGTTTGAAAGACTTAGCAACTGTATCTTTGTTTAAGTGTTGTTACTTATTACATTGTTAAATATACATATACATTTATATATCGAGTAGTGTTGAATAAAATCTAAAACTCTTACAATTTACGATTTGTAAATTTAGCAAAACGGCTTTCGTTTCGATTCTTGATTTAACAACCCCAAGAAAAAACTATCAAGGAAAAATTATCAAAGAAGAAGAATTAGTTTGCAACTGGTTATTATGCTATTTTCACTTGGAATTGATTGCATGTGGTCATTGTTTTGTTTTGTTTATTTGGAAGTCCCCTTCGTCGTTCTAATGGACTACTCGTATATGGTGGAGACGCTTTAATTTTGTCGCACGTAAAGCTCGAAAATTGCATGTTTTAATTTCGTTTTCTTTCTTATGATTCACTGAATTATGCTGATTGATTTGGAAATGGTATATTCCACTAAATTTGCATTTAAATGAACGTTCAGCTTATATCGGTGGTTTCGTGTTTATCAGGAGTAACAAAGACTTTCACCAGATTTCAAGATACTCTGCAGATCTTCTTTGCTGTTCTATTTTGGATATCTCTTTTCTTCTGGTCTTCTGCGTGGGATCGAGGAAACGGTGGCAGACCAAATAACGGTCCTCGATTTAGAAAATAATTTCGTAAGCTGTCGTGTAAATTGTAATACATATGCTTATATAAGTTAGAACAGAACAAATACTCCCAAACATTTCTCGAGTCGTCTGAATTAATATGAAATGATTGTTACTTTAGACAGTTAAATATGTACATGCAGCTTCAACCACCCCACATGCACTAACAAACACGCACATCCGTTCGCCCCCAGTGTTTTTTTTTTCTTTCTTTAATATTTACCGACGATTTCAAGAAAACGAGAGAAGGAAAAGTGGAGTGACGAACATGGTAAGTGTTTTGTTCATTAAGGGCCCTTTATTAGCTGGATTTGAGACCAAAAGAGAAGTGAAGTTTACTTTTGAAACCTACATGTTGTTTCTCTTCATTCTATCTGTTTGTTTTATTGCAGAATTATTGACACGAGAGAACCAAGAGGGCAGGTCATGGTCCCGGTTTTGGACAATGCCAATACCTTATTATACGAAGAAGTAAACATCAATTAGTGCACATGTTTAGGTCAAGTGAAGTGGTCTAATCTGTGTGCCCAGGTAACACTCTTTCTGTCTCAGGCTTATTGGTCTGAGAAAACTGTGAAATCAACGAATCATCGAGAAACGAATGCGACGGGCTTTTCTGAATCGTGTCGCTCGGTTGCTCGGTTATTCGATCATCCAACGAGTTATTAAAAAAATGTAAACTTAACGAATAAAATTTATGTGGCCGAAAAAAAAAAGAAAAAAAATTACTTTCAGGTCCCTCTGATATTGGTAATTACAGCCACACCCCTGAAACAATTGTCGGAGCCAAGATTTCATGTCTTGGGGACCGATATGCTCTAAAGTTGTTTCGACGGTGCCTTTAATGCTACCATAGACGAAAATTTATAAATTCTATATAAAATAATAAGGATTTAATAATCCACTGCCTTATTTCGTTAGGGTTTTTAACAATGTTTTAGGGGTGATTGTAATTATCAATACTACAAGGACCTTAAAGTTATTTTAGCAGACCTCAGGGTGCATGTGTAATTTACCATTAGCAATGGGACTGGAGTGTGGTTGGCTGATAGTCTTTGTCAGTCATGCAATCAATCTGGATCAGTTTGCTACAAAGATTTTATATAAGTTGTTTAGATTAATTTTGCACCACAAGATTAGTTGAGATAAATCTTAATTAGTGGAGCCCAAAATTGATTTGCTAAATATCATAATAGTGTAGTTTTTCAATTTATGGGTGATGGTTATCTTCTTCAATCCCCTTTTATTGGCAAGGCAAGTTAGAAAGTTGATGAGATAATGCCTCTTAGATGTCACTTAATTAGTAATTAAATGTGATTAATTATCATCCAATATGAGATTATCCATATGCTGTAGTGAAGTGATTGTGTATTGATCTATGGAAAAGTTGGAAGATGAAAGTAACATGAAATTTATGTGGCACTTGCCACGACATATGACTTTTCGGGACGATTAAAAAAAACTGAAAAAACAAACCAAAAGTCGAAAAAATCGAGCCGTTTTAAACTGTTTCGAGTACCATATCATTTGTACTGATTTTTTATGTTTGAAAAATTGAATTGTTTGGTTCATGTACAGAAGTTGGATAACCAAATTGAAAACCAAACAACATCGAACCGTTTGAAAGAAAATCGAACCATTTCAAACGGTTCTGAAAAGCGAATCATTGGTATGATTTTTCTATTTTTGAAAAACGGAATTAGTAAATTAATGTACGGTGAAAATGGTGAATGACCAAACGGAATCGAAAACTATAAAATGACTTTGTTTTATGTGATAAGAAGTAACATATTGCACTTTTTCAATGCTTGCTAAAATCCAATTGTTAAGGGAAATATTGCTTAAATGGTAAAATGTAGATTATATAGTTTCAAATTTGAATTATTTCAAAACATCCCCTATTTATATTTTGGTAAAAAAATGATTCTTTTCTCTTTTACAATTTGATTTAGAGAATTAATTTATTTAATTATTGTCTTTAATTATACAGCTGTATTCATTATAGTTTGGTTAGCCCCTTCAACGTACTACTCCACTTATTTTGGAATATTAATTATATTTATTTACTCTTAATATCTTACTGCATTCATTACTTAATTAAAAATAAGTCTAAATGAGGGTCACCCTTGATGTAAGGTAAAAGTGCGAAATAACCCATTAGGTTTGGGTAATTACACTACTCATCAACTATAAATCTTCTTACACGTTCATCCTTAAGGCGTAAAAGTCAACAAAATCTTCTAGATTCCGCGGAATGTTCTCCACTTTGTACTCGTTTTGTGCAAAAACTTAGTTTGTAATGCACTACAATTTGATATTTTCAAGCCAAAAGACACATCTTATGATCATCTTGTTTCAAACTGTGGAGCTTGAATGAGGTAAATCGGGTACTAACTGAAAAAATATTCCACATAATCTAGAAAATCACACTAAATTTAATACCGTAAAGATGGACGTGTAAGAAAATTCATAGTTGATGGTTGTAATTACTTAAAAATGAAGGGTATTTTTGTAATTTGATATTAACTCACGAGTCCCCGTAATTTCCCTTAAAAAAAAAAAAAAAGAAGTTAATATATAGTGTGAAAAAAGTCAGTAAATCAATCAAGAATCCTATTGGTTACACAAATCCCTTTCTTCCTCCTCCGCCGTTGGTGGGCCAAAACCTGAAACCAGGGGGCCCTCCTCCACTAACCAGCGGTGTTTCCGGCCGCCACCTAATGCATCTTCACGTGACCAATTTCACAAAAATAAATTAATTATTTTATCGATCAGCCCATCAAAAAATAATTCCTTGTCAATTTCACCACTAGATTCCAATCCTACATCGCCATCAATTCCTCCTATAAAAACCCCCACCACCTCACTCCACCCAACGAGGGAAAAAGAAAAGAAAAGAAGAAAAAAAAATGCTGCTGAGAAGTTCTTCTACGCCGATCTTGAATTCATGGCTGCACAATTCAACAGCCGGGTCCGGGTCTTCGCCCGAGTCCGACAGCCTGCCCCAGTTAACGAGGGCGCGGTCTTTTTCTCTGACGGTGTGTTCCGAGGAGGGTTTGGGGAGGAGCAACCCCACCGCCACCCCGACCCGGCACGTGTTCGATTCGGATCTCAAAGATCCGGCTAAGCCCAAGAAGGGTTTGAGGCTGCCCACTTCCCCGAAAATCAAGGAGAGGAGAGATGGGGTGCTGGATGTGGGATCCATTTTTCTGTCGAGCTCCGGTTTGGGTGCTGCGGAGGGGCGGTGTTCGGCGGCGCCGGAGAGGGGGCCGCAGACGCTGGTGGTGGGCGGAGGGGTTGGGGGAGGCGGGGGCGGCGGTCTGTGCGGCGGCGGGAGGGGATCGGGAGACGGGTCGGGTTCGCGGGATCCGGGTAATTGGCGTGGGCGTGAGAGTACGGAAGCCTACTATGAAATGATGATACAAGCTAACCCTGGAAACCCTCTCTTGCTTACAAATTATGCTCAATTCTTGAAAGAGGTATTTTCGTAATTATGCTTAATTTTATTTGTGTGCTTAGTTCTTATTAATTAAGACAACCATTTACCTTTTTGTTTGTGTGTGTGTGTGTGTGTGTGCGCTTGATTGTATCGAAATCGCTATGTTACGTCGATCGACTTACAAAGATTCGATTTTTAACCGTTGATAGTTTGATCTTTGAATTATTACTTATGTGGGTTTGGTGTATAGGTTAAGGGAGACTTGGCAAAGGCGGAGGAGTATTGCGGAAGGGCGATTTTGGCGAACCCGAGTGACGGAAATGCGTTATCTCTTTACGCAGATCTAATTTGGCAGACGCAAAAAGATGCCGTTAGAGCCGAATCTTATTTCAATCAAGCTGTTAAATCCGACCCTGATGACTGGTGAGCACATTGCTTTTTATTCGTAGTTTCTTGATCGTAGTTGCTTCAAATCATGTAATAGTATCTCGAGCAGAAAGTTTATTGCAATAGAATTATGATTGAACACCTGAAATTATGAGAAAAATTAGCTTCTTGATCGTAGTTGCGCCAAATCTTGTATTAGTATCTCGAGCCGAAAGTTTATTACAATAAAATTCCGAACGAACACCTGCAATTATGAGAAAAATGACAAGAAAATCGTTGGTGGTCCATTGAGTGTTTTTGGCTCATTATTTCCGTGGAGCCGAGGCGCTTGGAAAAGATCTCGGTTTCTTTGTTTTGATTCTTTCGACTTTTAATTTTGTGGCCAAAAACGTTCGATGGACTTGATTTGATTCTCGATGAGATTCCGATGATTGACTATCGAACAAATAATAGAATTTTCTCCTTTTCTTTTAATTTTATTTGAGTATTGAGTGAATACTAGATTTATTGAACCTATTCAACGATGATTTTGTTCGGCAGCTATGTACTGGCTTCATATGCTCGATTCTTGTGGGATGCCGAAGATGAAGAAGAGGACGAAGACGTAAAAAAAAGCCAATACGAAACGGAAACGAGTAATAGTTGTAATTCGAAGTTCTTGAAAGAAGAATCTCACTGGCCTCCTCTAGCTGCAGCTTCTTAATGTAATGTCTTTTTTTTTTCTCTAATATAGTTTGCTAACCGCATGTAATAATGATCTTGAATCTTGGTAATGGTATAATGTAAATATTAAAATAAAATAAAAATAAAAATTCAAGATTTTGACTGTAACTTCTACTTCATTTCATTTCGATTTGGCTCAATTGCACACAATTATCATAGTTAGATATTTTGGCTGACACTTGCTTGAATATTGTTGAAAAAGAATTGATGACGTCAGCAAGAAAATTGAGTCATAATAGGCAAGTGGTTTAGAGTATTCATTTTCATGTGTAAAGTGAAATAGGGACATGTGATGAAGAGTATTTGAGGGGACTGACACTTGTTGGAATATGTTTCATTATCTTGTCCAAGCTCAAGTTGTTGTTTGTTTCGAGGATTAACCATGATTAATTAAATAATTGAATTTTGTTTGATATTTGATTCTTCGTTAATTTGTTGGGTCGATCCGTAAATATTATTTTATCATGATTTATCTTATTTTTTAGTGAATTTTTTGTTAGATGTCCTAGAAAATAAAATAATTAGGCAATGTTTGGAACCGTTTTTATTTTGTTCTCATTGTTTCCCCAAAACAAAATGAGATTTATTACACTTTTCATATCATTTTCTCAAAACAATTTCAAAAGTTTCTCTCTCCTCCAGACATGATGTGACTGCTATAGTAAAATGATTTGATTGCTACAGTAAAAAATGTCTTCACTAAAAAACAAATAAACATCACTTCACCTTTCAATTTACTTCTTCAAAAATATTTTTTTCTAACACCTTTAAACATGATTTGACTTCTACAGTGTATTTTGTCTCCTTCCAAAATACAAACAAACATTACTTTCATTCTCAAATTATTCCCCCAAAACATATTTCCTCAAAATGAAATCAAAATAAGATCCAAAACGGTTCCAAACATTGCCTTAGGTTTTCATTATATTATTTAATCTTATCAAGATCTTAGAGGCTTGTCAACCAAATGAGTCCTTCATGCACTAGTTGGTAAGTAAAAGATGGTATTTTTGTCCCATTTTTTTAAAATCAAGACGTATTTATTGAAATTCTTAAAACTTGTGTGAAGGGAAAAAAAAAAAAAAAAAAAGCCACCTATTTAAAAATAGGGCAAATGGCAAAAAGGCTCATCACATGGGACTTAAATGCAATTTGGTCCACAAAAAAATAGTCTCTCAATTAAGCACATCCCCATGTCTTTAGTCTAAAATACCCTCAACAATATAATTCTTATCAATTCCACCCATTATGATATAACTTCCTTAATATTACACATTGACCCCGGATTTAAACAAATATATCACATTAACCCCCAATTTTTTTTTTTCAGAAAATAATTTTTTTCTGAAATGTCCAGATTCCGGCGTTGACCGCCGGTGACTGCCGGTCTCTGCGTTGACTTTTTTTTTTTTTTTTTCGAAAACTTTTTTTTTCCTGAAATTTTTTCCAGTCGGTCAACCACCGTTGACCGCCGGTCTCCGGCGTTGACTTTTTTTTTTCTTAGAAGAAAAAAATATTTTAATTAATATTACTGTTTTGGCTACTAAATTACTGTCTCAGACAGTAATATTACTGTTTGGGACAGTAATATTATGAATATTATTTTTTCCGAACAGTAATATTATGAATATTATTTTTCCGAACAGTAATATTATTAATATTATTGTCTAAGACAGTTAAATTACTGTTGAAGACAGTAATTTAGCATCTAAGGCAGTACTATTAATTAAAATATTTTTTTTTTAGAAGAAAAATGAAAAAAAGCCAATTAACAGTCAAATTACTGTCTCCGACAGTTAAATAACTGCTGGAGACAGTAATTTAGCAAAAGAATACAGTAATATTAATTAAAAATATTTTTTAAGAATAAAAAAGTCAATTAACAGTTAAATCACTGTCTCCAACAGTTAAATAACTGCTGGAGACAGTAATTTAGCAACGAATACAGTAAATATTAATTAAAATATTTTTGAAGAAAAAAAAAGTCAATTAACATCTAAATTACTGTCTCCGGCAGTTAAATAACTGCCGGAGACAGTAATTTAGCAGCCAAGACAGTAATATTAATTAAAAAAAAATTTAAGAAAAAACAAAATTAAAAAAAAAAAAAAAAAGGTCAACGCCGGAATCTGGCCCGAAAAAAAACATTTCAGAAAAAAAAAATTTCTGAAAAAGAAAATTTGGGGGGTTAATGTAATATATTTGTTTAAATCCGGGGTCAATGTGTAATATTAAGGAAGTTAGAGCATAATTGGTGGAATTGATAAGAATTAGGGTTAAAATTGGGGTACAAATTGAAATTAGGGTTAAAATTAGTTAATTGATGAAATTGGGCTAAATTGGTGGTGTAAATCATGAAATTGGAGTTGAATTGGGTTTCAATGAATTGGGGGTAATTTTGGTATATATAAAGGGATTTTCCTTATTTGCAAATAAGTTTGAATGGAATGAATTTATTTGAAAGATAAAAAAATTGGACGTCCCTCTTTTTATTAAGTGCCCTTGTCATGGGCCTATTTGCCATTACCCATTAAAAATAAATACACATACATATCTATGAACGGAGGGAGTAGTAGTTTAGCATCATAATATAAATATTAAGAAAAGGGGTCCCAATTATGGGGCTTTCTTGGAAAAATATTATTGACTTTTTGAGGAAATTGTGAGCCACAGTATGGTATTTCACTATTTTGTCCAAACATATTTAATTGTATTTCTTGGATCTCACAAATATTGTTATCTTGTAATATTTTTTGTCTGCCCAAAGTATATCTCATACACAAAGTTCTTCTAGAGATATGTAAATGTATTAATTAATTCATTATAATTGAAGATTTTCTAGCATTTATTTTCTGTCAATTACTCTGATTAATTTCTCTTGCGATAATATTGATTTTTTTTATAAGAAAAATAATAAATAAATAAAAGGAGTTGCACACACAGACAGATTATTTATTAATTGAGATACTGTAGGTTTTGAGTACACTTAATTGTCTATAAATTAATACAGTTGAGATTGGCAATATTTTATTAATTTAGTGAAATATTAAATTATCAAACTAATAATTTAGTTGGTTTTTACAGAGTCGGTACAAGAAAAAACTATTATTTAAACGAGGTTATTAATTTATCGAATATTAATTTATTGAGGATGTACTGAATTTGGGGAAATAATTATATTTATATATGTTTTTTTTAAATGCTAAAGTTTTAGTTAGGGGTGTGAACGAGCCGAGCTCGAGCCGAGCTCGCCTCTTTTGGCTGGCTCGAGCTCGAGCTCGAGTTTATTTTGTCGAGCTCGAGCTCGAGCTCGTCGAGTTCTTCTTTTTCTGGCTCGAGCTCGAGCACGTGTTAATTTTGTCGAGCTCGAGCTCGAGCTCGAGCTCGAGCCCAATCCCTTTTTTTTTTTTTTTTTTTTTTTTTCTTTTTTCTTTTTTTAAATATTATTTTATTATTATTTTATTATTAAAAAATATTTTAAAAAATTACAAAATAAACACAAAATTTTGATTATATATTTTTTTAATATTTGTATTTATTTCTATAATATTTTATATTATTATACATTTTTAAATAAAAATAACATATAAAAAAAAAATAATAATAATAATAAAAAAATATTAATAAATCCGGCTCGCGAGCCGGCTCGCGAGCTGATGAACAACTAAAATCGGGCTCGAGCTCGGCTCGTCAGAAAGCTCGAGCTCGCGAGCTCGAGCTCGAGCTCGAAAACCTCGAGTCCGAGTTCGAGCTTTTTACTAGCCGGTTCGTCGAGCTCACGAGCCGGCTCGGCTCGTTTACCACCCCTAGTTTTAGTTAATAGTCACAAAATGGGCCTCATCGATCATACGATGGGCTAATTGGGCTATGGTAGAAAAAAAAATCTCAAATCTTATTGCTTATTGGAGTTCTTTGAGAGAAAATTGGGGGGAAAATTATGGTAGGAATTAGTATGCAGGAATGGCGGTAGCAGCGCCACCTTCTTCCTCCGTATCTCCCGTCTTCCCAAAATTCAATACAGCAAAACCCTAATTGTGTTGTGATTTCTGCACTTCGGTCACTCGGAATCGCGATTCAAGCTCGATGATCTCCATTGTTGCAACCTTGTTGCCTGATCTGCCGTCTTCAATTTCTGGATGGATCGGTTTTCGATTCCGCCCTGTTTTTATTCGGGTAAAAAATTCAGCTTTTTTATCATTTTTTAGATTATACCCTTCGATTTTTAAATTTATCATACGGGAAGGGCTGAAGCTCAACCACCATGTTTGCTCTTTCTGCAACTCTTTGCGAATAGTTATTTGATTGGAAAATGAATTTTATTATCCAAGCTTACTTGATTTTAGGGAAATTGAATATATGACTAGTAATGAATTGGAACAAGCCCCATTCATAATGTTTATAATAAAACCCTTACATGATTTGTGATTTTCACGTAGCACTGAAATTCCAAGACGATGAACTATTGTCTGTGGAGAATGTTTAGATTGAAGTCGAAAATCGGGAAATGAGTTTTTGCGTCGATTCCAGATGAATATAACTAGAAATTAGTCAGAGATGATTGCTTCAGTGGTATTGGACGATTAGCGAGCTTATCCTTGCTCTGTGTTTACTTCTTCCATGTTTCTCTAATACGAGATAGTCCCCTAACTTTGCGTCGGTTGATTAAATATATTTATGAAATAAAAATCACACTGGTTGTGCTGTTAGTCATACGACAATAGCAGTGATGTTATATGCATGTTGCTTGTAATCGTGGTGGAATGTGTAGTGTTACAGAAAGATAGTAATACAAAAGATAAACGATATATTTCATTTCAGATTAACCTAGAATATGTGGTAGACTTTTAGAGATACTGTTCAACTAAATGTATCGGTACTTCAGGAAATGTGTCGTTTAAGGTAAATGCACACCGACTAAGAATGTTATTAAATAATATTGATTTTTACGGATTTTTTTATATTTTTAAATAACATTCATCCTTAAATGGACGAAATGGTCTGAACAACCCTTACATTTTTATAAGTATGTTCTATTTTCATGGAGAGGGAAATAATTTGCAGCCATTAGAGCAGAAATGGAGTGCCCTATTGAGTAGGCGCAGATAGTTGGAAGGAGGGACTTTATCTCTCTAACAGACAGATTAAAACAACCAGAAAAAAAAATTCCGCATCGATTAAGCTAGTTTTAGCTGTTTGATCTTGGCTTAACATTTGCCTATCTCTTTTTAAGCAAGTCCATGTTTAGTGCCCAAAATTTTTTTTTTCCTGATCCTGTTTGGTGTTGAAGTCAGTAACGGATCCACCCTTTGGCAAAAGTGGACTCCAGCCCACTGTCGATTACTTTTTTTTTTTTTCTCACACTGTTTTATAGCTTATTCATTTATTTAGCCCACCTAATTCATATTGAGTAGTGACACAATCACGGAGAGTTCTAAAATAATGAAAATTCAAAAAGATCAGTTGTAGTTTGTATAGAGTTTACATGATCATATTCTGAGATGTAATTGAAAATGGAGTTTATGCTACTATAGTTAAAATTTATTAATACTTGCTCTGTGTTATTTTTTACGAACAATTCTAAAAGTAAAAACAATAGGGGGCCACGAACCCCCCCTTTTTTTTAGCCCACCCTATTACGAAATCTTGGCTCCTCCATGCAGTATTTATGAATAATGCCCAATTTTGAAAATGTTGATTTGATTCTCTTTATATTTATGCAGGGATAACCTAAAGTTATTTCATCTGGTGGGTTGAAGAATGGGGATAATGATTAAATAAATGAAGAACGGTACAATTTCCTATTGGAGGCTTACGTCACGATGGCCCACGAGTGTTTTCAAAAATTCTATACGTGTGAATGTGATTTCGTAATATATTATGCGGTTATGAGAAATGAAGAAGCCAACCTACCATACTTGCTTTTTTTCGATAGGCACGTGTTTGTATTGTGTCGTCTATTACATGCATACAGAATCAGATTCTATCTGTACATTTATAAAAGGGTTTGCCTCGGTTGCATTCTGGACACAAACACACTTAGGGTTGCGGCATAGAAGGCTGTGCTGCGGCGTAGAAAGAAGAGATTTCTCGGCAGATTGTGACAGTCATTGATAGAAAAAAAAGGTAAGAATTAAAGGAAGATCTAATTATTTTTGCTGAATTTGTTTGTGTCTCTGTTATTTCTGATTAATTTTCTAAAATTGGTTTAGGGATCTGTAGATTTAATTGAGAATTAATTGCACGTCTTATGAAGAAAAAATATTTCTTAATCTGCATTTTAATGAACTTGGTAAAATTTGTGTGTGCATTTCTCTTAATTGAATGACTTTAGTTATTTGTGTATTCCATGCTTAGAATTATAAAGAAATGTGTGAAAAATCACAGATCCAACATTTGATTTTTGGGAATTGTAATTGGAATGTTTTTAAATAAACTGTGTTTGGGTGTGTGTTACCATTTGAATGCCCTAACATTTATTTATTAATTAATTTGAAGTTTCTGAACAATTTATTAAATCGGAGTTCACTATCTATCATGCGATAAATGAATCTGCTTATTCATCAGAATACGCTCCGTAAGCCGTGATTTATGATTTATTGCTATTTAAAGCTGTGATTATCCCTTCATATGTATTTCACAATTGCATTAGGAGATCTTTCATGTGATACAACTAGAAAAAGCAAAATGGTTCGACTAGTCTAATTCCATAGTTAACTATGAGTTTGATTGTGATGTATGTGTAGAGATTTCAATAGTATGTAAAAGGTTATGTCAGTATTTATCGAAACATAAATTGTTTGATTTATCTATATTTTTTTTTAGTTTCAGCGAAAAGGATGCATATCGTCAAAAAACGCCGTAGATCTCTTGAAAAAGCCCCAGAGAACAAGAAGATGAAGGAAGAAAACGGGGCTGATTCTGATGGGATAGATAGAATCAGCAATTTACCGAACGAAATCCTTTGTCACATTCTATCACTCATGCCCGTAAAATACGCAGTCGGCACCTCTATTCTCTCCACCAAATGGAAGAACCTCTTCCCTTTAATCCCAAACCTGAGGCTCCGATTGGACGATTCTTTACTCTTACACCCAGAAACTCCCCCAATCGTTTACCTAGTCAGCTTTATCAAGTTCGTCGACAGGTTGCTCAACATCACTCTACTCGACGCGCCTTCTCTACAGTTCCTATGCCTGCTGTGCCAGAAATTCAACGACGGGCGAGTAATCGGCAGGTGGATCAGTTCTGCACTGCGTCTCAAAATCAGGAGGATGGACATTCGCATCCGCCGACTCAGATTCCCTAAGTTCATATTCGACAGTCTTTACGGGTGCAATATCACCTCGCTGAATATTTTGTTCGACTTTGCCGATAACGCACTTGTGTGCAGATTCAACCTGCCGAATCTCCACATGCTCTCGGTCCAGTGCATGAAGTTCGTTCACCTGAATATTCTTGTGGCATCTTGCCCAGTGTTGGAGTACTTAGTGCTGAACAGTTGTATCTGCCAGCCTGGCAGGGTGCTCAGGATCTCCGTTCCTTCTTTGAAGGCTTTGAAAGTGATCAGTGCGGTCCACGCGTTCCAGAGTGAGTTTGAGATCGATGCCCCGAATCTCGAATATATAAACTACGAAGGATTCTTGGTTAAGAGTTATAAGGTAACGAGGATGCGGTCTCTGAGGATAGCTCGATTTGAACTAGACGAAACTTTCGTTCAGTATCCATTTGATGCTGGCGAGAAAGCGTTTGAGCTTGCTAGGTCTTTTGCTGGTGCTGAGAAGTATTGGATGTCGAAACAATTTATAACGGTTAGAGCTTTTTTTTTTCTTCGTTTTTTTCTTTCGTTAAAAAAAAGATGGAATATAGTATTAATGTTAATAATTTCATTGTTTGTGCAGCTACTGCAAAATTGCCCCCAACCGCTGCCCATATTTACGAAAATGATTTATGTGTCCATAAAATGCATGGACTTTAACGGGTGGGGATTGCTTGCTCGTCTCCTTGGCTGTGCGCCATTGCTAGAGAAGCTGTTGTTCAGATCGGTAATGTTACGAAACTATTGTGCTTAGACTAATAGCAGTTGTTTAATTTCTCCATAGTTAATCGGCTTGTGGTTTTTCTTTCCAAATTGTGTAGGGTTTTGATCTCGAGAGCTACGAAAATTTCAAGGCTTCTCTGCAGGAACCAGTGTCCTTTCATATGTCTAGGGAAGGTGTATCGTTCGTTGTTTTGCAAATCGAACGTAATGTTGAAGGAAACTGAGTTCGTCTTTTTCGCCTGGTTGTAGTGGTGCAGTGCACAGCTGAAGTTAGAGGCTTTCTTTTTTTTTTTTTTTTTTTTTTTTTGAACAAAATGGTAAGGATTTCTCAGGAATTCTTCCTGTAAAATGTGAACCTCTGTCATAATAAGTCATTTAATTGACAAAATATTCAATATTTTCTGGCATTTTATTTTGGATTGTATCGTTTATTGAATGCTTGGATGATGGACCAGGTGTCCTATTTCTTTTTAATTATTATCCGTAATTTATACATTCCGCTCGTTTGTCGGCGAGATTAGCTATGATTGATTTAGTATTATGATTTCATTTGATGTTTGGTATCGGATATTTATTTTTCAGGAAAAAAAGCTCTTATTTTGATTTATCGAAATCGGTCTAGTTAATACGAAAGGCATAACGAGATACACCACGATTAATTATATAGACGCAGAATCGATATAAAAAAGTCGAAAAGATAGCACAAAAGTACTATACATAGGGGTCAAGATTCATGATCAAGAATGAAAAGCATAAAGTATAACTTTGAGATAATGAAAAGAGTTTAGAATCTCATTCCAATCCCACAAAGTTAATAAAACAAAATATTTTTTTAAATATTATTTATTTAATCATCAAAACAAAACCCATATTTCTCAATCTTCTTGTGTTTAAGGTTTGGAATCTTGGATTGGTTTAATTTGTTCTAACATCAAACCTAATTCCTAGGATAACAATGTCAGCATGCCTGTAGATGAAGCATTGCATCTCACACCCACAAGCCACCGCCGCCATTGAAGCTATTATCATCTTCTTATATCAAACTTGTCACAATCTCTACTATTTTCTCTTCATTTCAAGAATACCATGGCCCTTTTCTCCTTCTTCTTCTTCTCGTTCGTTCTTCTCTCGAGTTCTAATCCCTTTTCAAATGGTAATCTTTTTTATTTTTCTTTTTCGGCCGAGTTTATTGCATTCAATATCCTGTGTTATATCGAATTGCTAAAACCCTCATCGTATTACAAATATTAGCAAAAAAGCCCCTACGATGTTAAAGTAGTGAGTTTTTAGGTGGTAGTTTGCTAAAGTGTTGCATTATAGGGGAATTTTTACTAATATTTATAACAATGGTTTGTTTTAACAATTAGAGTAAATACAAGACTACTAATGTTTCTTGTTTCTATTTTTTTTTTTGTGTAGTTGTGGTGGTAGATGCCTTCACCGGCACGTACGGAGTAAACTACGGCAAACTAGCGAACAACATCCCCCCACCGGAGAGTGTCGTAACCCTACTAAAAGCCGCCAAGATAAAAAACGTCCGAATCTATGACGTGGAGCCTGCAACACTACGAGCCTTCAGTGGGTCCGAGATTGAGATCATAGTGGGCCTCGGAAACGAATTCCTTAGGGACATAAGCGTAAACCCGGACCGGGCGGTCCAATGGGTCAAGGAAAACGTGGAGCCCTACCTCCCGGGTACCCACATTGCCGGCATCGCTGTCGGCAACGAGATCCTCGGCGGGGGGGACCCGGAGCTCTGGGAGGTCCTGGTCCCCGCCGTGAAAAACGTCCACAACGCCCTCGAGCGGGTCGGCCTGTCGGGCCGGGTCGAGGTGTCCAGCCCGCACTCGGAGGCCGTTTTCGCCACGACGTACCCGCCGTCCGCGGGGGCGTTTAAGGAAAGCGTGCTCCCGTACATGACTCCACTCCTCGAATTCTTCGCGCAAATAAAGACACCTTTCTATATAAACGCGTACCCGTTTCTAGCGTACATGAGCGACCCGGCCCACATCGACATAAAGTATGCCCTGTTCGAGTCGAACCCGGGAATCTCCGACCCGAAGACGAAGCTGCATTACGACAACATGTTCGACGCGCAGGTGGACGCCGCGTACTTCGCGCTCGAGAAGATGGGGTACGGCGGCATGCCGGTGATCGTGTCGGAAACCGGGTGGGCTTCGAAGGGCGACGAGAGCGAGGCCGGAGCGAATCTGAAGAACGCCAGGACTTATAACCTTAACTTGAGGAAGAGGCTTCTGAAGAGGAAGGGGACTCCATACAGGCCCAAAGTGGCGGTTCGGGCTTATGTTTTTGCCTTGTTTAACGAGAATATGAAGCCCGGCCCGACTTCCGAGAGGAACTTCGGTTTGTTTAAGGCTGATGGGAGTGTTTCTTATGATGTTGGCTTCACTGGTCTTGTTCCCAGTTCTTCACCGCCTTCTTCTTCTTCTTGTGTGATCTACGCCGCCGCCGCCGCGGCGGCGGCGGCGGGGGTTCTGGTGTTCTGAGCGGTGGCCGGCAGTTTGGAACAGAGGATGCAGATTGTTGTTTAATATAAATTAATTAATTCATTCATTCATTTATGCTCAAAAAATGTACATTGTTGATTTCTTTGAACATCATAATTGAACAAATTCTGGAGTGATTCCCATTTCTGAAATGTACCACTGGTTTTCTAGTTTATTGCATTTACTACCCCTGATGTTATACCAAATTGCTAAAAAACTCAATGTGTTATTAATATTAGCAATAATACCCTAATACAATAATCTACTATATATGGCGAAGAATCTTGTCTTTGTACGATGATTCTCGTAAATAAATCGTACTAGAAGAGATAAACGAAACTAAAGGAAACCAGAAAATCACCCTGAAAATTGAATCCTTTCGAGTATAGTATTTATATGTGTAAAAATTTCAGCACTGCAAGTCTGTAAACGAATCGAGTCGAGTCGAACGCATGATTGTTCAGGTTCGTAAGATTTTCTATCGAACTTAACAATCGCATTTAAGTTTGGTTTCATTAACAATTGTATTGGAGATATTAATATTAAATGATACATTTCACTAACAGCTTAAGCTTTTGGTTGAGATGGTCATTCAACATGGTATCAGAGCCAGGCCAAATGAAAGGTTTTGAGTTCGAATCCCACAGCCACCCATTTAAAAATATTTCAAGTGCAAGGCTTCAAATGTAATTCGCCTGCACTTGAGGGGGCGTATTGGAGATATTAATATTAAATGATACATTTCACTAACAGCTTAAGCTTTTGGTTGAGATGGTCATTCAACAAATTGGGTCGAGTTCGAACTAGTTTTAATTAAGAAATACACAAATTCAATCTCGAGTAACTTGTTTTTCATACACAGTTTTTTTTCAATCTAATTGAGCTCGAACATAGCTTCTTATTTTATCGACAAAAAAGATATGTGATCAAGTTTGATTTGTTCTCGCCTGCACTTGAGGGGGCGTATTGGAGATATTAATATTAAATGATACATTTCACTAACAGCTTAAGCTTTTGGTTGAGATGGTCATTCAACAAATTGGGTCGAGTTCGAACTAGTTTTAATTAAGAAATACACAAATTCAATCTCGAGTAACTTGTTTTTCATACACAGTTTTTTTTCAATCTAATTGAGCTCGAACATAGCTTCTTATTTTATCGACAAAAAAGATATGTGATCAAGTTTGATTTGTTCGTTATGTTAATACAACGAGCTGAAACGAGTTATTTCACGGCCGATTTCAAATCAGAACATCGAGTAGTTTGGTTCGATTCTCAACTGCAGAAAAAAAAGAAAAAAAAAATCCTAATTGATGTCAAGAGTCAACAAGGTCTTCAAGACTTGCTGCAACAACATTGATTTTTCCTCATAAAACACACTTTGATTTATTCCACACTCATAACTTCAATTACCAGCCTTAGTGCCTTTGTATATACTCCAATTGGGAGACTGAAAATTCCACAAACTAGACTAAAGGAACATGAATTAAAACTGAAAAATCACGGCATTTCAAGAAACCTTCTCTATATATACTCCTCTACATACAAACACTTCACAAACCACAAAAAAGAACTTGTAATTAGTATCCTATAAATTAATCACTAGTACAACTTTCTCAATTTTCCATTTATAAATCCCAATTTTGTTTAATTGCAAGAAATTGAGAAGAAAAAAAATGGATGGGGTTTCATGGTTGATGATTTATGGTGCTATTTTTGGCATGCTTTTGAATTGTGCATTAGCACAAAATGTGCATGTTGTTGGAGATGGCATGGGGTGGATTGTACCGCCAAACGGTCCCTTATCCTACTCCAATTGGGCTTCCGGAAAAACTTTCATGGTCGGTGACATCCTCGGTACGTAATAATTTTTTTTTCTTATAAAATTTTCACTGCAGAACATATTTACGTGGATTTCTACTAAGAGCATCATACCCGATAAAAGAAAGCTATGATTTGGAGCTAAATATAAAGTTTAGCTATTCTACCGTATTTTAGCTACTCACTCGAGCAACACGCTTTTTGATTTAATATTTAGACCACAAAATAGTTAGAGATGTGTGATCTTGTTACATCCTCTTACAATCATACAACGATATTTTTCTCTTCCCGTTCTATATAGTGTTCAATTTTGTGACCAACGAGCACGATGTTCTCCGAGTACCTCGAGCCTCGTACGACGCATGCACGCAAGACAACGGCATCGGTGGTGTCATCACCGCGGGGCCCGCAAACATCACTATCGACTCAAACGGGGACCACTACTACATCTGCACTTTCGGCCGCCACTGCCAATTCGGGCAGAAGCTAGCCATAACTGTGGGCCTGCCGCCCTCCACTCCTGGTGGGGCCATGCCGCCAGTGATGGCCCCTCCTGCGGGCCCCACTACCCCCTCGCCCGCCTCATCTCAGCCGGATGCGTGCGCACCGACCCCCTTTTCACCCCCCATTGGTGGAGGCCCAAATTCTAGGGCAACTCCACCTGATTCTGCCTCAACATCTTTGGCTAGCAATGTTTTGGTTATTTTACTCTCGGCCTTCATAATAGCCTTCCTCTTTTAAGATAATATTATTATTATTATAATTATTATTATTAATAATATTTTTGTGTGTGTGTGCTACAATAATAAAATTGGTTTGAAATTTTTATACATTTTAATTTTTGTATTATCAGATTGTTCTGGTTGATTAATGTAATGGTTCTTTTTGTTTGATCACTAAATAACATAATTTATTTTATTATTTTCTCTAGATTTTTGTATTATTGATCTCTTGCTATCATGTCAAGTTGTGTTGTCAGAATTTATATTTCAAAAAAAAATAAAAATTCATTGCGTTCGCTAAACTACGACAATAATTCAAATTTATGTAGGCCAACATTTTATTTGAATTATTTTCCCAAAGGTGTGTATGCATGGTTGTATCCATAATGCATTTATTTACCTATACAAATTTATGTCCCACAAAATACTGTAACATTATAGTATAAAATATAAATACTATACTTTAATTTCAAGTCTTGTCACATTCAAGATTTTTTATGCATATATATAGAAAAATTAATAAAATTTAAAATATTAAAATTTGGATTTCGCAATGAAGTTGAAAATCACCATTGGATCCCCAGAAGTTACTCATAGATGGCCCAATAATAAAGTCGATAGAGCCCGCAGATTGGCCTCTTTAAATTATTATTAGTATTTTAGGGCCCAAACATTATTATTTTTATTTTAAAATATAGTCATTTATAAATGAATTGAACCCGTGACTTTGGCTCTGATAGGAAATCAAGCGGTACCAGTTGTCTTAAAATTAATTGGTGTCAGAAAAAACGCAAACTCTAGCCTTATCATTTATAACTGTCAGAAAACACGCGAACTCTAGTCTTTAAACCGACATTGATGAAAAATCGAGGCTTATATTGAAATTTCAACTTTGTCAAACACAAAAATCAAACATCCTTTGTAATGACATTGCAGGAAGCTTCATCTAGGCTTGGCGGTGATAGTACTATGAATTAAATTACCTTAATTATGATTTCATAATTATTTTCTGACCATAGATTTGGTCAACTCCCCTAGATCACACTTCGTGGAGTAATTACAATCATATATATATATATATATGACCTATATTATGTACTATTCTTGAACTATGTTCAACTAACACTGTTTTCAAAATGTACGTCAAAACATTGAGAAATAATTAGTGATAATGATCAAATGTTTGAATTTTTCTTTGCTTTGCTACCACATAATTCTAAGTCAAGTTCACCTTTTGGGGTTCCATATATTTTTTTTAGAATCAAATTATTGACTCTAACTTTTTTTTTTTTTTTTTTTTTGCAATAGAAGCTAAGTGTTAGCGTGGTCTCGGCTACATAATCGAAGATTACTAGAAGTTCTGAAAATAGTAGGCGATTTAGTCCACGTGTTTTAACTTTCGTAAAATCAAAACTAGATCATTGGCTAGAGGGTTATTAATAATGGATTGGTGGTTGATTATTTATTATATCTCACTGATCCACTAACTCATTATCTTAGTGTTTATTTTCTGGCTTAACTTGTGTAGGTAGTTGATGCATTTTGAAGTAGATAAAACCAGTCCATATTGCTAGTTAGTTTTCACTACGGATTTTAGAAGAGAGAAGTTAGAGCCATTAGAGAGAAGAAGCAAATAGATAATAGTTGTTACTATATCTCTTTTAGAGTCTGTTGTAAGTACTCGTCTTGAGTGCAGAGTTTGTAAATCTGGAGATCTATTAGTTCATATTGAAGAAGCTAGACTTAACTGTAGGAACGAACGATCTGTGTAATATACGTTTATAATACGAAAGATTATTTACTTCTTTTCTTGTGTATTTTTGTAATACGGTTTATATAAGTACGTATTTCGTCTTTGAATATTGTCCACAAGTAAATAGATATTAAACTATGTGTTTATTTTCATTTATTATGCTGCATGTTATGCTGAGTCTTATTCCATTTCACATAACATCTTAATTTGAATTATATACTACGAATTCGGGGCAACTGATTTTTTCAAAGTCGTTTCGAACTTATGCCACAAAACTAAATAAAAATCTTTGTATATGGATGTGCAAATTATAGCCAACTTGGATTCAATACGCACATGTTATTCAATTCACACACGTTCTTTTTCCTGATAAAGATAGCCAGCTTGTATTGATTTATGAAGTGTGAAATTGCTGAAAATATGGAATATAAGATGGATGATAGAGATTAATTCATATGTTTCTTTTTTCCTTTTCCCGACCAACTTTTTGATACGAATATAAGAGGCTCCACCCTTACTTTCAAAAAGTTATCAATAATACCTTAGTTTTGATGATACGCCAAGGGTGGAAATCGAAGAGATCGATTGCAATTAGACTTTTTGAAAAAAGAAAAAAAAAATTATATTCTTTTCTCGAACTGAAAAACTACAATCTAATCTTAGTCTGAAAATTGAAAATCGAAATTTCAAAAATTATATTTGAAAAAAATGTTCCGTAATTAGGAGTTTTGAAGATGTTATACTGCAGCTTGGATATCGAGAGATTAACGGAGCTGCGGATGCACTTGCTAAGATAGACATTATATTGAAAACTAATGAAACTAGATATTTTGAATCATGTCCTCCATTTTTGAACAACATTCTGACTGGCAACATAACTGAATCTTATCCTCGCAAATGTGTTTATCTTTGTATTAGAAATGTTATATTGAAGTAATAATATTTTGTTGTTTTTCTGTTAAAAAAAAATTGAGTCTCGAAGAACTTGGTCGTTGTTCAACAAGGAATCGACTTCTTCTGTTTTCGATAAGGTCTATGAGATGCTAAGTGCATGTATTATTATGTGTAGATCAATGGTTCAAGATCACCCGACGTATTTACGAAACGTACTAGATTGATATTATATTATGCTTTGTCGTGGTTTGGGAGAAATATTTCGTAATAACTCTTGATTATTAATATCGGGTGGATTTGAACTGTAGATTGATTAAATAACTACCCACTAAACACAAATACACATAATTGTATGCGTGATTTTGTGTAGATTTACGTTTCAAATCCACCCAATGAAAATAACAAAGTGTAACATTTAATTTACCATGGTGGATATTCTCAAAGCATATTCCATTGCTAAAACAGGGATTAAAGTTCAAATTGCTCAGATTCCAGGGGGGTGAAAAGTCAAAAGCTACCCAATTAGGAATTAGGGCCTCAACTGAATAGCTAGTGACTTTCTTGGGGTGCATTTCATACATGGCTAATAGCTTAGGGGTTAAAATGCAATTCACCCCAAAGTTGAATCCTCATGCGTGGGGTCCACACCAACCCTACTTCCGTTCTCACTGCCGTCACCGTCATCGTCGCCGTCAACTTCATCGTCTCCCTGGATATGATCGAGCACCAGAACCAGACCCATGGCGAACGCGCCGTCGAACCCCGGCTTCAGCGAGAGCACGAAGACGTCCTTTCCGAGCACGACGTTGTTGGCGGCGTCCACCTTGCGGCGGATCTCCGCCACGGCCTCTTTCTCGGCGTTGAAGATGGTGCAGTTCCGGCAGGCGAAGGAGCCTTCGATCTGGTACTCCTCGCTCGGATGGTTGTACACCTCCACCGTCATGCTCGACCGTCCGATTATCGACGATCTCCGCACGCTGAAGATCGGCTTCTTCCCCTCCGTCCCCTCGCCGACGAAGCCTTCCCACCTCTGGTGCAGACTCGGCCTCTGATCCACAAAAAAAACATTAAATCGGTGAGTTGACTCGGCCACAATCAGTGAAGTGCAGATTCGAAAATATCAGTAAGATGCAGGTAGACAAATGGCAATCTCCTCTGGGGGAGAAAAAAAATTGAAGAATTAAACACAAAATCTGATCGGATTTACCTTGCGGCGGACGGTGAGGATGCATCTGCCGGAGGCGTCCATGAGAACGAGTTCGCCGGTGTCGCCGTACGAGTCGACTCGGAAGACGACTTCGCCGTTGGAATCGTAGGCGGCGAATCCATCGCCGGCGTAGAAGAGGGATGTTTTCATGACGGTGAGATGCGTTACCTCTTCACGCACATAACCTTCTTCCACAATCGCACCACACTTCATGATTTTGTTCGAGTTTCTTCTTTTAGCTCTTGAATGCCACAGCAGAGAAGAAAAAAATTCCTTGAATTGTGCAGTTTTAGAGAAATGCTTCCAGAGGAGAGAGAGAGGAGAGGGGTAGAGAGAGAAAGAGAGAGAAAGGGAGAGATGCTATTTATTTACGGAGAATTTAAAAAGGAGGAATAAATTAAATATATTATGGAGGAGAATTAAAGATTTTGATTTATGGTAACGATGAATGAAATCTAGATTGTACGTATGCAGCATGTGGACTCAGAAGGGTATTACTGCCAAAAAAATTAAAAAATGGGGGGCCGCGGCCTCTCATTTAGGAGAAAAAGATTGGAAAATTTATTATTTTTTTAAACTTTATAATAATTTAAGTTCTAAACGATATTCGTGTGGATGCTATCGAATGTGGTTTAAACTTTAAATGACTCAATTTTCAGATTTATTTCAATTTTTATTTATTTTTTATTTATTACGATTCCGTAGGCATTATATTGTCTGGTCATAGCCTTATTAATAGGGGTGTGGTGCGCGGGTCGTAAAGCCGCATGTTTTAGCAAAATTCACAGGCATGGCTGGTTCGTGCCGGTTTCACAAGCATTAAAAAAAAATTGAATCCGTCGTAGACTCAAACCTGCAAATCTTACCAATTTCAGGACTTATCGTCTGGTCCTAACAGGATAGTTTTCACGGATTCAACGGGTCGATGGGTCCGATTTGCTCATTCAAAATATGTAGAAATATGTGATTTAAACCTCACAATACTTTGTCCTAGTAATGTGTTATGTGTCCATCGTTGTCTCGAAAACGAAGAGAGCCAACGGAAAGATAGAGAGAGACAAGTCTATGCATAGTTATATTTGAATTCCTAAATCATATTTCTATATGAAGGAAAAAAAATTAATTTGATTAGGACATAGCTTCAAAGTTCAAAGTCAATAGTTGCATTTTCCTTTTTTTATCAGCCACCCATTACTTGGAAATTAAGCTTATAACTAAAGTATTGAATTGTAGTTCATGTGCAGTTACATAATTAACGTTAATTCTTTTATTATATTAATATAATGATTATACTAAAAAAATAAAAAAATAAAAATAAATTAGGTCCTCAATTGAAATTTGTAGGGTCTTTTTTTTCTGTTAAGGTGTCATGCATTTGTTAGCCGATCTTACCAAACAATATTACGATGTATGGTAAAAGGTCAGCTTTCCAACGTCCTACCAAAAAAATCTGGTGTGACAAGATTGTAATGATATTCTAGAGTATAAATCTTGGCCACGGTCATATTTTTCTAAGTTAAATCACTTGTCAAATAATGAACAAAACATATAATATATGTTCATGTAATTATCAAATAATATTGCAGGCGTGCTTCTATTTCTTCAGGGAGCCTTGCCAATTGATGTGACTGTTGGGCCCCCGCCGGGATAGCACGAACTCCACATTGGTATGATATTGTCCAGATTGGGGCGGGCCCAACTGGTTTTGCTCTTGGGTTTCCCCAAAAGGCCTCATACCAATGGAGTTACTATCCCCTCCTAATAAACCATAGATCTTTCCCATATTAAACCGATGTGGGACCTTGTTTGCACCTCAACAATCCTCCCCTCGAACAAAGTACCACATAGGTCGGACCACAAAGGACCACCGAGCCTCCCCTCAATTTGCGCCTGGAGCTCACACCATCTTTGTTTATAGGTCGGACCACAAAGGACCACCGAGCCTCCCCTCAATTTGCGCCTGGAGCTCACACCATCTTTGTTTCGCGCACCAAGCCTCGAACAAAGGACCACATAGGTTGGACCACACAAAGGATCACCGAGCCTCCCACCTGGAGCTCGTCGAGCCACCTGCCATTTGCGCACCGGGAGCTCACCATATTTGTTCGGCACCGAGGATTCGGGAATTTCACACAGATTCCGGCAATTACCACCACATGGTTAAGTCTGGGCCATGGCTCTGATACCACTGTTGGGCCCCCGCCGGGATAGCACAAACTCCACATTGGTATGATATTGTCCAGATTGGGCCGAGCCCAACTGGTTTTGCTCTTGGGTTTCCCCAAAAGGCCTCATACCAATGGAGTTACTATCCCCTCCTTATAAACCATAGATATTTCCCATATTTAACCGATGTGGGACATTGTTTGCACCTCAACATGTGACCTAGCTATATGGTTGATCCTGAGACGAAGGAATGGAATGGGCCTAGAATAAGAAAAGTCTAAGGAAGAAGCTCACGTAATTTTCGAAAGAACTGTAAAAATGAGTGACGGGAAAGGGTATTTCAATAGTCAAATCAGTCGAAATCGTAGAAAAACAGCGTTTACGTATGTAAAGTAACGTAACAAGAGTAAGACGTATTTTTTATATATCTCCTAGGGACAAGGTTGTGGACTCCCCTTCTGTCGCTCTGGTCATACTCACACGTAGGTGTGATGTGATAACTTCGAGCTGCATGTCTGGTCCAGACGAGCTGTGCTATTCTTTACGAGCTGGCTTGATGAGTTCAAACGAGCTAGGTAGGCTCGCGGATATTATTGCATCCCTTTAAATGTCAAGTGAGCCTCTCCACCGTCTTTGTCATATTGCAGGCTTTCCACCTTTCTCTAGTCGTATTCAAAATATAGTCACATCCATCGTCTGTCTATACCACGCGAGAAGGGACTTTATCGAGTGTAAATTGGCTCTCATAGAGTGAGTCTGGGCTTTTGAGGAAACCCGGCCCATATCACCAATCAACGAAGAGAGAGAAAGAAATATGCACTAATGTACCCTTGCTAGCTAACAGCCAAGATAAATTATGTTTCTGGTACAAGAAAATGACATAAAAAAATAATGTTTATAGTAGTATGATTTACAAATATAGTAGGCATAACTGTACAAGATATTTGTCTAGGTTTGTTTATGTAAATATAGTATAAAATATTTAATAATGTATCTGCTACATTGTCCACGTCACTCAAAATGGTTGTCTAAATTTGGATCTTTATTACATCATTGAATATTAATATTATATTTGGACTTCTTATCATTATTCATTAACGTGTTTTATAATAGTATAGAAAGTTCGAAAGAAATTTAAATAAAAATGTTACCCGCGTGAAAATAACGCGGGTGGTAGAAAAAAATAATATTTGTTGAACAATAATATCTTTCTGAAATTGAGATATTATGCATTCTCTTTGGGCCACGAATAAGGCATCATTAGGTAAACTAATTAATTATTAAATCCTTGTCTTTACTTTCGAGGCTTGTGATTGGCTGAGCTGAAATCACTTCAAATAGGACCCAATTAGGTCAAACTAAAGTTCATATCTAATTTCACTGGAAATAACTATAAGGGTGCATTTGGATGGAGGGATTTGGGGGAGGGATTTCAAATCCATAATAACAAATCCCTCGAACTTGTTTGGATTGAGGGATTTGGAGATGGATTTCAAATCCCCATCCCTCCTTTTTAGTTGATTTTGGAGCAATAGTGATGGATTTCAAATGACTCCAAAATTGGAGTCATTTCAAATCCATTCCCCAAATCAAATCCCTTCTCAAATCCCTCCATCCAAATGGACCCTAATAGATTTTTCGATTTCAATAAAAGTTTGTTGCTTGTTCGTTTTACAAAAATACCTTCACATTATAATTGACCAAAAGTCCAGCGCAACAATATGGGTTGGGTATGGGTAGGTTTTATCGATCGACCGACCTATTTTCGACCGACTAGCCAATAATCGATAATTAAATGAGTTTCATGCAATACGCTACAACCCGAAAAATAGCTAAAAGTAGCAACTGCCAAAAATTCAAAACCTATCAAAAATAGAATAACACGGTGTCAACTGTCGATTAGTCGCGTCGGGTAAGTAACTGGCCGATAATTATCCTACCCGACCCATTCCCATCAATAAACGGGGATGTGTCCCTAGATCATCAATTTACTATCGAATTTTACTGTCAAAACTAAAAAAATCACCGTATTTTTCAACATTTTTCATAAATTTATTGTCAATTTCACGAGATTGGTGCAATTATATGAGTGATTCAGTAAATTTAATACGGGATTTAGCATTTCAGTTTGTTAAATTACTAAATATTGAGAAGTTCAATGCCGATTTTCATCCAAAAATAAAATGAAAGTAAGAGCCCAAAAGGTGGTTGGAACATTTGCAGCTGAACTGGGCCCGTACAGCAACTAAAGCCCAGCCCACAAGCCAACAGGCCCAGATTATATTCCAATTTGACACACCCATATTTTTATGCGCTTATTAAAAGAAAAGAAAAAAAAAACTCAAATTTACTTCTGAGATAATTATATTTTACTCCTTAATTCATAATTCAATTGACAAATCAGTCCCCGTAAAAAATTCCACACACTACTACACTCCCTATTGATCTCAAAACCAATATAAGATTGGTCATCGAACTCGAATGAGAAGAAGACTGAGGCGATGTTTGGAAGCGTTTTGGAACTTATTTTGATTTCATTTTGAGGAAATATGTTTTGGGGGAAGAATTTGAGAATGAAAGTAATGTTTGTTTATATTTTGTAAGGAGACAAAATACACTGTAGCAGTCCCATCATGTTTAAAAGTGTTAGAAAAAAGTATTTTAGAAGAAAAAAATTGAAAGATGAAGTGATATTTATTTGTTTTTAGTGAAGAAATTTTTTAACGTAGCAGTCAAATCATTTTACTGCAGCAGTCACATCATGTCTGAAGAAAGGAGAAACTTTTGAGATTGTTTTAAAAAATTAATGAAAACAAAATAAAATCACTACCAAACATTGCATGAGATTTACATTAAGTGCTTTTAGTTTACATCAAAAGTTGAATGCAGTTGAAAAGAACTTAATATAAGCTCTTTCTCCCAAAAGCTGAACCCCCCTAGTAATAACTTTTCTTGGAAGTGGGATTTGTTATCAGAATCAGAAGCTAAGCTCGCCGCTTAATTATTAATTGCCAACTGCCATGCAAGAAAACACACACTACACACATACTGCCAAACAAGACATTTCAAGAAAAGAAAAAAAGGAAGAAGGGAATATATATATTGGCATTGAATGCATGTGAAATTCTGTCATTGTCATCAAAACCAATCTTTTTCATTCACTTTTCTGCCATACATTCACTTCACACTTAGGCCTACATACATATATGTATATATAGCCTTTATTTAATTAGGGGTTGTTTGGCTGCTGCTGCTGTTGTTGTTGATGGTGCTGCTGCTGCATTGGATA
This sequence comes from Erythranthe guttata, assembly GCF_056151865.1. NCBI lineage: Eukaryota > Viridiplantae > Streptophyta > Magnoliopsida > Lamiales > Phrymaceae > Erythranthe > Erythranthe guttata. Next base: position 14,625,291 of record NC_142541.1, on the reverse strand, counting down.
TCTGACTGTAGCTGCTAGGATTCTCTGCTGCTCAATCTGAATTTATAACATTTTCACCAATTTATTACTATTCATAAATTAATTAATGAATATGTAGATAAGTTGGTATGTGTAGTTAATTTAATTTTGGGCCGGGGCAAATTAGTAATTACCTGGAAAAGTTCATGCAGCTTGTTCTTGAGATAACAGTACTCATATTCCAACAGCTCTAATGCTCTTATACACCTGTTTGTTTAATTATAAACATAAACATAAAACTAATTAATTAAAAGTTTTAATTTTTAATTTCATGCTAATAATATTAAGTACTAATTTATTCTTTGTAATTAAGGAACTAGCAAACCTTTGATTTTTTTTTCTAATTACAAAAGCACAAAAAAGAGAGGGAAAAAAGGAACGAACCCGGGCCGGTTATTTTGATCGGAAGCGGCCCGAAAAGCGACGCAGACATTTCGGATCCTTTGGGCACCGATGCTGGAACTGCTCCCCATAAACTGATTCAAATGTGTCCCCATTTTCTTGTAGTCCGAAAACTCCTTATCCACCCTAATTTTAATTCATTACTTTACATTAATTCTAAATTAAATTAAATCAGTAAAATTTAAATAAAAATAATTTCCCCCTTTAACAGAAATCAAACCCACAAATTAAAAGTTCTTGAAGGGATAAAACCAAAAAAGATCAAAAAGGACCACAAAAAGCATCAAGAAAATTGAAGCGTGTGTTTTTTTCACGTACTATACAGTGTTTGTGTGTGTGTGCATGAGAGATTAAAAAAGAATATATATACATATACATATAAAAATATACTTACAACAATGCTCTGAGGTTTCTGAGAAGCTTTTCTGACTCGTGGAAATATATGTTGACAACCTCGGAAACAAAGTTGGGTGAGGATTCATCTTGCAATTGCTGCAGCTGTAAGAACTGTTCATCCAACACTCCCTATATATATATTATATATAAATTAAACCACAATTTATAATTTATATATAAATTAAAAAAAAGAAAACTTGAATAATAATAAATAGAGAACCTGGTGGAAGAGTAACGCGAGCAACCGATTCATGTCAGCTCGGAGCCGCTCCACACTGAGTCCCAACATCCAAATCGGTAGACCCGTTTTGTCAATATTTCTTCTTCCACCCACAAATATTTAATAAAAATTCAAAATACCCCCCAAAAATAAAATAAAATTAAAAATTGAAAAACCCAAAACAGAAGAAAAAGATTGAATTTTTAGTGGTGGGTCGTCATTTTCTTGGGTTTTTACTCAATGTAGGGGGATTTAAGGTATTTTTCCTAATTTGACAGCTATCAGAGCTGGGGTTTGAATTTTGTGAATAGGGGATGATCAATTTATAAGGTGGCGGGGGTGAATGGTTTCCACCAATTGGAATGTGACACGTGTCTATGTACTTAGAATAGTACCACTACTACTGACTGCACAGAGGGGCACGTCTCATGATGGCTTCGTGCTTATGTTGTTTTGTTTTTTTCTCTATTTTTTTGGTTTTTGTCTTATGTTTAGCTTTCTTGCTTATTTATTATTATTTATAAATAAGTTTTATTTTCGTTGATTAAAAAAAAATTAAGTCTCCAGTTAAATTACAGTAAAAATTGGGCCTTCATTAAGCTGTGAAAAGTTACTGACAAGAAGAGCAGTATATTCATGGTGAAAATCGAGGTGAATGTGGGGCATCTACCAGACCAAACTTTTTTTTTTTTTACCGACATTTTTTTTACCGTCACTCTGTAAAGCTGTAATAAATAGTGCCTATTAATTTTTTAATTTTTTTTTTTTTGATTGATATAAATATTGAATAGTGCCTATGTCACTAATCAATCTGCAGCAGCTTCATGTATGCCTATATCTATAATCTATCAACCCATTTAGGGTTAGGGTAAAAAATATTTATTTAGGTTGCATGAATTTTTTAGGTAGATTTAACGATTAAATAAAATAAAAATTCCCATCAAATATGAAGCGTGCATGTATGTATACATTTAAGTATTTAAATTTAAGTGTTAAACGTGTCTCGGGTTTGAATCTCTTTGGCAACGATCTCACATAATTCGCCTAATGTGGTGTACGTCTTTTGTATGGTTTGCAAGATATTATACGAGAATGTAGATTTATTTAGTGCACCTATATATTTGTTGCGGTTTCCTTCATTATAAAAAAAAAATAAAAAATCTCAAGTATTATGCATATATTAATACTAAATAACAACCTTATTTATAGATTTAGTTGTTCTTTTAATTTCTATATATATATGATATATAATCTATGCATTTGTTAATAATAGTTAGTAGCAAAGCAAAAAGAAAAAAAATATCAATTTTCATGTTTTATTAATAATTTAACCGTTGAAAATTAAACTTTATACATCTTTAATTTTCATTCAAAATTATATTAGAGGTTGAATTAGGCTATGTATTCATTATTATTTTTTGGGCATATTACAAATAAGCCCATCAGTGGGAACTTATTCATAAAGAGATCCAGACAATATTCTCCTTTACCAATAAGTCCACACATGGTCCAGATTTATGTAAAGGACTAAAATAACCCCTCTTACTTTAATATGCTCCAATTTCATCCTTAACTTACTTTAACTTCAATTTGACCCCAACTTTCACAAATTATTCAATTTTGACCCAAAACTTTTTTTTTTTCACAAAATTTTTTTTTTTCAAAAACTTTTTTTTTTCCGCCGGATTCCGGCGTTGACCGGCGGTCAACGCCGGTCTCCGGCGTTGACTTTTTATTTTTTTTTTTATTTTTTTTTTAATTTTTTTTTTTTTATTTTTTTTTTCTTCCGGATTTTTTTTCCGGATTCCGGCGTTGACCGGCGGTCAACGCCGGTCTCCGGCGTTGACTTTTTTTTTTTTTTTTTTTTTTTTTTTTTTTTTTTTTTTTTCCTTCCGGATTTTTTTTCCGGATTCCGGCGTTGACCGGCGGTCAACGCCGGTCTCCGGCGTTGACTTTTTAATTTTAATTTTTTTTTTTTTTTTTTTTTTTTTTTTTTTTTTTTTTTTTTTTCTGTAACTTTTTTTTCCGTTTAAACAGCAATATTGCTGTGAATGACAGTAATATTAACTATATTACTGTTAAACACAGTAAAATTAACTAAACTATAGTTTAACACAGTGATATTGCTATATTAATCTCTAGCACATTAATATTAACACAACAAAATTCATTATCATTGTATAATAAAGTAATATTACTATGTTGTCCGTTCAACAAATGTAAACAAAATAAAAAAAACCAAAAGAATTAATATTACTGTGAGTGACAGTAATATTACTATAGCAACAGTAATATTACTATAGCAACAGTAATATTACAATAGTAGACAGTAATATTATTACGTTACTCCGTGAATAACTCAAACAAACAAAATATCCAAACAAAAGAATAATATTGATGTGGTTGACAGGAATATTACTATAACAAACAGTAATATTACCGTCAACCACAGTAATATTATTGTGTTTACAGTAATATTACAATAATAGACAGTAATATTAATACAAACACCACAAAAAAATAATAATATTGATGTTGTTGACAGTAATATTATTGTGTTTACAGTTATTTTACTGTCAACGACAGTAATATAATTACGTTGACTTGTCAACAAATCAAAAAAAAATAGAAAAAAATAATAATAAATAAAAAAATATAATATTGCATTAATTTACTGTCAACGGCAACACAATTACATAAATGTAATGTCAACGGCAGTACAATTACGTTAATTAACTATCATTGACAGTATAATTACGTTAATTTACTGTCAGTGACAGCACAATTACGGTTAACGTTTAGCGGCGGACGTGGAAAAACAAAACAAACCAAACAAAACAAAACAAAAAACTTAAAAAAACACTAAAAAAAGAGACCGCCGGAAACCGGCGAAAAAATCCGGAAGAAAAGAAAAGAAAAAAAAAAGAAAAAAGCAAAAAAAAAAAAAAAAAAAAAAAAAAAAAAAAAAGTCAACGCCGGAGACCGGCGTTGACCGCCGGTCAACGCTGGAAACCGGCGAAAAAATCCGGAAGAAAGAAAAAAAAAAAAAAAAAAAAAAAAAAAATTAAAAAAGTCAACGCCGGAGACCGGCGTTGACCGCCGGTCAACGCCGGAATCCGGCGGAAAAAAAAAAGTTTTTGAAAAAAAAAATATTTTTTGAAAAAAAAAAATTTTTGGGTCAAAATTTAATAATTTGTGAAATTTGGGGTCAAATTGAGATTAAATTAAGTTAAGGATGAAATTGGAGCATATTAAATTATACTCCAAAAAAAAGTCAAAATTGAATTTTTGTGGTCAAAATTGAACTTTTATGGACAAAATTGATTAATTTGGATTACAATTAAGAATTGGGTATAAATGGTTGAGGGTAATATTGGGATATACATGAATGTTTCCTTTAGTTATAATAAATATTAAAGGGATGGGCTTATTGGTAAAAGAGATATGTCCCCTAAACCTAGAATAATAAACATGCTTGGTTGGGGACTTTTGCATAAAAATCCCTTATTTTTTTTTCAATCAATAAATTAAGCTATAAATTCATTTAATTAATTTGAACATTTATAATGAAAATTAGTTTCCCGACGAAAATGAATGCTATTTAATTTGTGATCGAACAATTTTTTCTTCAAGAAATATTATATTTAAAAAAACTAAATTGTTTTTTTTTGTTCCTAAAAAGAAATTAATTAGCTGAATAAAATGAAATGAATGAAGGTTCGGCGTGCAGTTCTCCAACCCGACAACTGTGCCTGAATTATTTTCAGAACCTCAATTTTATTTACCTTTCTTTCTTACATTTTATTATTATTACCATTAAATTTGCATTTTATAAATAAATAAATAAATAAAATTAATAAATAAAATTTGATAAAGAGGATGATGGGACTGTTCATAAGGTTCGCATGGGCATTCGGCATGGTATATATAATTAATTAATTTCTCAAAGCTGACCCATTCAACATCACCACTTTTCTATTTATTTTTATACTGATTCAAATTTAAGATAATTAATATTATATATATAGAAACTATTATTTATTTAAAAAAATGAAAAATTAAAAAAAAAAGAAAAACACACGCATGGGTTTTACGTATTCACTTTTTATGGTTTTCTTATCCAACAAATAAATAAATTGCAGTAAGTATGTAAAAAACTTTTGTTAATTAGTATATAGATTAGGTAATAAGCACCTCGATTACCTCACTTGGGCGTGCTTTCACCCTCACTTAATTAAAAAAAAATTAAAATTAAAAAAAAAAAGTTCAAATTTCTATATTTTCTATATATAATTTTTTTTTATTAATTCAGTTATAAGTATTAACTCATTGTTTTTTTTAGTATTGTTTTTATTAATTCATTATCACATCATTAAATGAATAATATTATTTCAATCTTTTTAATGTATTTTTTTCTGAAATCAATATGCATTTATCGACATCCTTAATACTTGTACGAAAATAAAAACACAACAGTGAATTAAGAACGAAAGGAGTGATAAAAGTTAGAATCATAATTAGAAAATGACAAATAATTTGATTTTTTTTTCTAAATCCACAAATATTTTGGCACAAATGAATTAATAATTATTATAATTAACATACATAGAATTCATAAATAGGAATCATCATGCTTCTTTTATGCTCTCTTTCTTATATACTCTAGGTGTTACATATTCAAACTTAAAAAACATTTTTATAATAGTAACAACATACTCAAGTTTAGCTTTTAGCTTGGAAATTCCAAATGTTGGGCTTATTGTTTTCAACTTTTTTCTTGTAATCCACTCCTCCTAATTAACTAATCAATAATCTAATAATTCGTGTGCCATCAAAAAGCTATAATTATAGTAGTTTGGTGCTTATTAGTGGAATGGACCCGTTGCTCGAGATAAATAATTGTCCAATTTTCCATTGTTTTTTTGGGTTTTCAAGAAAATCAAATTTATGACATCACTCTTATGTCATACATGTAACATATGTTGAATAGTTATACATTTAACATATCCTTATTATTTGATGTTTTAATTTCTATTGAGTAAATACCACTCCCTTTAATAATAATTTTATTCTATATTATCTATCACTTCAGATTTTCAATAATGCATTAAATTTTTTTTTTCATAGCAACGACATTATTTAAGGATTATATTTAATACCAAATTTTAATAGGAAAAACTAATGTAAAGAACCAAAATTATATTACTATGTGTGGTCGTGGAAATAAAAGTCTCCTACATTTTATGAAAATATAGTTAGATATATTTCACTAACGCATTTAAAACCACTGATGCTCCTTGGCCTCGGTGGTTCGTGATTGTCATACTTTCCATAGAGGTCAAGGGTTCAAGCATCGGTATCCAGAAATGTGTGGGAGAGAGAGAGAACAATATTCAACGTACAGCGATACAGGTATTCTAAAATACCTTTTTTTTCTTTTCTTTCTTTTTTTTTTTTTGAAATATGCAATTTACACAATGTCAATTAATAAATAGAAAAACTTTATTGCACCAAACTATTTTTCAATTTTTCTCCATTTTTTTCTTTTGGGCAGTGGTGGGCAATTTAACATCGGTGGCCAATCCAACGGCTAGGAGAAGCCTAATTACATACCAAGTAAAATCAAATTGCCACCACTCTAATCCATGCCTAGCCGAGTATTCAAATGCATGGTGGTTATTATGCCAACCCTCTCCAAATGCAAGCATTGCCACCCACCTAATTTAAATTATATATTCATCAATTTTTGTCACAATAATATTAATAATAATAAAAATGTATATTCATCAATTTATTTTATTTTTGTGTTTTTTCGTAAATAACGGAAGAATGTATACCAATTATTTCGAGAAAGATCACCGGTGTTCCACGCTTGTTTTCCCCAAACATGGCAAGCTGAATTCACTAGCCAAGTGATATGGTACACCCAAACTATTCTTACACCCTGCATTTTAAGTAAATATGACATCATTATTAGTAAGATTGACGTCACTGGATATAACCAAGTTGAGCAATTTATGAACTGAAATGTTAAATATCGTTTCAATTATACTAACACTATTTTGACTTCAAACATGATTTTGACCATTTTTTAGTATGGTTTTGGCAAAATTCAAAATAGGAAAATTGTAGTTATTTGAGCTAGCCTTCTAATTCAACTTCAATCAGCTAGATTGGATGTCGTTTGACAAAGTAACGCACGAATGAGTTACACTTTGAAATTTAGACAACTCAAAACATCAAAGTTGTGGGCGATGTTCATTGTTTCATTCATATCATTCTCACCCGACATCCAGTTTCAGTGATTTAAGTTGGATTAGAAAACTAATTCAAAAAATTATAGATTCCATGTTTAGAATTTTTGCCAAATTCAACCTCGAAAACGGTCAAAATCATCAAATCCCATTTCACAAATAAAACATGCATGTAAAGAGATAGGCATTGTATTTCACAAATTAGACGTAAATTTTCTTCTTATTTATAGCGTTACGTATTTGTTAACATCCCTATCGAAAAAGAAAAGTTTCATTGAAGCACTAAAATAAAATCCTAAATTTGATTAGTGTTTGAAGTCCATAATTTAAGTGAATTAGTTCCCATAAACACAAGTAATTAAGCAGGATTTGACACTTACCATTCCCCAAACAATATAAGGAAAACCTCCCAATGCATAGAGTAGAGCACCAAGTGCAATTGGATGGAAAACATAAGTTGTTTGTAGAAACTTATAAAACGGTTGCTTCACCAAATCTCCAACATTGCTACTTTCCCCACACTACAAAAAAATTTATTATATGGCAATAAATAACTATTATATATCTCTTGTAAAGGCCAAGTAAAAATAAAAATAAAAATAAAATTGCAAAACTACCTAATTGGACTTCAATATCTTTTGGAAGAAAAGAAAATTTCAAATCTCTTATTTAAAGACATGATTTGATTGATACAATAATTAGTATTTTCGCCTAAAATACAAATAAACGGCTATACTAGGGTGAAAATCGAACAGACCGGATCGAAAATATCACTTTCAGAAGAAAAAAAAACCATTCCAATTCCATCCCATAAAAATTGGAAATTGAAATTAAAAAATAAAATTGTTCCAAAATTGGAAATTTTCGGGTCGGGATTAGCAGAATTCAAAAATTTCATTGTATTAATTAGTCATTTACAATATAAAATACATAAAAATATAATAGTGATTTTACAAGTGTAATTTGCGAAAGGAAAAAAAAAAAGAAAATTATAGAAATAATTCCAAAAAATTAAAATCGGATCAGAAATCATCGAAATCTAATACGTATTTTACGGTTTTACCCTTTGAGCAATAGCTTTGGTATCAAACAGCCAACTCATATGACTAAACCAAAATCCTTCAATGGGGCTGTGTGGATCTTTTTCCGAATCACAAAACTGATGGTGGTACCTATGTGTGCTCACCCAATCTATTGGATTTCCCTGTAATTAATCATAATTTTAAATTCATCAAATTAATTAAAAACAAAAATAAATCAAGAAATATATAAATATTATATTAAAAAGGGAATAATAATTCGAAAAATACCTGAAGGGCTTGAACACCACAGTATGCGAAGAAATACTCGAGCCATTTGGGAAGCTTGAAGCTTCTGTGAGAAAGATTTCTATGGAAGGAGAGAGTGATTCCGAAAAGCCCGGTCATTACGTACAATCCCAAAGCAACACTAACGGCGTTACGATTGAACGTTAACGGAGCCCAAAAACAGAGCAAATGCATAACTACCACCACCCCGAGTGTGGCGATATCTAATGAATTCCACTCTCTGCCCCAATACACGTTCCTCCTCCGCCTCACCGCCACGTCGGAGAGCCAGATTCCGCCGGACCGAGAATCTTTCCCGTTTTCCGGCGGTGGGTTTGCTGATAAACTCGCAATTGGCGCCGCCGTCGCCGCCGCCCTTTTCGTATTCGACAATTTGCTTTTGGGAAAGAAACCATTTTTTAGGGTTTTGTTCTGTGTGAATTTGGGGGAATTGGGTGTGAATTGAAAGGGTTTGGCCTTGGACGGCGGCGGCGCCGCCACTAAGAGGGCGGCGGCGGCGGCCATTTTCTTGGCTTGTATATTATTTTCTGGGTTTTCTTATATTGTTGAGAATTCATGGTGTGTAGGATTCTTGATAGCCGACGTGGCAAATGGAGTTGATAAGGCGGTTGGGGAGTTTCATAGGGTTGGATTTGAGATTTTAGATAGTGATGGGGGTGCATCAAGAATACTTTTTTATTTAATTTTTTTAATTATATATAATTTTGTGAAGATATTCAAAATTCTACACATTTGTCATCTTCTGTTGATGTGAGAGAGATTTTTTTTTTTTTTTTTAAATTGGAATTCAAAGTTTAGTTTATGTGGTTGCTTTTATATGCTATCTTTCTTCTATATCTGAAAAACTCTCTTTAGCTATTTGGTTCAACAATGGCTGCAACAAGTGCTTCCCTTTTCAATTCTTCTAAGCAAATCACACCTCTTTCTACCAGAATTACAGGTATATCTTCACCGATTTTTTTTTAAAGAATTTTCGGTTATTCGTTCGACTAGGTTGTTGTCGACTTGTCATGTTTTTTTTGGTAGTAGATTGTTTGTTATGAACTTGTTTATAAGTTGAGAACGATCGGCTTAAATAAATCGTGATGGATTTTGTATGTATGTAAACAATAAACCCGTTTTGTTGGTATCGTTTTCTTGATATTCCGTTACGATGATCGTTTTCTTGAAATTATATACGCAAAAAAGTTGTACTCTTTAATTTTCTGATTGAAATTCCATTATGATATGCCCAACTGCAGCTACTAGTTTCTTGGGTGCTCGATTTTCGTGCAATTATCCGACTAAGAGAAACTTAACTAAAATCAGTCGAAAACTCAGTGTTTCTGCTGCTTCTTCAGTCGCATTCGCAGCACCTCCATCGGAGGAAATTAAAGAGTACGTCTCGGAACATTTTGCTATGATTTTTTTTACCGAAATCAATTATTTCGAAGTTTTTAGTACGTTTTTCGGTTCTGTTTTTCAGATACGTGCTTCCTACATGGGCTGAATTCGACATTGGAAGAGCTCCAGTGTACTGGAAAACTATGAATGGTCTTCCTCCTAGTGCTGTATGTTAAAACCATTTTCTCATAATTTGTTCGGGTTTATTGCAATTAGTACCCCTGTATTGTATCGAATTCCTAAAAAACCACCCCATGTTATTTTTTTATAGCAAAAAACCCCTATGATTCAATTTTTTTTAGCACACAACCCCCTAAACAGGGCTACTAATTGCTAAAAAAAAAAGTAAATCATAGAGGGGTTTTTGCCAATAAAATAACATACGGTAGTTTTTTAGCAATTCGATATAACACAGGGGTACTAATTGCGATAAACTCTAAGTTGTTATATACATTCGATTTTACGATACAAATCATATATATGACAGGGAGAAAGACTGAAGTTATTCTATAATCCAACTGCAAACAAGCTTGTTCCTAATCAAGAATTTGGAATTGCTTTTAACGGTACTTTCCTCGCACATGCAATATTCTATAAATTCGATTTTTTATTTTTATATTTTTGTTTATTGATTTATACATTTTGCAGGAGGTTTTAATCAGCCAATCATGTGTGGTGGTGAGCCGAGAGTCATGCTCCAGAAAGTTAGAGGAAAAGCCGATCTTCCTATTTACACCATCCAAATATGTATCCCAAAGCACGGTTCGTATAAAAAATCCGAATTTATCTTGATTTTTTTTCATCATTTATATGAATTTAACTTAATCTTTATCGAGTTTGCAGCGTTGAGTTTGATATTCTCGTTTACAAACGGAACTGATTGGGATGGTCCCTATAGACTTCAGTTTCAAGTCCCAAAAGCTTGGAGAAATAGACCAACCGAATTTTTCACCGAGGTAATGGAATCTTCCGGGGTATGATCTGATATATATGCTGGATTGTGCGTGGAAATTGGAATGGGATTTTCAAATTCCACCTTTTCCGATTTTTGGAACAATATTTTTCATTTCGAATTCTAAAAGTTCCGATTTCCAAATGTTTTCGGGATGGAATTGGAGTACATGTTAGATTCCGACTTCATGACCGATTTTCATTTCCAAAAATTCCGATTTTTTTTTTTCGAATATTACGCTTTTAATATCAATATCATTATGTATTTCATATTATACACGACTAAAAATGAAAATTCTGAATTCTGCCGATTTTGATCTGAAATTTTATGTTTTTGGAACAAATTTTTTTTAATTCCTATTTCCGAAATTCCCATTTTTTTAACGAAATTGGAATTAGCTCAAGTTTATATATATATATGCTAAAATAATCCGTTTATGCATTTTGAAGGGTCTTGCTGAGGAGTTGAGTAAAGAAGGTGCATGCGACGAAGCCATATTTCCAGACTCGACCGTTGTTGGCACAACATGTGCCATGATTGGCAACTTAACACTCGAAGGAGTAAGTTGATAACTTTTTTCTTTTTTTCCGTTAAAATTAATGTGGGCAATTTTATTTATTTATTATTATTTATGTTTTTGGCAATGCAGGGCGATCGGTGCAATCTTGACATAGTAACTGGATGTACGGATCCAGGCTCAGAAATGTTCGATCCACTTGCCACAGTCGATGATGGCTCTTGCCCTCCTTACTCCGATTCCGATTAGCATCATATTTATTGTTCGGGATTTGGAAATTGCTATATCTATAAGATTAAGTACTCTTGTATACTACAAACGGGCTCGTGTATATAATGCTTCGGTAGCCACGTACTCGAATTTTCTTGAAAAAATATTGTTGATGAAAATAAAATAAATTGGATTATATATTGTTTGTTCCATATCCATTTGGATTAATTTTGGAGAGTGGATATCTAGATATATGATGACTTCTTGAGCTAAACCTAAATAGCTAATTACTTACATTAATTGCTTTTGATTCTTACTTACACTAATCCTTGACTTAACGACATGTAATTAGTGTCGTAGGAGTAGTAGGTTGTATTTTTTGTATTGGTTTCAATATTTTTTAGGGTAAATTATACCTACACCTCTAAAGTATGATAAAATAACTTTAAGGTCCTTGTGGTACTGATAATTACAGTCACACCCCTGAAACATCTACCGGAGCCAAGATTTCATGTCTTGAGGACTGAGATGCACTATATTTGTTTTCCGCGGGGCCGTTAATGCTGCCATAGATGAAAATTTATAAATCTTATATACAATAATAATGATTTAAGAAATATTAGGAGAGTCATGTTACCTCTAACTCTATGTCGTCTCCACCACTGCCTAAAATTAATAGTCCGTTAGAACCTTAACAGAATAACTTATCCAATGCATTATTCCGTTAAGGTTTCTAACATTGTTTCAGGGATGATTGTAATTACCGGTCATATAGGGACCTTAAAGCTATTTTAGTATACCTCAGGGGCCTAGGTGTAATTTACCCTATTTTTTTTAATAATTGTGGGGTTGATGGTATTTATTTCTTTAGATAAGTCTTTTCGTCTATAAGATCAAAGTGACCACACAATTTTGCCATTTAAAATTCACACGTACCTATCCCTGGATGAAATTAAATATGTGGTCCAAGATTAAATTTATTTGACGAAGTAAAATAAATAAATAAATCGAATTTATAATAGAATATTGTATTTGAACTCGAAAGGCATGGACCAACTACCCTAATTTTGAAAGGACAAAAAAACCCCTTGCCTGGTCATTAATGTGCTCGGTTTAAGGCACACTTTTGTGCCTATAATTGTTGCTAACCTCTCGTGTGTACGAGTTTCGTGACTCAATTCTATGTTGCACCGAGTTATTTACACTGGGTTTTATTAATTGTAGACGATCTTAAATAACCACCTAATAAGCATACATACATGTATGTGTAATTATTTGCAGATCTACAGTTAACAATCATTCGGTGTAGCATAGAATTTACACATTTTAATCTAACCATGGGATGTTACAAGATTACCGATTGAGTTAGTAAGAGGTTAAACATATGTTACACCAGATGAAATGTACAACATGTGAAAGATCGACCATACGAGATGGAGCAAGAAATCGGAACATACATTGCAATACACGGTACGAGGCATAAACAATAAATTTAAAAATAAAAAAAAAAAGAACAAAAAAAATCACAATTGTATCTTAGTACATGGCCAAAATCTTTAAACACTCCTTAAGGCATCACATTCCCACCTTGTACAAACACACAATCATATGAATTTCCATCAAAAAGCCCACTTGTACGAGACTCCGTCAATAGTAATTAGAAAAATCTACAATACGCACCACCACTTGTGGCGGCACTACTACTACGTGCACAACGTTTTCTTGGTGTCCACGTACTTTCCGGCGAGTGAATCGAACAACATTCCGGCACCAACCCCAACGGCCAAATCGATCGTGTAATGACCTCTCGTGGTTAGAAGCCTAATCGCTTGCAACACATTCAAGAAATCGAATGTGTATGCCAATCCCCATCTCTGCATCCTCTTCATATCCAACGATGCAATAACCGAGGCGGCTACATGCCCCGAATAAAAAAGAAAAAACGAGACATTCCCCACCGGAAAATCCGCCCCCGACCCCAAAAATTCCTGTCAAATTAAATCCACACAATATTTCACCACTTAATTAAATGGCTACATTTGTTTAATTATCAAGCCTGATTTAGTTTCCACTTCTTTGTTTTTTAATATTAATGATAATAAAATAATTAAAGTGTGTGGCAATTTAAAGTGAGATGAGAGATCTAACTGTACTAAACCAATTCGATTTTGTCCTAGACAATTTTAATGTAATTTTGGACATGGTCCCATGCTATGATATGATATAATGACTCCATGTATGTCACATGTGCATGATGATGTGTATGAGCCATATATATATATATATATATATATATATATATATATATATATATATAATTATATATATACACACACACATATAAATACATATAGCTGTACTACAACTGCTGAACCAACTACTTTATTCATCATGTGGAGCTAGTTACTCTCACAAGTCACATGACTTTGAAATTCTAAAATAAATGGTGAGTGAGTTTTTAGCATTAGAATAATATGTTTCTCTCTCTAAAACATATCCACACAATATATACTACTTTTATATATACTACATCCACTGACATACGCATACACCGCGTAGTTTTACATCATATATCTACACACAGTTACGCACATATACGCAAGCGGGTGTGCGTAAAGATGGGTAGTTGACAATACACGTGTACGGTAAAATTACACTCGATGAAGTTACCGAGATGTGTATATGTTCGAGTAAATCTAGAGAGAGAGAGAGAGAAAGAAACGAGAACCTGAGGTAAGGGGAGTTGTGTGGCATATCCAAGAATTCCTCGACATGTGAACATAAACAATGCCGAAATGGTAGCTCTCGGCCGACCCTCGATCACCCACGTCCATATTATATAAGTCGTTTGCATCCCCACATATACCTATATCCATATATACACTTCAATTTTTGGATTCCCACTAATTAATCCACTTTAATTCAATGCTCAAACTCCCATATGATAAAATGACCTTTCATTTAGAACAAAATAAAACAAGTATATTTCTCCATTAAACAAGAATTTTAAATCGACAAGGCATTGCAATTATTTTAAAGGGCAAATTACAGCCACCCCCGAGATAAGTTCAAATTACGAAAAAACCCTTGTTTGGTTAATTACAGACACTCCCTTCAACTATGTATTTTCTTATGAAAAAACCCAAAACCCCTCATTTTGTAAGTAAATTTGACACCGTAGCTACCCAAACAACCCAAACAGGAGGGGGTTTTCGTAATTTACCATATTTTAAACTACCGATTGGTGGAAGGACGAAAAAAATACATTCCCTAGCCTTATAGAGCATTCGACAATTATATTCAACAGCACACACAAGCGCCAATAATCTTCGATATACTATAGCTAGGAGAATTAGTCCCAATTATTTAATTGCTAGAAAATTTAATAATTGCACATAGTACGTAATCAAAATTGAAAAATTGTTCACACACACACACACACACACAAAAAGTCAACATCAAACTTGACCGACAAAACAACTTTGCATGTGCGCGCATTCATGTATACATACATACATACATAGATACATACATACATACATACCGTGTTAAGGCCGGCGAGAAGGGTGTTGAGAGCAGGTCTGGCGGCGAGCAGCCGGTGGAGATTGGTGGTGGCGACGAAACCCAGATCGAACGGCTGAGCCGACGATGGGATCATGCTGAGAGTGTACTCAACGGCCATGAAAAACAGGAGCGACGCCGCGAATACGCAGGGTACCGGGTGGTGGAGGGGCAAACCCAGTACATCCGCCGCCGTCCATTTCAGGAAATGGGCGTTGCGTACGCCGCCGCAGCAAATGTTGCCGCCGTTGGCGGAGGGGACCGAAGATCTTTTCTTGATCATGTCGGGGGAATCCGGGCGGTGCGGGATTGCGCCGTTGGAGAAGTGGCCGTTTGTGGGTGGTGGCGAACGGAGGCGGGTGGTGGTTCCGTTCATCGGCGGTGGTGAAAGTTTTTTAGAGTTGTCGGGTTGAGTGCACGAGGAAAAGTGGTATCGGGTGAATATATATATATATATATTTATATTTATTTTGGGTAAATTACACCCACACCCTTGAGGTAAGCTTAAATAACTTTAAGGTCTCTGTGGTATCGATAATTACAATCGCCCTCCTGAAATATAGTTAGAAACTCTAATGGGCTAATGCATTGGATACGTAATTCCGATAGAGTTCTAACAGACTATTATTTTCAGTAAGTGGTGGAGACAACAAAGAGCTATGGGTGATTTAAGAAATGTTGGGGGAGCCGTCTCACCCCCTAACTCTACGTTGTCTTCACCACTAGCTAAAAGTAATAGCCCGTCAGAACTCTACCGCACTAACGTATTCATTCATTAACCGATTAGAGTTTTTAACTATGTTTTAGGGGGTGAGTGTAATTATCGATACTACAGGGACTTTAAAGTTATTTAAGCTTACCTCATGGGTGTGGGTGTAATTTACCCTTTTTTTGTTTTTTTTTTGTTTTTTTTTTTTTTTTTGTTTTTTTGACGGAGTGTTCGAGGAGGAAAAAAGGGTTAAGTGGTGGAGAGAGAGAGAGAGATTTGAATTAGTAATACGTCAAAGATATTGCTAATTAATTATGATTTGGAGAGTTGAAAATAGTTTGGCCCCCCTAAATTATTTAATACGCATCAAATACCCCTTAAAACTATTAAAATTCATCAAGCAGGGCTTGAATTACTTTCTATTTATTTTTTCAAAAGAGAATTAATTCTACAATAACTCCCGAATCACACGGGCATTAAATCCCGATATTTTTATTTTTTCTGTCGTACATTAAGTTATTTAATTTAAATTATAATTTTATAAACTTGTCAGTTTGATGACACTTGTGAAAACTCAAAACTGTTACCGATTAAACTAGGGGCGGTAAACGAGACGAGCCGACTTGTGAGCTCGATGAATCAGCTCGAAAAAACTTGGACTCAGACTCAAATTTTTCGAGCTCGAGCTTTCTGACGAGCCGAGCTCGAACCTGTTTTTATTTGTTCGTGAGCTCACGAGCTGATTCGGAAGCATTATTTATTTATTTTTTTTTAAATTATTTTTTTATATATCATTTTTATTTAAATAATGCATAATAATATAAAATATTATAGAAATGAATAAAAATAAAATATAAATATTAAAAATACATACAATTGCAATATATTGTTTATTTTGTAACTTTTTAAAAATAATTTTTAATAATATTAATTAAAAAATATTGGAAAAAAATAAAAAGAGAACAGCAACAAAATGAGCCTGACTCGAGCTCCGGCTCCAGTGACTCGAGCTCCAACGAGCTCGGCTCGTTCACACCCTTAGTTTAAATTGGACATTATATCTAAAATCAATATCTGAAATCAGCAAAAAATTAGACACACAGTAAACAGATCGCGCCCGGCAACAATGAACTAATGCAGATTGCAGGTACTCTTGCACGTTAGTTCTATTACACAAAAGCACCCAAAATATATACATTGCACAAACTATACATACAAAAAAAAAGGGAGAATTCGAAGCAAGTTCCGGATCAAACCCATTACAAAAAAGCCCGATAAGAACTAATTACACGCATTAACTATCATACAGAGCTCCCTATGCGGGCTCGGAAATCATCCAAGCTCGTGTGGCCCGTATTATATCCGTCAACGAGATCAGCCCAGCAAGAAGGCCCGATTCATCGATGACCCAAATGCGGTGCACATGATTGCGAACAACCTTGTCCACTGCCTCCCCGAGAAGTGATCCGGGCCCACATGTAATAAGCTCCTTTGTAGAGTTTCTCAATCCGGATGCTTCGTGTAGTGGGATATCCGAGAGCTTATTGATGAAATCCATAACGTTCATTTGCAAGCAAGATTTAAGAAGCGGCATCGGGCATCCTCTTAGATCCGTGGCTGAAAACGTTCCCACGAGCCTCCTCTCTTTGCCCTATGAGAGTAAGAGAGAGTACGAAATAGACACGAAAAAACATATATTGAAATGTCAAATGTCATTTCAATTTTACATGTGCAGTTCTGACTTCAAATGTGATTTTCACCCTTTTGCGGATCAGAGTATTGCAAACGCAGAAACACAATATTAGAAGTCATTTGAG
The DNA here is from genome assembly GCF_056151865.1 of Erythranthe guttata. Taxonomy (NCBI): domain Eukaryota; kingdom Viridiplantae; phylum Streptophyta; class Magnoliopsida; order Lamiales; family Phrymaceae; genus Erythranthe; species Erythranthe guttata. The sequence continues at coordinate 14,607,524 of NC_142541.1, read as the reverse complement.
TTGAATTTCTAATTCAACTTGAATCAGCTAGATTGGATTGGATGTTGAATATTGAATGTGGGATGATAGAGTTGTGCATGAATGAATTATAATTCAAATCGGGTGGGGAAAAAATGAAATTTGTAGCCAATGTTCATTCATTCATGAATAAATTTCTCAACCGACCGACATCCAAATCTAACTGATTCAAGTTGAATTGAATTAGAATACCAAACTCAATAGGACTACAAATTTCGTGTCTTACGTTCTGCGACTGCAAAATGGTCAAAATCGCATTTAACACCGAGATGGTACCCAAAAGAAAATCAAAACGACATTTAGCACCTCCCAAATATATAGCATGAACATATGACATTGTAATTATATATAATCAAATCAAGCTTGCTATACCTATATGCATGATTGAAGCCAAGATTTCCAATGAGAATTCATAAAAGGAAACTAATGTCGGTCGAGTCTAGTCTAGTCTATATATATATATAGTATATATATATATATATATATATATATGAGTGACTTATACTTACATTTATAAGCTCTTCATGATTCTCCTCAATATCATCGGTGGATTCGATAATCGGGACCGCACTAAGCGAAGCGCCGTTCATGCACCGTATAGCATGGATCACTTTAGTTCTATCGGAAACACCGAAGACATACTCGCTCACGGCTCCAAATTCTCTGATAGAACGGCCGAGTATACCTCTGAGCTCGTTCTCGTGCAACTTCAAGAACTTGAGGAGATCCATTTGAGTGACCATACGGTAACTCGACGCGGACTCGACGAGTTCGACCCCGGCTATGTTCTCCGTGTGCCCATCCACGGGAACTAGGGCCCGGTGTATCCCTTTGCTAAATACTTCCATGCAATCTATTATGCTGCAATAATTGTACTTAATGATTAATTAGTGAGGGTTTTACATACATTGGGATAAATGGATAAAACAGTTAAACCTCTTTAAATTAATCTTTAAATTAATAGAGTCGCGACTAACAAAATCTACTAATTTAGTGAAATATTAAATTATCGAACTAATAATTTAATACGTTTTTTATCGAGTTGGGACCGGAAGAAAGTATTATTTACGGTATGTTATTAATCATTAATTTATGTTCTACTGAATATCTATCTTGAACGGTACTATTACATATTTTAATTATTTAATTTTGTAAATGTTAAAAGAATATAAAATAAAAAGAATTAAAATGAGTAAACAAATCAAAATATAATATCAAAAGGTACCCAGTATTAGAGTTGAGTGTCCACAAGCTGAGGCTCTCAAGACAGTGCCCGATAATCGAGGACACCGGAACCTGCATTTTCCGGTCAAGATCGCCGCCGTCACCCTCCGCCGGATCAGCCTGGTTTCCGGCGATATGAGCCAGCACATCCAACATGGTCAGCATCCCTATATAGTGCTTTCTGGCAGCCCCGGTCTGCTTGTCGGACTCCAATATCATGGAGCCGCCGGCACCGATCCAGTGGCCAGGAGGCGCCGCCACCGGCACCGCCACAACACGGTTGGCGAGAAGGGCGTTCATGGTGTCGGCGAGGGAGGCGGTGTATGGCACCTCCACCAATCTCTTCTTGTCTGTGATCAAGTCCTTCACTTTCCTGTCCCTCAATCTTTGGGTGGGCTGAGCGGCGGAAGCGGCGGCGCCGCCGCTGATTCCTTCGGTTTTTGTAGCTTGCATGAGTGGGAGCTTTGGCTTGTGTGTTTGGAAAATGGAGATAAGGGTGTGGTATTTAGGGGAGATGAAATAATAATAATTAGTTGCCATGGATTTTGTGGGTACATGCAAGAAAAAAAGAGGTGGAAGAAAGGGATTGTCTCGTTTTTCGTACACGTGTCGATATTTGAGGCTGCATGATACCTTAGGTTCCGCCACGTGTAAGTGTCTGCTTTTTTGGTCAAAATCTGAAACAAATACTCAACAACCTTGACAAAACTAACATTATCTTACATTAGTCATATACGGTGTGGTATTATGAAATATAGAAAATTACTGAAATACCCTCCACCGCTGTTTTGAAATTGCATCGAGTTTATTTTTTGGAAATAATTAGTGAAAACATCCTCATTATATGTTTTGCGAATTTTCAGTTGGGATTTTTATGCAAAAGTCCCCAACCAAGCATGTTTATTATTCTAGGTTTAGGGGACATATCTCTTTTACCAATAAGCCCATCCCTTTAATATTTATTATAACTAAAGGAAACATTCATGTATATCCCAATATTACCCTCAACCATTTATACCCAATTCTTAATTATAATCCAAATTAATCAATTTTGTCCATAAAAGTTCAATTTTGACCACAAAAATTCAATTTTGACTTTTTTTTGGAGTATAATTTAATATGCTCCAATTTCATCCTTAACTTAATTTAATCTCAATTTGACCCCAAATTTCACAAATTATTAAATTTTGACCCAAAAATTTTTTTTTTTCAAAAAATATTTTTTTTTTCAAAAACTTTTTTTTTGCCGCCGGATTCCGGCGTTGACCGGCGGTCAACGCCGGTCTCCGGCGTTGACTTTTTTAAATTTTTTTTTTTTTTTTTTTTCTTTCTTCCGGATTTTTTCGCCGGTTTCCAGCGTTGACCGGCGGTTGACTTTTTTTTTTTTTTTTTTTTTTTTTTGCTTTTTTCTTTTTTTTTTCTTTTCTTTTCTTCCGGATTTTTTCGCCGGTTTCCGGCGGTCTCTTTTTTTAGTGTTTTTTTAAGTTTTTTGTTTTGTTTTGTTTGGTTTGTTTTGTTTTTCCACGTCCGCCGCTAAACGTTGACCGTAATTGTGCTGTCACTGACAGTAAATTAACGTAATTATACTGTCAATGATAGTTAATTAACGTAATTGTACTGCCGTTGACATTACATTTATGTAATTGTGTTGCCGTTGACAGTAAATTAATGCAATATTATATTTTTTTATTTATTATTATTTTTTTTTATTTTTTTTTTGATTTGTTGACAAGTCAACGTAATTATATTACTGTCGTTGACAGTAAAATAACTGTAAACACAATAATATTACTGTCAACAACATCAATATTATTATTTTTTTGTGGTGTTTGTATTAATATTACTGTCTATTATTGTAATATTACTGTAAACACAATAATATTACTGTGGTTGACGGTAATATTACTGTTTGTTATAGTAATATTCCTGTCAACCACATCAATATTATTCTTTTGTTTGGATATTTTGTTTGTTTGAGTTATTCACGGAGTAACGTAATAATATTACTGTCTACTATTGTAATATTACTGTTGCTATAGTAATATTACTGTTGCTATAGTAATATTACTGTCACTCACAGTAATATTAATTCTTTTGGTTTTTTTATTTTGTTTACATTTGTTGAACGGACAACATAGTAATATTACTTTATTATACAATAATAATGAATTTTGTTGTGTTAATATTAATGTGCTAGAGATTAATATAGCAATATCACTGTGTTAAACTATAGTTTAGTTATTTTTACTGTGTTTAACAGTAATATAGTTAATATTACTGTCATTCAAAGCAATATTGTTGTTTAAACGGAAAAAAAAGTTACAGAAAAAAAAATTAAAAAAAAAATAAAATAAAAAAAATAAAAAAAAGTCAACGCCGGAGACCGGTGTTTACCGCCGGTCAACGCCGGAATCCGGAAAAAAAATCCGGAAGAAAAAAAAAAAAAAAAAAAAAAAAAAAAAAAAAAAAAAATTAAAAGTCAACGCCGGAATCCGGAAAAAAAATCCGGAAGAAAAAAAAAAAAAAAAAAAAAAAAAAAAATTAAAAGTCAACGCCGGAGACCGGCGTTGACCGCCGGTCAACGCCGGAATCCGGAAAAAAAAAATCCGGAAGAAAAAAAAAAAAAAAAAAAAAAAAAAGTCAACGCCGGAATCCGGCGGAAAAAAAAAGTTTTTGAAAAAAAAAATTTTGTGAAAAAAAAAAAGTTTTGGGTCAAAATTGAATAATTTGTGAAATTTGGGGTCAAATTGAAGTTAAATTAAGTTAAGGATGAAATTGGAGCATATAAAAGTAAGAGGGATTATTTTAGTCCTTTACATAAATCTGGACCATGTGTGGACTTATTGGTAAAGGAGAATATTGTCTGGATCTCTTTATGAATAAGTTCCCACTGATGGGCTTATTTGTAATATGCCCTTTTCAGTTTACCTCATCTTTTTTCCTGAAATTCAGGATTAACTATATTGGTTGTGTAGTTGATTTATTAGTCAACTATAGTTAATTAAAATATTAAAATGTACATTAGACTAAAAAGTAATAAATCGACTATAACAAAACATAGTTGAGTTATTAGTTGATTATAGTCTATTACGTAAACTGTCGCATAATAATAATACTAAAATTGATGGCAGAAAAACTGGCGTGTACCGAACGGATGGGAGAAGCTCTGCCAAGCGATGCGTTGGTCGGGCCGTAGAGGAGGAAGTTGCCGATATAAGAGAGGAGGGTTGTTTCATTCCGGCGGTGGAGGTGTTTATGTCCAGAAAGTGGTGTCTTGGCTGCGGTAAAAGTGTTTTGATGTCCAGATCTCCGACGGCGGTGGATGCTTTTGATGTGCAGATGGTGGCACCTTGACGCCAGTGGAGGTATTTGATGTTCGGTAGTGCCTCGACGGTGGTTGTCCGTGAGGAGAGGAGGAAGTAATTCAGATTTAGGGTGAAAAAGGAGCAAGTAGGATTTTTGTCTAATAAGGAAAATTAAGGTACACCTCTCCCTATTAATAAAAAGGGCATTTTATATCAAGATGATTCAATACTAGCAAACATATTGAAACGAAAGAATGGCCAACCGTTTTTCTGGTATCATTAATCCAATTGGTCAATAACTAAACACCAATTGTTCAATATACCATTTCTTCTGGTATACATGAAACTCAAATTAATAGGTAGAATAAAATAAAAGCAGAAACAGAACTTAGGTAATAATAATCCCATAAATATATCATATCATTCGACAAGAAGACATACGGTTCCCGATATTTATAAGTTCCGTCTATCATACGAGAAAAATAAAACTATATTTTCCATTCAGTCTCTTTTTCTCCAAACTGGAAAAAAAAAAAAAAAAAAAAAAAACCACCCTTTCATCTAATTAAAGCACCACAACTCTGCAATTTCTTTTTTTACAAGCTACGAAGCCAACCTAAGATAAAACCCCAACCACTAATAGACGGAAACTTTTTTTCTCAGCGCTCTGTAAAGTTCCATGAGTGATATACTGTTGCTACCTTGAGGAATTATCCTGTGCAGCAGGAGCATGGCTCATGCTTGGACCAGTGCCGTTTTCTTGTGGAGGTACTGTTCCCCATTTTCCTTCAGCTTCCAACGGCTCCATCACGTGGACCCCACCATCTGTCAGCCCTAATGCAAACTGGTTCGCCTCCGTTGGATGAGCAGTGATGACCAATGGATAGACCCTCGAGCTGTCAAATAATTTATCAAAGGGTACCATTATATACCGTGTGTGTTTTTTTTATTTATTGAAATGGAGATGTGATTTATTTTGCTACCTTGGGTTAGAAGGCATATAGGATGTTGGACTGATTCGACACCTCAGCCTTAGCCCTGCAGAGATGAAGACACACACACTGCCATCATCGAAGCTGGCGTAAATTGATTGGCTGTCGCACGAGTATGTAGCATCCGTAATTACAGAACTCGATTCCCGTGGAGCCCACTGCCATAAAACCAACTTCCGTTAGTTCGATGATATAGTTCTTGATATTAATATGAATTGATGATAATAGAATTTTTTTTTTTTTTTTTTTTTGCATTTGGCACCCCTGTATTTATGCTAATTGTCAAAGAAATTCCTATATTATTTTTATTTAGGATGATAACCGAAAGTTAGAGGCAACTGTTCCTATCATACCTGCTTGATGCATTCAAGTTTGGAAGCTTCGTATATGGCTAACTGAGTTTCGTGAACAACGAGAAACTGAGTCTGATCCTGATGAAACTGAACTCGTGTCTGTGCAAGAGGATTCGATGAACGACCTGAAGGAATCTGCAGGAACTTATTTGCCTTCTTTTCCCATCCATCTAGACTCCAAACACATATCTGGAAAACACAGTATATTTATAAATACGGTTTACTAAAACTCAAAAACACGACAATCAAGCAAGAGAATATACACCAACCTGAGCATCAGCTCCTGAAGATACAAGACAATTGAGAGCATTGGAAAACGCAAGGCCTGTTACTCTTTTCTGGTGACCTTTGAGCTTGGTTTTCACCTGTTGGAAAAAAATTAAAAATAAAAATTGATGACAGAGTACATATTTGAGATATTTACGAGTGATCAAGTTTCATTTTAGCGAAGAACCTCATCAACGCGGACGTTATAGATTTGTACGGAGGAGTCCTCCATGCCAATAGCAATGACGTTATTGTCTTGAGGATGGAAAGCCAGAAATGTTGCAGCAGGTGGAGGGGGCATAAAAGTTGTCATTGTCTGAAAATAAAAGGAGTAACAATTACTCAGATAGGCGGTCAATATATGTTAAAGAAGTAACATTTTCAATCAAACCAGAATAATGCTAGAACCTTAAAAGTCATCATGTTGAATAGGGAAATTTTCCCTCCAGAAGCTGACATAACATAAGAGTCGTTCTTCGAAAGTGCGAAACAAGGAACAGCTTCTTCAAGGTTTGTCTCGCTTATGTCATTGGTCATTAAGATCCCACTAGAAGGTTGCCAAAGTTGTGGCGGCACAGCAGCGGTTGCCTACAAATTAGGAAGAATTCGAGAATAATGTTAAACCAAAAGGGAAGGGAAAATCAATTGAAAACTAGACCTCAAATAGAGAAGTTAAAACCTTTCCAGTAACATTCCTCTCACTACGTTGCCATTTCCAAAGTTTGTGGACAGCATTATATGCTAATGCCAAGATGGAGCTTCCGGAATTTGTGTAAATTAACCGAATAATCTGAAACGGAAAGATATAAACTAAGCATTAGAAATAATCATTACCTATAAATTGAAAGAAAATAGAGTCATATACTGAACTAAACCTAACGTTCGCCACAGATGGAAAAATAGACAGCGTAATAGTTGACTGTCAGCTAAAACACAAAATATAGAAACAAGTATAACTACTTTCATTATTATTCGTAATTAACTTTTTTTTGTAGAATATCTAAACAGCCTCAGTTGCTACTTGATTTTGATAATACACCAAAAGATAGGTCCTTACTATTGTCTTCCTGCTTCACAGTGCCATGCATAAAAGATAACTAAAATAGTCCGATTGTCACTTATTCATTAATATGTTGGCTTAAGCTTAAATTGTCTTACTATAGATGGCCAAGGGCCAGAGCATTCAGCCATCTTAAAGATACAGTAAGATTTTCAACCAGTATTTATTATTTAAAATCAGTAACTAATTCATTTATAAATACTCCAATTCTTTTTTTCCAACCTCTCTTAACAAGGAAGGGTGTCAAATAGCTTTTATCAAAAACCAAGAAAAAGGCCGATACACACATATAGAGAGAATTAAAAAAAAAAAGACATAGAGAAAGCATGATATTTAGAAGAGTTTACCCTCACTGACAGCAGACTATCAGGAAGCCTCAAGGAGCGAAGTTGAGATTGTTCACTAATTTCAGTAAGCTTCCAAATCTTCGATTTCTCCATCTCCTCAGAAATTCTGGATTTTACATCTGGCAAGTTCCTGGAATCCCCATTCTGTTACAAAGCAAGTACAGTTAGGACTTCTATCCCATATACAGTTCAAACTCCAATGCAAGATGCAGAGATGACAATTTTATAAAGAAACCATATATCCTCAAATAAACCAGATAGAAGAATGATACTCACCAATGAAATCATAGCACCCATGGGTGAATTTCTATCTGTGCCGACGCTAGGTCCCGCTGCTGAACCAGAAGCACCAAATGTGCCAATAATAGGTGCCTGCGGGAAAAAAAATGGACGGAATTAAAACAACATCCTAAACTGCACTTGGAAGAACTCAATATTTTTACCTTTGAAGAAGCTCCAGCACGATTTTCCATGGAGCGCATCTGTCTAATACCTTCAGTATTTGCAAGTATTTTAACACCATTCTCACTAGTTGAAACAGCCAATAATGTCCCTTCCTTACTGAACCGAATGCAAGGGGAAGCCTGAAAAATGATTTAAAAAAATGCTACCACGTATCAAGTCCTGCTCCTAAAAATTAAGTAATGTTTAAAGATACAGAATCTAGCTGTTACCGGTAAACCACCATCAGCATCAATGCTAGTCATAAGGTTAACATTGTCCATGTCCCAATATTTAATTTTGAACTCATCACCAGCAACCAAGAAGCGATTCTTTGCTGTATCAAATTGCACCACTCCCACTGACCGTTTTCCCAGACCAAGATATGTCCTCTTTACAGCCCCTTCACTCTCATTCCACTCCACAATGAATGATTCACCTTCTTTGCTCGTGCCGCAGGAGAATAGCCTACAATTATGTCAGACGGAAAAAGAAAACAAGTTAAGAAAATCATGTCAAGCAAAGAATATGTGAACCCGATTAAAACAAGCAAAACCTAGATATAAAAGGAACAGTTATTATACCTTGTCCCATCAGCACTGTAGGCCATAGTAGTACAAGAATGACCTGGAGCATCATAATCCACTCTTGAACCCATATTATCATATAGCCATGCCTTGATCTTTCCATCAACAGCAGTTGAAAAAATGAACTGAAACAGAACAAAATACAATAAAATATACAGCTATATGGCAAACCAGAGATAGAGTGGAATAGAACTCTTTAACAAACAAAAACTGAGTAAAACGCTTTTCAAATCCATGATAGATGTAATGCAATGGAAACAACTATACATCCCTATACCTCATTTTAAATGTTTGATTCAAGACAAATTGCAAGCTTTTAATTTTAATGGCCATTGATGTGTAAGTTTATGCACAAATTGATGGATTTTTTACTCGCAGTGACGATTAAACATCAGTACACCCATACATAGGCCAAAGATTAGATAATAAATCTTCCATAAAATCATTTTTTTATAATCCATCCAATGTTTAGTGCTCAATTATGCCTTATAGCATCCGTACCTGAATATTTTCCTTATAATGTGGGCATACGGAATAGACGGGTGCCTCGTGACCCTCAAAAGTATACTGCTTAACACCGGTAACTGCATCCCACACCTATGCAAAAATATTTTTAGAATATGCAACCACAAGAATCTTTCAATTACATAAAAATAAGAGTGCAAACCTTGATTGCCTTGTCCTCCCCACAAGTTATAACACACAATTGCTTGTTCGGATGAGAAAAGGCAAGATCATTGACACCGCCAACATGGGCATCAATCTGAAAAAAATAACCAAACAAATTCAATTGTCACCTTGGCTTTTCTTATTTTTCTACTTCAAAGTAACGGCAAGAGAAATCAAAAGGTGGGGCAAAACATCAGATCTTAGAAACATATTCCTAAATGTCAAAAACAAACCTCAAGGTGGTTCCTTAAATCATTGCCTCCATGATAAGCATACAAGTGAACGATGTGCTTTGAGTATGCAACACCTAGATCAATTTGACAAAAAATATATATTGTTAGCAACGGTGGGAACTGTATCATCTGATCCTTTCAATTGATCGGACAAAGGAAGAATTACAGTGCTTGGTACAAATACTTGCAACAAAACCAACAAATAAGTTGCATCAGAACATACAAGATGAGACCACGAATGTATTCTGGATCTAAAACTGAGGTTTGAAATTTTTACCAGGGTAAACTTAGTCATTCTAACTAAAGAAATTTTAACTAATCCAAATCCAATTAAGGTTTTACAGCGAGATTTGGTCTAAATAAGCCGGATCAGGAAATTTTGAGTCCCGCATTAACTTTTGCAGAATAATGAAAAGTTGGAATCCATCACTTGAAATACAAGTACTGATCTAGATTTGCAAATCAAAATTTAAAATCCAATTCCTGAAGCCACTTTCCAGTTATACTGATTAAAAAAGGGTTAACAAAACATCTAACAAAATCATACACGGAAAGGTTAAAAGGGCTGTCTCATTGCTGAAACAGATTCCAAATACGCATGGACAAGTTCAAGAAAATTGTCAAAGGATCCTCTTGCTTTCTCCTTTTCTTGTCCTTTTTGTTTTGTTAAGTTGCATGAGGAATTAGATGACAGAGGAAAAACACTTCCGTAAATTTTAAAGACTTTAAATACGTACCAAAAAGATTTCCATCAGGACTCCACATGACACGGTTCACTGATGCAGTGTATTCATTAACCATAGAAGCCTACAAGGAAAAATCAGTAATTTGGTCTCAGTAAACTCATTTCACAGTAACGGAATAGTAGACTTCTCAATACACAAAAATATACCTGAAGTGTCATTGTGCAAGCTCCAAGGTCCCACACTTTAAAATTTCTAACTTCGATCCTCTCCCCGCTACTCACTTCCCAGACAGATATCTCACCAATATTTGTCCCCACTGAAAGAAAGGGAAAAACAGAAACATTACTAACTAGTTTGTTCTGTACGCAGGCATGCCTATATTACTCACACACTATTATCCATTCATCAGCATGGACAACGAAATCGAAAACACTGATGGAATATACAACCAAATGAGAGAGCCATTTCCTCTTGAAGGCAGAAAAAAGTGAAGGGAATATGTTTTCTGCACTTGTCCAATTCACTAAATGTATAAGCATGTAAATGAAAAGATGCCAAAAGCAGTGGGAGCTAACCAAGAAGTAGAGTTTGTTGCACTGGGTGAAAATCCATGCTCTTTACAGCAGAACTCTGATTCAAATTTGCCACCACAGTCTTGGGTAAGTCATCGGCAGAATTCGATGAATGGGCATGGCTCTGGCCCGGATACACAATTGGCAATATGTTTACAGGCATCTTGTTGACCTGCAGATAAAGAATTCATTCGAACTTCAAATAACTAATTCAAATGGGAAGAGAATCTGCTACCAAAATGAAGGGCAATGAAGATGAGAGTCGAGCAACCACGTAAATTGCAGGGCAACAATCAACATGTTATACAACTTCAAACCATTTTAAAGTCAAAAGATCGGAGAGACTTGCAGTCGAAAACGCATTACCTCCTCTGGAAGTCCAAAAGCTCTTGATCTCTTCAACACATGTTCAGAATCTGCAGTTTGATAGTCCAGTGCTGGATTGTTAGTAGGAGGAGTCCTAGGACGCTTTAGCATCATAGATGCTATCATGACATATTGCATAAAAACAAGCAGTGAATTAGGTAGAAGAAGCATGTTCAAATGGGAGGAGGATACTATTATACCAACATGGACACATGCTACACATTTTGTACACTGGTTGTGATTACACCATTGTTCATTAAATGAAGTTCCAAACTTTTTTCCCCAAAAATAAAGTTGTTGTCAAACTTCAACAAGACTAGCAGAATACTGAAACCTTAAAAATCAAAGAACATACAAGTATGCATGAAAGAAGAATCAGACAAATTACCAGCATTATTAGGGGGAGTTAAGCCCATAGGCCCCACAGAAACAGCTTGGTGTGGCACAGAGTTTGCATTGACCATCCATCCTGCAAGCGAGGTCGTCAAAGGAGCAGGAGCATGCTGAAACGGCTGTGAAGGAGACCAACAACAATAATACAAATTATACATGATATTTTTCACCATGGAATAAAGACATAAACCCGATTATTTCAAAAGACTTACACCAGGTCCAATTGGTGGGAAACCACCAACTTTAGGAAGTGGACCCATCAACTGATTAGTGACAGGGGATGGAGCCCGAGCACCATTTGGCTGCCCACAAGTATGGTCCACAAATAGAGTTTTTATATCAGGATTGGGTTTTGGATTCTTACAAAGCTGATGCTGCCAATTTAAACTGCAATTCAAGAAGCAAGTATAGTTATTTCTTTTCATATTACGCTGAGAACTAATCAAAAACATCAAAAAAGAAAAGCACAGTTAGAATTTATTATGTGCCTTCCCTAGATTACCTCTGATTTATCAGTGTTCTCAATCTTGAGTTCTTTAAGCTGGGAAACTGAAGCTTATCACGAAAGAGTGGATTTGCTTCAATCAATTTCTTCAACTCAACAAGCATAATAGCCCTAGCTGACTTAGTATCGCCATACTTCGAAAGCTGATCATTTTCCCTGGTAAGAAAAGTTTCTTCCAATCATAATCAAGAATATAGAGAAACAGTATAATACTCAGGAAAAAAAAAATGATAAATCTCTCTGGGTCAAAACGCCAATTTCACAAGAATGAATTGGCTATACACATTTTTGTCACTAGCACTCCTGAAAACCCCCAAAAATGGGCTTAAATTATCTCTGTAAGTGACACAAAACTTACATAAACAATTACAAATGTTAACTTCCTTAATCAAGTTAATTTTGTCCACTAATATATTCCAGATATATTATTACATATAATAGACACGCGTGAGGAACTGTGCTGCTGTTTACACAACCAAAAATCTGATTTCTACACAAAAGACTAAATGAAATTATACTCAAACTTCCAACAAGAAAGTCGATGCATAATGATTACAATCAACAAACCAACACTTAACCAATTATACCTAAAATTCAATCATAATCCCAATTATCACCGCAATCAACACACAGCACTTAAATAGTTATTATACCTGAAGTTCTGCAGGGTCAATAGCATTGCAATTTCCTTGAATAGATCCTCGTTGAATGTCGAGAATACTTTTAAATCTTTCCTAAGAATCTCCACTGCCTTTGCATGATCACCCCTGTCAATAAGTACAAAAATAAACTTAGCAACCCATTACCAACTCCCCTAAATCGATCGCACAAATAAATTTAAAAGAAACACAGCCTATTTTTTTAATTTTTTTATTCATTTTTTGTTAAATGCTTACTTGTCGAGGGCTTCGAGATACTTCTGCTTTCGAATCTCAAAGAAAATTTTCATGGAGTAACGGTTGTCATCGACCTTTGTAAACCCTGACAAATACTTTTCCACCTCATCCCATTCTCCATTAGTCACCGTCTCCTCGAAGTACCTAATGTTGAAGAAAAAACTCGATTCCTTCTCCAATCTTCAATTATTTCCAAAAAATCGAAATACACCGTAAGTCAGACATCATTAACAACGAGAGCGTAATTTTAAAATAAAATCATTTCAGCAATTGAAGCGGGAGAAAAATAAAACAAAAAACAAAAAATAAAAAATGGAAAATAAAAACAAAAGGAAGCAGCCTTACTTGTGTACAGTTTCCTTAAATTTCTCTTCGTCTAGAAATTGAAGAATTAAAAACACAAGCTCTCTGCTTAACGAAGACATCTTATTAAACAATTAAACCAGTCCTTCCAGAATTTCGCAGATCCGCCGAAACCCCAGTATCCTACGACTTCAAAACAAAAATTGAAGAAAAAATCAAATCAAAATCCCTCAGTAGAAACAGAACCGAAAAATGAAGAAATCAAAAACAAACACAACGCAAACACACGAAACAAAATCGAACTCGCAAACCACACACAATCGCAATTCGCAAGGCAGGCGCGCATACATACACACATGCATATGAATATGAATTTTTTTTACCTGGGAATTCGTGACGAAAGTACAGATCGATTGAGTTTTTGGGGGTTTTCAGGCAACTTTTTCTCTACTTTTATTTTATTTTATTTTTTTCCGCCCCCTTCCTTAGGCAACTCACCTCTCTCTCTCTCTCTCTCTCTCTGTATGTATTCATTTTTTCTGTGTGGGAGAGTCTCTTTATAAAGTGGGGGAAGGTGCGGTGTGTGTTGTGTGTGAGAGAGAAAGCAAGGGTGGTGCTTTTCAAGGCAAGAGAAAATGTAGAAAGTGACGTGATTAAAAAGCGCGACGCGCCCCCAGCGCGTGTCGCTCAAATATGTACGTTACGGATATGAGCTGACTGCACGTGTCCGGTCATCCACGCGCCTCAGGTACGTGGGGATAAGATAAGATGCCATGTGGGATAAGCGATTGGCGCTCCCTGTTTGGGCGCGCGTGGGTCTTCTCATTGCTTTCCGGTTCGTATTAAATGGGCAGTGATAAGTAGGAGGATTTATGATAAGTTGGTGTGCCATGAGTGATACGCTGCTCCACTTATAATAAACTGATAAGAACACGCGCTTATCAATAGGCAAATATAGCGTGGTCGAGAAGAACAAATCGCGTGAAATTTGTTTTTTTCGTGAGAACTTTATCTGAGATGTGACGTCACCGACAGCTTTTTAAATGACGAGAGAATTTATCGAATGTTACTCGGCGTGACCACCGTTGGATGAAACCCTAAAGGGTAATCTTGACTGGGAATTTTTTTTGGTTTGACTAAAATTTGGTCAAACATAAAATAATTATAGAAAAACCACTTATTATCTGTAAACATTAAATATGATGAGATTTAGAAATAATGATTTAGTTAATACATATTAAATCATGTTTACAAGGAAAATAAGCATAGATATGCGTATACTTAATAAATCTAATTAATTTAAGATTTTGATTTAGATTCAATACTCTAGATATGACTAAATTAAATAATTTTTTATTAATTATAAAAGTGGATAAGTAGGTTTGAAAAGCCATTTTATTTACTTGAAAAATAGTTTTAAATAAGAGCCAATACGGTGAAATACCTATAAATTAATATAGTCGGGACTATCAAAATTCTATTAATTTATCGAAATATTAAATTATCGAAGTAATACATTTACATGAGTCGGGACCAAAATAAATTATTATTTAAGTGAGACTATTAATTTATCGAGATTCTACTAATTTGATATTTAGTATAAAAATAAAGGTTAATTTCATTTTAAGCCCTTGAATTTTAATATTTACATCATAAATCCATCCGAATACGTTAATTTGTTACTATGAATTTCAAATTATTAGTTTTACTCCAGTATTTTAAGGAAAAAAATCAAAATAAAAGTTGGTAGGAAATCATGCGTAAAACCATTAGAATCTATTTTTATTAAGAATAAATCCGAATACTGTTATGTGGAAAATCAGTATAATGATACGCGTACGTGACGCGTCCATAAGCTTAATTAATTGTTCATACTTAAATGCACATATATCAAGACAAACTATAGTTTCACAAGCAAGGCCATCTCGAAATACCTCTCAAAATAATATTTCAACTTAACTAATTTGCATATTGACTTTCAATTTTAACAAATATATCACATTAATCTCTATTTTTATATTTTTACATTTTTTTTCTAAATATCTTTTCCCTAAGGTCACCAGTCCTAACCTTTACTTTTGAATTGTTGTTTCAAAAAAATTCTTCTTGTGACCTACTTCAACTTTTATTTCCTTTCTAATTTTATTTTTTTTAATTATTGCAATTTTCCGTCGTTGACCCGTCAACAACTTAATATCATTGATTTTGATATGGGGCGTGCTAAATCTTACACTAAAATTTACTAAATCACACACATAAATTAAATAAAAATATTCTTTCTCTACTCAAATTTTCTCTAACTTCTCTTTAAAATGATTTTATCCAAGTCACTCGAAATTCATTATTTTTTTACATGAATAATCATAAAAAATGAGTTCCGTTTTATTTAATATTTATTCAATTTCATTAAGCATTTTTAATTATTCAAATTCATATGAATCGATTTTTTCCTCGAATTCCAACTTTATTTTAGTTTGAACATGTGAAGATTTTTGTCAAATTCGAACTTGGAATGCTAATGATGTTTTTAGTGTGTGATTTTATGAAAAAGTTAGGGGAAAAAAAGAAGAATGGGGAAGGAGAAAGAAGATTTTAGAGAAATAAATATTTTTAGTTATGTGCATGATTTGGTAAAAATAGTGTGGGATTTAGCATTTCAGTTTTGATATATATGTAATATTTTAGTTAGTAGCAAATAAGTATTGGATGAGTCTGATATATTAGCAAGATTAAAAAGTAGGATATCAATTTTTCAATTAAGTTCTCTTATCACGTAATTTTTTACAATTTGTCATAATTAGATTAGATGATTAATATGGATTATTTACTATAACTAAAGTGAATAGGTTCCTTCAGACTTTCACACTCTTGCAGACTGATTACTAACTAGGCAAATTAAATTTGACAACTGGTTAAACAAATATGTGTGAAAAAATATATAAAAAATCAAATTTAAATATTTATAATGAGTGCCTAGTGGTCACATTTCTCGTCAAATAGACTGCCAAACTATGATTAATTAATCCTCAACTTGTGAATTGAATCATTGATAGAGTGACTTAGTACCAAACAACTCAACAACTCCCCTCAATTTGATTCAATTACGAAACAAAATATCGTGTAACAGATAAAGTACCGGTTTGACCAAGTGAATTTGTGTCAATTTATTTAGGTTCGAATTATTTTATTAACGGTCGTTAGGTAGATCTTGTTACTTATAGTTAGGCTAGTGTAGTTTATATATCTCGTGTGATTTGCAAACAATTATACGAGAGTGTAGGTTTATGCAGTGTACATATATAGTTGGCTGAGCGTTTTCATTAAAGAAAAAACTATGAACCAAAATTGTTACAATATTTTTATGACACATCCACAAATTTTTTGTTTAATAATAAGGATAATAATATTAGAAAGATGACTACCATAAAACTTCAAATATATATTTATTCAAAAGCAAAAAGAAAATGCCTAATGGTAAGTTGTTATATGGAAAGGGTAAATTACAAACACCCCTGTGGTATGGTCAAATTACAAAAATACCCCTCTTGTTTGGATAATTACAACCACCCCCTCAACTCCTCAAATTTAGTGGAATCTTCGAGATTATATGGAATATTATCACTTTTGTACCCGTTTTATCCCATTCAATCTCTACATTATGAAGCAAGATGATTATAATATGTGATTTTTAGCTTGTATATATCAGTTTGTGGTGCATCGGAAACTGTATTTTTACACAAAACGAGTACAAACTAGAGCACATTTCACGGAATCTAGATGATTATGTTGAATTTGGCACCATAAGGGTGGAGGTGTAAGAAAAAATCATAGTTTAGGGGGGTAGATGTAATTATCCAAACAAGAGGGGTTTTTTTGTAATTTGACCATACCCCAGGGGGGTGTTTGTAATTTACCCTATATGGAAATAGTCAAATTAGCCCACTAAAAAAACCCTCTTATGGGCTTAATTCCTGAGCCCGTTGGCCCAAATTAATTGTGATCTATATTAAGATTTTTTTGTTATAATTTATTTAACCAAAAAAAGTTAATAAACTATATTAAAAAAAATATATACCTTAAATATTAATTTTATATTTTTTTTACACCTAGAAATCTAGAATTTTTTTTAAACAAAAAAATAATAATATAAAATTTACTAGACAATACTTGTACAACAACAAAATCTACCTAAAACATTTTCTGCAGTGATAATTGTTGCAAGAAAAAAAAGTAACCAGAGATCAAAATTTTGAGTTACAGTGGGGCTCCGTACAAAAATGGTTTAACGAATGAATATAAATATATAGATACACTATTGCCCCTCCCAAACATCAGCTGTGTACACTCGCATCTACAAATATATACATACAGAAAATTGTAATTTGGCAGATCAACGCGGATTTGAAGCGAAGATGATGTCCGGCAATTACACATCCATTGACAATCAAAATGTCACCGGATCTGTTCCGGTAATGGTTTTTTCGCCTCTCCTTTCTCCGTTGATTTTTTTTTTTTTAATTGTAGATCTGATTTTCTCTCTCTGTGTTTTTGATGTTGTTTGCAGTCGGTCGGTGATCCGCCGCCGCACGTCGTTGTAAAATTTAATGGTAAAAGTTAATTTGTTTAATTTGATTATTGTAAGGGGATTAATTTGTTTAATTTGATTAAATTCAACGGCGGTGCTTCTTCCAGATTCAAATCTGCAGACATTTCCGCCTGCCGGAGCTCAGGGGAAGATCGCCGGTGCCTCACGTCCCCCTCGCGACGCCGATGGTAATTTTTTTCCCCCTTATTTGGCTATTGTGAGTTTATACCGTGAATTGAGAGATTGGAGCTATTTCGATAAACCCTAGTTTATGCGGTTCACTTAAAACAAGCAGACAAAGAACATAAATTAAGCACATGAAGATTGTTTGTTGTCATTTAGATCTTGCTCTTTTGAGTTGGAATATCTATTCTCGATTTCTCGTTTAGACGAGGAGTTTCTAATATTGGAATAGCCAAGGGTCATAATATTAAATTATTGAAGCCTATAAGAAATGGTTTCAGAAGACAAGAGATGCTTTCAAAATCTGATCCAAAATTGGTCCATTGTAGTAGTAACTTGTTCAAAATACGGTGAATTTTATGAATGATGATACTAAAATTGTTTACAGCAGTAGACTTGTCAGTTTTTACTTTTACAGAGTGAGAAGATCTTTTGTCGTGGCCTTTTCCAATGTTACGATTGACCATATGTGAAACATTAGTTGCATGGTTAGAGGATGGAATTATTTTTAGTCGCTTCAATGTTCGGCTTTAGCTTCGCGAGACTTCCTTTAATCCTGTAAAAGTAACTGCTTTCACTTATCCAACAAAATAAAAAGAAGAGATTCCAAGTGATTAAGTAATTTTGTTAAAAAAATCATGTCAGAGCCTTTTTTTTTCCTTCCCACATTTTTCTCTGGGTGTGTTTTCGATTAGTTTCCTTTTCTTTATTCTACTGTCATTGTGTTTGAGGGGGAATTTAGTTATACTTTTCCTTTGTTGATTTAGATACATTTGGCAAACCTGCATCTGGTTCTGATGAGCCCCAGCAAAGTGGTTGGTTTCGAACCTTCACAATTGCGGCATACAGGCCCTATTTTGATGTTGACACGTCTGATGTTCTAGAAAGGATAAAAGATTCATTGTTCCCTTTCAGAGGAAGCTTCTCAGAAAAGACTGCTAACAATCCAGACTTGTGAGTTTTGCTCTATTGCTTTCATTTTACGCAACTTAATGGAGTTTATACAAGCATTTAGTTAGTTGGTTTCGATATTTTTCATTTTGCAATTATGGATTTGAAACATACCTCATCTTTCTAGATCTAAGTATGCTTATTCACGCACATGTAGATCCTCCAAGAAAAGTGCTCCCAACCACTGTTTCTCTTACTAAGAGTGCTCTACGAAGTTGTCCATCATTGTCTTACACATATGGAACCTTCTTATTCACTAATCATAGAGCCATTCATTATGTATTGATCAATTAGAAAACTAAGAAGAACGATTACTTTATTGAGTTGTGTAACTTTTTGAAAATCTTTAAGGTCTGCTTCATCTTTATGTATTAGGCCGTTAACTTTGATATTAGGGTATAGTGCGCCAGTGCCTCTGTTTTTCATTTATTCTTTCTTCTTGTTGCACCAAGGGCCCAAATTCCACGTCTGCCTTTTCCCATTTGGAATCGTGGTCTATATATCCATTCCATTCTCACTTTGAGCATATCTCTACGTTTTTAATTCGATCCTTTGTGGAGATTTACTATAAATAGTGTGATAATGGTGTCTGGTGGTGTGTCAGTATATAATCCGGCCAACAAAATAACTTCTTCCTGAGTAGTTTTTACCGGTTCTTATCAACGAAACCAACTTCATCTGACTTCGACAATTCTTATACCATCTCCTGTATTTAGAATACTAGAATGTGTGGCTTATTGTATTTATGCCTTAGTTCGATTCTGTTGCTGGATTGCATTAGTTAAGATTTTTAACCAGAGCCATTTGTATTGTATCACAATCTTTGCTGTGAAAACTTGGTTTTGCCGTTAACCTACTCATGCTGCTTAGGTATGGGCCTTTCTGGATCTGCACTACCTTGATATTTGTAGCGGCTTCCATCGGTACATTTGTGACCTACTTAGCGCACAAACTGCAAAAAAAGGAATGGGACTACGATATCAACCTGATGACCTGGTCTGCTGGATTGTTCTATGGCTATGTCACTGTAGTGCCTCTTGCCTTGTATATAGTCCTCAAATACTTCTCCGCTCCGTCTGGCTTCGTTCAGCTGCTTTGTCTCTATGGCTACTCGCTGTTTGTCTTCATTCCTGCTTTGGTAAGATAAACATTTCATTTTATTTTTACTCGTCGTAGTATTATCTTTCACATACTAATTTGATCTGCCCCCTTATGATGTGTTCCGTTCCATCGTAACGTACATAGGTCATAGTATATAATATTAGGTCTATTTTTTTTTGAGAAAAATATTAGGTCATGCTGGATATTTCCAACTTTTACGATGCTCATAATTCTATCTATTTTTAATTTTTTTAATTTTTTTGGGCAGTGTTTATCGGTGATTCCCCAGGAGATATTTAGATGGGTAATAGCTGGTGTAGCTGGGTTGATGTCTGCAACATTTGTTGCACTGAACCTCAGAAATCACATAAAATCTGCAGGCGAAAGTTGGTTCCTCATTGTAGCCGGTATCTTCTTGCTCCAGCTGGCACTTGCTTTGGTTCTTAAATTATACTTGTTCACAATCACCGTATGACTGTAATTGCGATCGAAAATGCTATACGTCGTCTAGAGAGAGAGAGAGAGATCGAGTAACTTTTTCGTATTCATTCATTTTTGGCAGTGTTATTATTATATGTGCTCTTTCTCTATAATCTCTACCCTTTAGTGGATCATAATGTGAATACTGAATATATATCATGAGTTTAACCAACTTTGTATTTGTATTTGTAGATTTCGTTTTTCGGATGCTTAATCTTTATTTCTTGCCAACAAAACAATTGTCTTCATTTGACATCTATTACTACTCGAATATTCTTTTGTCACGTATCGTCATTACTAAGATGTGCTTTTTAATTTGGTCTACTGAATTTGAGTTGTATATGGTCATATGTTACACCTACTGTAACACACCAGGCGATTTTGAACCATAGATCTATATAAATAATCACCAATCAAGCAGTGTACGTTATTATCTGTAGATCAATGGTTCAAGATCACTCGGTGTAGATCAATGGTTCAAAATCACTTGGTGTATTTCACTGAGTGCAACATCTACAAAACTGTTGAATGCCGTGACTATTGTATCGTTTTATTCGGATGGGATAGTTTTTATTCAATTACACATGAATTTGGGATCTACACTAACACAACGATTTCGGAACAACTTTCTAATAAAAAAAAAAGAATTTGAAATTTTATTGTATTATTATTAGACATAACTAATACAATACTATGAATTTGGAATCTTTAGACATAAAATTAATTTAAATTATTTACTTAAATAGTTTTATTTCCAATAAATAATATAATATTTATTTTCAAACCTTCAAATAATCTTCTCCCCTACTTCCCGTTGAGGATTGAAATTTTAAAAAATTGAGAGGGATCCAACAAGCATTCAAACAAAAGTAGAAAAAAAAAAAGACTTAAAACACACACACACACGCACTGACCCACGATTGTCATAAACCAAATATTCCCTCACCTCTGCAAAACCCACAACACCCAATCAACTTTATCTATGTTCCTTATCAATTGGCTTTACTCAATCAACCAACACTTTGTTGAGAAGCATTAATCACAAGGGTCTGTTTGGAAATCAAATTTAAAAAAACTCCATTTTCTTGCCAAACATCTTCTTTAATTCCTTAAAGTTAGTAGCTTTGAACCCTTGAAAATAGGAAGCTATGGGTTTTAAGTGAAGAGGCAAACATAACCCTTTTAATAAATTCTTGTGATTTTTTGCAGAAAAGGTCTGATTTTGCTGCAAAGATTTCATGGGTTTCCGCTCAATCTTTTCTTGTGTTAAGGCTTCAGATCGGTATGTGCTTTTTTTTTTTTATTTTTTTTTATTGTGTGTTTAATTTTACTTTAATCTTGATAGTTGTATTAAGCCAGTTTATTATGCATAAGAAATTGAAGGGGTGGTGCAGTGCTCTGTTTGGCTGTGTTTTTGCATAAAAGTGATTTTTTGTTGTTGTTGTTGTTAATCTTGAACAGGAAAAAGCAAAGAAGAAAGGAGTCAACGTGGAGGATTTATTCACTGAAAGAATTGCAATTAGCCACAAATAATTTTAATTATGATAACAAGCTTGGTGAAGGTGGATTTGGCAGTGTTTATTGGGGTCAACTCTGGGATGGTTCTCAAGTAAGATTAAGAATCACTAATCAAACATGTTTTTAATGTGATTAATTGATTATACATTGTAGTTGTGATTAAACTCAAATCTCTCTCTCTCTCTCTCTCTCTCTCTCTCTCTCTCTCTCTCTCTCTCTCTCTCTCTCTCTCTCTCTCTCTCTCTCTCTCTCTCTCTCTCTCTCTCTCTCTCTCTCTCTCTCTCTCTCTCTCTCTCTCTCTCGTACAGATAGCTGTAAAACGGCTGAAGTCGTGGAGTAACAAAGCGGAGACGGAATTCTCCGTGGAAGTCCAGATACTTGCTCGTGTTCGCCACAAGAATCTGCTCGGCCTGCGCGGCTATTGCGCAGAGGGGCAAGAACGTCTTATCGTGTACGATTACATGGCTAATCTGAGCTTGCATTCGCATCTTCACGGACAGCATTCCGCTGAATCTCAGCTCGACTGGACCAGGCGGATGAACATTGCTATTGGCGCTGCCGAAGGCATTGTGTAAGTAAAAACATTAATCCATCTTTTCGGTTTATTGTGTTTTTTTTGGCTATGAAAAGTATATAAGGTTATGTTTGGCACGAAACGAAACGAAATTGAGTATGTTTAAGTTTCTCAAATTCTTGTGCCCAAATATATATATTTGTCGTAAGTCGTAACACATTTAGATACGATGACTACTACAGTATAAATTGTCTCCTCTCGAAGTACAAACAAACATTAATTTTTTCTCGATTTTTTTAGCAATTCGATATAACGCGGCTACATGCTTTTCACTTGTTCTACACCAGATATCTACACCACCATGCAACCCCACACATAATCCACCGCAACATAAAATCGAGCAACGTTTTGCTCGACACCGATTTCAAAGCCCAAGTTGCCGATTTCGGATTCGCGAAGTTCATACCCGACGGCGCGACACATGTCACCACGGGAGTGGAGGGCACCCAAATCGGACATCTCGCCACCCCCGAAAGCTGCGATATTTACAGTTTCGGTATTCTCTTGCTCGAGCTCGTTAGTGGCAAGAAGCCATTGGAGAAGCTAGTGGGTCCCACAACAACGGATAATAACAAGCGGTCGATTGTGGAGTGGGCCCTACCTTTGGCCCGTGAGAAGAAGTTCGATGAACTTGCGGACAAGAGATTGAATGGGAAGTATGTTGAGGAAGAGGTGAAGAGGGTTGTGTTTGTGGGCTTGATTTGCGCGCACGAACGGCCCGAAAAGAGGCCCGCGATTCTTGAGGTGGTGGAATTGTTGAGAGGGGTTGATAAAGAGAAGTTTTCTTGTTTGGAAAGTGATGAAATGTTTAAGGAGAGTGTGGTTGCAAAAGAAGAAGTGGAAATTGAAAATGTTTAAATTATGGATTTTTTTTGCATCTAGTGTAATAGTTGTGACATGTAATATTTAATTTTCTCCTTAAAAGAAAAAAATATATTTTCTTTTGTAAATATTCTGTTTTTGATTTTGCATGGTTTTGTACCTATTGGTTGTATTTTTGTGATGCCAAACAAAAAATTGATTTTAAAAAAATATTTTGTTTTAATTGTTATATTTGAATGTAGACTCTGTAAATCGAGTCGAGCTCAAAGAGATCCTCGTCGAGATACTCATGTTTTTGCCATTTCTCGATTCAAATGTCTCGCCAAAGTAATAGTCATTCTTGTTGTTCGTGTCTTAAGAAAATCAATAAATATACATAAATTATAGGGAAAAACACATATAGCGAAGAAAATACCCTTCTTACTAATTATTTATAAACTAATTCTATTTCAATATTAAATAATTATAAATCACAAAATTGAGAAAAAAATGATATTATTGCATGATTGACATTCTAAAATAACAAATAATTTAGAATAAGATAAAATTATCTAAAACCATAAATATTATGGTAAATTACAACCACCTTCTAAAGTAAGGTTAAATTATGAAAAAGTCCCTCATGTTTGTGTAATTATAACCAACCCATCAACCATGAATCTTCTTACATGTCCATCTTTATGATTTCAAATTCAACATAATCTTCTAGCTTCCGTATAATGTTCTCTACTTTCTACTCATTTTGTGCAAAAATGCAATTTTCGATGCACCACAATCTGATATTTACAAGCCAAGAGACATATCTTATGATCATCTCGTATCAAAATGTGGATCTCAAATGGGGTAAAACGGGTACAAACTGGAAAATGTTCCACATAATCTAGAAGATTACACTAACTTCGACACCGCAAGAATGAACGTGTAAGAAGATTCATAGTCGAGGAGTAGGTTGTAATTACCAAGCATGGTTGGTTTTTTCATAATTTGCCTTACCTCAGGGGTGTAGCCGTAATTTACCCTAATTTATAATAAAATAAAATTAATCTAAAAGTATTTTTCTTAGAAAAGGAAAAAAAGAAAAGAAAAAAAAGGGTAAATTACACCCACACCCCTGATGTATGCTTAAATAATTTTAAGGTCCCTATGGTATCGATAATTACACTCACCCCCCTGAAACGTAGTTAGAAACTCTAACGGAATAATGCATTGGATACATTATTCCGATAGGGTTCTAATGGACTATTACTTTTAGCTAGTTGTGGAGATAACATAGAGTTATGGGGAGTTATGGGGTGACATGACTCGCCCAATATTTCTTAAATCACTCATAACTCTTTGTTGTCTCCACCACTTCCTAAAACCATTAGAACTCTATCGTAATAACGTATCCAATGCATTATCTCATTAGAGCTTATAACTATGTTTCAAGGCGGTGAGTGTAATTATCGATACCACAGGGACCTTAAAGTTATTTAAGCATACCTCAGGGGTGTGGGTGTAATTTACCCAAAAAAAATTAAAACTTGCGCTTACTTGCCAAACATTCCCTCCAGTCAAAACAAATAAACACAACGGTCACCTTTTTCAAAAAGC